>NC_143560.1:600000-915000 GCF_054136105.1 Typopeltis vanoorti | reverse complement strand
GAGGAATTTTTCACATTGTATAGTTCCTCACGACCAAAGGTTATTGGCATTAATGAGACATTGTGACAGAAGATAAGGTGATACAATTAGTAAGAGAATATGAAGGGTATAATATTTCAGAGAAGACAGAAAGAAAAGAACGGTGGGGGGGGAGAGATTGTTGATGATAGCTGATGAACTGCAGTCAAAAATAGTAGTTCAGCTGAAGGTCGGTGAAAAATAGTGCATTCAAGGGCATTTAATGTCAGATAGAGGCTAACAGGACAAAATATAGTTAGTTGTTGCTATAGAGTAGTAGATGTGAAGGAGGATGATGATAGTATGCATCATTAAATAAGCTTAATGAGTGGAAAACAAGCAATTATTATGGAGCATTTCAACTATAGGAGCATAGATTGGGCAGGAGGAAAGAACATATGGGAGGAAGGAAATGGAATTTATGCAGTTACTAAAGGAATAATTACCTGGGGTAGCATGTGATGAAATGTACCAATGGTTTGAGAGTACTAGATCAAGTAATTGCATCAGACAATCTGTCTATAACCAAGATGACTACATTGCTACCAACTAGTGTGTGTGAGAGAGAGAGAGAGAGTGCATGTGGTCAAGTGTGGAATATATGTGAAATTACAGGAACTGGCAAGTATGACAAACTAGGAAGATTTCTCAGTTGCTATTTTTCAATTGCTATGGCATGAAAAACTGCAAGGACTGGATGTTCGTAGTGCATGGAAGTGGTAAAGGAGTGTTTGAGAGAAGTAATAGTAGACTGCATACCTAGAGTCAGGAAGATAAATCAAGTGAGAGTTAAATGGATGAATAGCATCATTAAATAAGATGCCACAAAAAAAGAAATATTTGTGGAAGGAATTCAAAGAGAAAAGTGACCAGCAGGCATGTGAGCAGTATGAAGTACAAGCCAGAAGGGTGACCAGTATGGTAAGAAAGGCAAAATCGGAGTATGCGAGCAAATTAGCAATGCAACTAAAGGTAATTAATCCCAAAGAGCTCTTTAAAAAGCATGTAGCAAGTGAAAGGAAGAATGATTATGAAAAAATAATTTTGATAAGTGCCGATAATAAGGAGGTGACCAAAGCAGATGAAACAGTTGAATTACCAAGTGAACATAATGCAAAGGAATATCACCAAGGTGGAGATATTGTAGTAACAGGAGAGGCAAGGGCTTATATGGAAATAGATGAACTGGAGATGCATAAGATGTTACAGAATCTTGAAGTGAATATAGCTATGGAACTAGATGGTATACCAGCTTGAGTATTTTGAGAAGATGCTAGGGAATTGGCAGTGCCTTTAGTCACATTGAAGTCTCAGCTCTGGAGTGGTCCCAAGGTAGTGAAAAGAGGAGGAACATAAACAATATACTATTACTGATACTAATGAATAAGAAAATAGTTCCACTGCATAAAGAAAGTAGCAAATTATCAACCAAGTAGCATCTCAGAAGTGGTGGTCAAGATGGTGAAATTGGTTAAGCAAAAAATCCAGGCATAGTAGACAAAAATGGGATAATATATGGGGAAAGCATGATTTTATGAAAGATAGGGCATGCCTCAGTAACTTACAATTTATAACAGTAATACTGCTGGACTTTGCAAAGGCTTCTCTGACAGGATACCATATGGAATTCTGATAAATTGCCACAAATGGGGAGGGATTTGATGTTGGTGAAGTATATGTAAGGGTGGTTGAAGAGATGTTGAGCAGTAGTTTATTCAGAAGCAGAGTCTAGTAGAAGGTCAATGACTAGTGGCATGCCACAGAGCTCTGTACTTGGGCTGCTACTTTTTAATTTGTACATATATGATATACATACAAATATGTATATATATTAATAAAGATGCTAACTTCAATAAAGATGTTAAAATTTTGCAGGATGATTTAGAAAGACTGGCAGTATGGGCAAAGGAGAATGGGTATTAGTCAAACATGACAAAGTGGAGGTTTATTGCTGTTGTTGTTATTGTTGATTATTTTGAATGGTATAGATGAGATGAGAACACAGACTGATAATAAAATAACTATTTATTAACTTGTAATGCATCTTTTTTTATGCATTATTAACTTGTAATGCATCTTTTTTTTTTATGCATCTATGTTGGAGGAAAAAAAAAAACAGAGAGAGAGTGCAGGTATTAGTTTGGTCTTAAGATGACTATCTTCCAAATCTTTGGCAAATTTATACAAACATACTTGTTGAGGTTTGGAGTGTAAGGCTTCTGTTGATTCCAGGAACAACCTCTCTGAATTGTAAAAGCTTCTGTGCAGCACTTTTGTGTTTTTCCAATCGACCCTGTGTGCAGGGATATCTAAAGCATCGTCTGCTAGACCTGACTTGCCATAGTGATAGTGCTAGATATATTTTTTATGTTCACTGAGGTGGATGTCCACAGTTCTTCCTGTCTATCAACAGTAGGCCTGATGACACAAACAGGGCACTTCATAGACTCCTGGGTGTGATAAAGGAGAGATTCTGTCCTTCGGTGAACGGATGAGAGTTGCCAATTTCACATACGGTTTAGATACGGTGCGTAGTTGGCATTTGTTAAGCACCCTAGACATCTTTCCAGATGTACCTTTAATGTATGGGATGGTGACAGTTTTGTTGTAGTCTTCTGTGGTAGACAGTGGGAGGAGGATTTCTGGGGAGCATTTAGTATTTTGTCTCTCTATGGGGATTATAGCCATTGGCCAAGAAGGTGTGACATAAGTGAGTTCAGTAGTGAGACCAGTGTCATCGGAAGAAATCACTCTAGCTTTGTGGGTTAGTGTTTTTAGAATACCATATTATTGAGATGGGTGATGGTGTGATTGTTTGTGTAAATATCTCCCTATCTGTGTGGGTTTTCTATAAACCGAGAATGACACACTCTTAGCACATTTAAATAACCAGCACCCCAAAAGTCCACTTTACAATGGAACTGGAAGCTAATGACTGTCTGCCCTTCCTGGATACACTAATCATCCGTCTTCCAGATGGTTCCTTTATCATCCTCGGTTTATAGAAAACCCACACATACAGAGAAATATTTACACAAACAATCACACCATCACCAATTTCAACAATATGGTATTCAAATTATTTCCTATATCATTTATGTACAAATTAAACAACAGTGTCCAAGCACAGAGCGCTGCAGCACACAACTAGTCACTGGCTTTCTCCTGGATTCTGCTCCTGCACATACTACTTTTTGGCATCTGTCAATAAGCCATCCTTTGATCCATCCCCATTTGTTGCAGTTTGAGTAACAGAGCTCTATGTGGTAACCCACTGATAATTAGAGTTAAGCTCTTAAAGTCATCTTTATTAACTACAACTACTGCAGTTGCATTAGAGAGATTGCTTAAGAATGAAATACAGGACTGGATTGATAGAAATAGGATTCTCCATGTCCAACATGGGTTTGCAGTGGGCAAGTATTGCTTTAGCAATTTACTTAAATTTTATAATTAAATGACGAATGAATGTACTGGATATGGGATAATCATATACAAACAATACTTTTAGACTACACAAAAGGCAGCTGATAGACTGCCAAATGCCAAGTCAAGTGTTCAAGCAGGAAAGGAAAACAGATTAAATGGACTGGCTCTATGAATTATAGCAGCAAATTGTATATGAAATAGTGTAACAGAAAAGAAAAGTTACCGATGTGTCCACACTGATTGCCTTTGGGTTCTTTGAACACACTGATTAAATGCATACAGAAAAATTCTAATAGATTTCTGCATGGAATAGGATTGCAATCTTAATGCTAATGCATGGTGTTGCACTTTACAGTGGAGAGGTACAGGTGAGCCAAAAGTCACGAAGGAGTCTGAAGTTTTAATAACTTTTTTGTAATTAATTTTTTTATATTTTTCTTTACAGATTTTATTAAGAAGACCTTGGAGATTAACCATGGAAAAATTCACAAACGAACAGTGAACACAAATTGTGAAATTTTATTATCAAAACCAAGGATCAATAATTCTGACCAAACAAGCATATCATCGCCATTATAGCGTGAGAGATTCTCTAAGCAAATCAATGATTAGACATTTGATTGGTCATTTTGAGGAACAGGGTTCAGTAAGTGACCGTCCATAAACAGGCAGACTGTGCTCATTTAGGAACGAAGCCACAGTTGAGTGTGTAAGGGAGAGCACATCAACTTGAAGGTAGGCTGACAGGTTGAAGTCTCTCGGACGTCAGTCTTCCATATTCTGAAAACCTTGAACCTGTTTCCGTATAAAATCCAGTTGGTACAACAGCTGAAGCCACCAGATTATGCTAACAGATTTCAATATGCAGTCAGATTTCAAGAATTAGCAAGGAGAGATCCCTAATTTATCCACAAGCTGATATTGTCAGATGAAGAGCATGTTCATTTGAATGGCTTCATTAACAAACAAAACTTTTTCGAAAATTGGGAACCCTGTCAATGTTACAGGAGATGGATATTGGTCTATGATCGAAAATTTCTTACTCCCAGCAGTTCAAGATAAACATGACATGCGGTTCCAACAGGATGGAGTGACAGCTTGCACAGTAAGGGCCACAATCCAACTGCACAGGCAAATTTTTTAGGGAAGAATAATTTCCTGTGGTTGCGACATAAACTGACCATTGCATTCTCCAGATCTGACGATTCCTGATTTCTTCCTATGGGGCTATCTCAAAGAAAAGTTTATGTAACAAGCCTCGAACACTCCAACAGCTTAAGAACAATATTCGGGTCGAAATCAGAGCACTGGAACCTGAAACACTAAGAGGTGTCATGAAAAACACCTTAGAAAGAGCAAAATATGCAAAACAGAAAATGGATGCAATTTACAAGATTTGATTTTTCACACTTAGCGTAAATTTATTTCCTCTATATACTGTATATGATGCTATGGTATTTTAAATTTAAAACAAAAAATAAAGGAGTTATTAAACATTGAAACTCTTTTGTGACTTTTGGCCCACCCTGTATAAAAATGCATACTGTGATTGAATAAGGAAAGGGGATATGATATTCGTGATCTGGTAATGACGGTTGACAGCAGATTGAAGTTCATACAGATTTTTTAAGTTGGCAAGAATTTTATCATATTAATATAGAAGTAATTATACACAAGATAAAAGACAAGTACAAGGGAGAATGAGGCAATCCCTAGAAGTTATGTAAAGGCATAATGAAAAAGAGAGTAAGGAGTATTTTTTTTTTTTTATAAGCTGTGGCGAGTGGAACACATTTCCAGAAAATGTTGTAAATGCTAAGAGCATGAATGAGTATGAAGTTCAGCATGACAGATATTTTATCACTGAGAGACCAACCATGATATGTCTGTCAACATGAAGGGTTGTTACACCAATAAGAGTCAACATGTTAAGCTGAGCAAGAATCATTTTCAATTTTGGTTTATTTGTTCACCACTCTGCACTATTATTCTTTTTGATTGTTCCACCAATACATTTCTGCTTTTCATAAAAAAAAATTTTTTTTTAATTTACCTCCAGGATAATGTAGAGAACCAACATTCCCTCGAAACTATGGGCATGTGCACACACCTAATAATTGTGTGTGCACATGTCCACTCCATTATTACTTATTCTAACTCGTTCCAACTTAATGTACTAGTTATTTTAGCCTATGCTGTGAAAGTGACACTGATGTCAGCAAGTTGCATATTTGTTTAGTATCTACTGTCTAGACAGTAGAGCCATTTGAACTCGTGCAAACAGCAATGGATTTTTGCAGCGACATGGATTTAAGTGAATTAATTTAGTGCTTGCAATTTTACAAGTTAAGACTAGATGAAAAAAAGACAACATTAATATGACAGGTTATTACCAAATACATCAAGTCTAAGACTGGAAATCTGTAACAAATTGTTTTTCAGGCACATATAGGCTAGCAAAAATTAGAAAGAACTTTATATAGGCCGTCAAAGCTGTATAACTGAGAGGAGACCTCCACATAGCCTTTAAAGGAATGCAGAGAACCGACCAGGGATTCTGACCTAACGTCCAATCCTCAGCTTCTCATGGTGCACCCTGTTGGATATCTACCTAAATACTGAACGAACGAGGATGGGCTGGTAATTTTGGATTTAGCCGACCAAATTGTATTC
The DNA here is from genome assembly GCF_054136105.1 of Typopeltis vanoorti. Taxonomy (NCBI): domain Eukaryota; kingdom Metazoa; phylum Arthropoda; class Arachnida; order Uropygi; family Thelyphonidae; genus Typopeltis; species Typopeltis vanoorti. Next base: position 908,880 of record NC_143560.1, on the reverse strand, counting down.
CTATTGGTTAAACCAAAATACAAAATGATGGTACAACATAACAAAATTTCATGCCAGCTGGGGCGTCGCCCGGTTAAACAAGGCCCCAGTTGTTTTCGCCAAGGAACCAGGGTGAACAGCGAAAAGTCAGCTACTAGAACAAATCTGAAAACACACCCCAACTCAACATCACCAGAGTTAAAGATCGGTACTATCAAAATAAGAAGCATGATTATCAAAGAAATGGAGCCAGCAGAGGAATTAGATAAGTACCAGATCGACATATTAGGGGTGACTGAAACAAAAAAGACAAAAACTGGTGAGATCTTTCTGAGCAACAAATACAAAATGTTATATTCAGGCAATGACAATCAAGGAAAAGAAGGGGTAGCCACAGCATTCAACACAAAATATGAGGCTCATCTTCTTGAATGGCAGGCAGTGTCAAGTAGAGTGATTTGGGCAAATATCAGAATGGGGAACTGGACAATGACACTTATTTGTGCCTATGGTCCCACAGAAGGCTCTACTAAGGTAGAAGTGGAAGAATTTTTTGAGGTTCTAGAGAAAGCTACTGACACAATGAAAAAGGAAAAGTTGGTCCTTGTTGGGAATCTAAATAGTACAGTAGGAAATGATTGAGAGACATACAAAATTATTATGGGAAAATTTGGAGAAAAGAGCAAAGCTAATAATAATGGCAAATACCTGTTGGTTTTCTGCTCAGGACATGGACTGGTTATTACTAACACCATGTTCCAACATAAAAATGTGCACAAATTCATATGGAGAGAAGAGGCAAGGAATAAGAAAAGTCTCATTGATTATGTTATTGTTGATATTGATGTTTTCTCTATGGTGCAGGACACCAGAATGTACAGAGGATTTGAAATTGGAAGTGATCACTATTTAGCCTTGAGCAGGATAAAACTGAATTTCATATCGAAAACAATGACATTTAAGAAAGTTTTAAAGCGAATAAAAGTTGAGGAGCTCTCAGATGTGAACTGTAGACTAAAATACACTAAAGATTATTAAAGGAAAAATGAAAGCGTTTGAGAACAGGAACCAAACCTTGGAGATTCAGTGGCAAGCCTTGAAGAAAACCCTGATTGATTCAGCTATAGAGTCATGTGGTGAAGTTGTCTGCAAGGATAGAAAAACTAGAACTCCATGGTGGACACAGGAAGTTTTAAAGAGACAGTGAAGAAAAAGAAGAAAGTATATCAAAAGTTCCTGGCAAATAAGTCTTGTGCTCTTAGAGAATACAGAGACAAATGTAAGAAAGCTAAACAGTGTGTAAAACTAGCTAAACAAAAGTCACGGAAGAATTTTGGCAAGAACAGAGAAAATAAATATCAAGAAGGTGGCAAAATATTCTGGAGGTTGCTAAAGAAGTTTAGGAATTAAGGAAAGAGTGCTGTAAAAGGAGTTAGACATGATAAAGGTGACATGAAAACCGGAGAAAAAGATATCCTTGAAGTATGGAGTAATTACTTTGAAAAACTGCTAAATGAAACAAGCAGTGATAACAGCGCAGTGGTAAAAAACACTGACCAGGCATGCAGTCAGGAATACATATCCATACTTGAAGTAGAAAAAGCCATCAAAGGCTTGAAATGTGGAAAGGCAGCAGGAGTAGATGATATTTGACCAGAAATGCTGATGTATGGTGGTATAAGAGTCTTACAGTGGCTGCACTGCATAGCTCAGAAAGCCTGGACAGAGGGACGAATTCCTGATGATCGGAGTAGAGCTCTCATAGCACCCATATAAAAAAAAGGAAATAAAACTGAATGTGAGAATCACAGAGGTATTTCCCTACTGAATGTTCCTGGCAAGATCTATGCAAGTATACTTGAGAAATGGTTGAGAAGAATTGTGGAAGAAAAGCTTGGTGAGGAACAAGCTGGATTCAGGCCAAATAGAGGCTGTCAGGATCAGATCTTCACTTTACGACAAATAGTCGAGAAAGCATGGGAATATAACAGAGATCTGCATTTAAGTTTTGTCGATTTGGAAAAGGTATATGACAAGGTGCCAAGAGAGAAGCTATTCAATACGCTACTGTTATATGGTGTCAATGGGGCATTATATCAAGCAATACTTAGTCTTTATTTGAGTTGTAAGTCAGCAGTTAGAATTGAAGAAAGTACAGGAAGATGGTTTAATGTTAAATCTGGTGCAAGACAAGGATGTACATTATCCCCTCTGTTATTCATTATCTATATGGATCACATTATGAAGGAAAGTGGTATTAAACCTGATATCAAAATTGGAGATGTTAATGTCAGCCCTTTGCTTTATGCAGAAGATGTTATACTTCTAAATAAATCTGCTACAAGTCTGCAAGATTCCCTGACTAAATTGAATAACTGTTGTAATAGATATGGTATGAAGGTCAGCATTAAAAAGACACAGAAAATAGATAGAATTGTTGAAAATGTCAACTGTGTTGTGAACGGGGAACCTGTGGAACAAGTAAAACATTTCAGCTACTTAGGCACGATTTTTAGTGAATATTATTATTATTATTTTATTATTATTATTCAAGCCTCCCACGACGAGTCTTTTGACTCGTCGTGGGAGGTCACCCCCCCCCCAAGAAACACAAAGTCTATCATACCACTCTTTAAACTCATTGACCATTCTCGCTCCCACCACTCCATCAGGCAATGCATTACACGTTTCAACCACCCTCCATGCAAAGAAACCACTCCTTAACCTCTTGCTCACAGTTTCCTTTCGTAACTTCCAGAGATGGCCTCTTGTCATCACTCCTTCCCGCTGTTCAACCAAGCGAAAAAACAACCCCAGTGTCAACCCTGTAACCAGCTCTCAACAGTTTAAAAGTCTCAATCATATCACCTCTCCTTCTTCTATCCACCACACTCTGCAGTCCACATTCCCTCAGCCCGATCCTCATAACTATCCTTGTACAGTCCTGAAACCATCTTTGTATTCTTTCCACAGTTAATTTCTCCCCTTCAAATCCTGGGGACCAAATCTGAGAACAATAGTCCAAGTGTGGTCTGATCAGAGACTTATACAACGGAATGATAACCCTCTTATCTCTGCAGGTCAGTGTCCTTCTCATAATTTCAGCAATTCTCTGTGTTACCTTCACCACCAAAACAATATGCCCCCTAAACTTCAGGTTTCTATCAATCATCAACCCCCAGTTCTCTTGTCTCCTCTACTTCCTCCAGTATAACTCCTCTCATAGAGTATGCAGCATCCCATCAATGTTTCCCAAACCTCAAGACCTTACATTTTGCTGCATTAAACTGACACCCCATACATTTGTCCAACTATGTAGCTTATTTAAATCCTCCTGCAGGGCTACCACATCTGCACTATTACTAATAATCCTTCCCAGCTTCGCATCATCCGCAAACAACTAAATATTCTCTTGCAATCCACTGGCAATGTCATTGATATAAAGATGGTAAATTAAATATGGAAATAGACAACAGAATCAACAAAGCTGGTATGGTAGGAAGTCAATTGAATAAATTCATATGGAATAAGAGAGAAATTAGTCGGAACACTAAATTAGCTGTATACAACACAGTGTAAACCAGGTTTAACTTATGGATCTTAAAGCTCGGTCAGAAGTAAAACACTTGACCAAAGACTAGAGACCACAGATATGAGAGTCCTGAGAAAGATTAGTGGTGTGAACAGATGGCATCAATGGCAATATCATATTAAAAACGAGAATATTAGGAAAGAACTTGACATTGTCAGCATCCAGGAATGCGTTAACAGAGCTAATCTCAGGTGGTATGGTCACGTAAACAGAATGGGCGAGGAAAGATTAGCAAAACAAGTGTTATCTGCCAGGTTGGCAGGAAAATGACCCAGAGAAAGACCAAGATATAGGTGGATTGATATGGTACGAAGTGCCTTAGACAATAGAAATATAAGATCTGGTAATGTTGCAGTCTTGACAAGTAACAGACTGATTTGGAGGGAAATTGTAGATAGGAAGTTAGTAATGATGTAAATTTTTCATGTAGTACTATCATATTACAACCATTGAGGGTACATGGCAGGAATTTGATGATGATGAACTAAACAAACAAACAAACATAATTCAGCAAATCTTAAATTAGTAAACAGAAAGAACATCAGAACCTGTGCAGTGACAGCATTTATGCTAGACTATTTAAGATAAAAGATAGATAGAAGTGAATGTAAATATAGCTTATTAGGGGCCTGAAGTGACTTGAAAAAGATTCATATTTGGTCTCTAGAGCAGGGTTTCTGCAGAAAACTACAATATATACCTACAGAACACAATGTACCATGGGCATCCACAGAAAAATTATCTGGGGAGGTGCAAACATTTTCCCTGGGGGGGGGGGGCAAAGCTTGGAGACAAATGATTACATCAATGTCCGTGCAGTTAGCCTAGTGGCTTTGAGCTTCGCAACCATATGCCTGGGGAATTAGTGTCCTAGGTTCGATTCCCGTCAGTGACGTAACATGCTTAAGGATCTTCCTCAGCCACAGCCAAGTTAGCTGGTCTTGAGCATGGACAGCAGGGTTTTTCCCCACAGTTTATCTGGGGTTTTTCATCCTGCAAGCAGGCAAAATGGCCCCATGAACACACACGGATCTACAGTGATAAATACTTAACCCCCCCCCATGAGGGGCCTCAACTTGCCCTTATTGGAGCAAGGGAGAAAAGGGAGGAAACTCCATACGAATAAATAAATAAATTACAGCAATAAATTTTTTATTTAATTATTTATTTTTTTGCGTTTTTTCACAAGTAGATCCCAGGGGAAAGTCCCTGTTTGCTCCCCTCCTCTGCGGACGCCTAAGCAATGTACTAATGGGTTACAAATAATCTTTTGTGGGTGGGAGCAACATTAAAAAACTGGGATTGCAGTGAATATATAAATGCTATTATCACACTTTTGTCTTTACAAACTGGAATAAGTGATTATCAGCTCAATTCTGAAGCAAAGAAGAAAGTTTGAATGGAAAGAATGATGTAATACAGTGTAACTGTCATGATATGTTAGTTATCATCAACAAATAATTAACAACACAAACAGTGTAAATGGTAGATTATGCAGGGTTTTCTACTGCAGACTACAGCATTTATCCATATTTTTCTCCTTCCTTCTCCCTTTATCTGGGAGAAGATTAACAAAATACAGTAAATGAAATTCTTAAAACTACTTGGAAGTCACAAGTGACATACCAGCAAACTCTTCTGAATATGCAAGTAATTAAAGTGTTTAATAGATGTGCTGGACTAGTCTAAAGGTTATCCTACTATTAAGTCCTAGAATTTTCATCATATCAAAAATTTCGCTCCAATTTTCCACTCAACGGTCAAAAAAATCTTCTGTTCCAAGAACGGCTGGAGAATCAATCTTTTACATGATCCGCTTATTTCTTTCTCGAAAAATTATGGACCATTGGGACAAGGATGTCATGTCTCTTAACCGCGCCGGCTAGTGTACAGTAAGATGTAGAAAATGGTTTCTACCGGAAAATGGTTTTCCAGAACGGAAATCCTTCTAATGAGAGCGGTGGGAAAAAAAAAAAAAAAAAAAATGACGCCTTACCGACTTAAGGAAATTATCGTAAGATCATAAAAAACAGGGGAGCAATATGTTTATTTGTGTCAAATTTAAAACTGCCAATTTCCATTTTAACGATGGCAGTCACAAATGTAATCGAAATGGGACCAAACAATACGGCGCCGATTAATAGCAAGTTAAAAAGGCACATAAACTTTCTTTGCCCAGTGACTTAACTCTATCGAGTTCAACCTTAACTTTAATTGTATAACGCCGGTACACGTAAATTCTGCATCCATCAATGATTAACAAATGTCTATTTCAAGATTGTTATAACAATACTGTATACACTTGCGCCACTCATTACGATATTCAAATTACTAGTATTTTAAAGTATACAAAACACTTTGTCTTACCTAGACAAATATTCTGTTCTGATTATTTTTTATTCAAAATTTTCGCATGTTGACATCATTTAATGCTGTAAGAAACACAGCTTTCACGGAAGGTAGTAACAAACATTGGACCAGAAAATATCGGGAAAAAAAAAATTAAAACGACAACGATTATATAGATATATCTTTAAAGATTATTTTGATCACTAAATGGAACCTAAAAATTCAAAGCTGTCAATTAGGAAATATATACTGTACAGTATATATATATATATATATATATATATATATTAATACATTTATCTTTAAATATTCATTTTGATCACTAGATGGAGCCGAAAAATGTGAGTTAATTGATTAACTCAAACTCATAACGGCAGGGATTAACAACCACTGTTAGTTCTAGTTCTCAGAATGAATGTATACAAACCAAAGGTATTTGCGAAACTAACATCTTAAACATACATCATAGAATCTTACCACGGATCTGTGTTTACAATGTTCCTCATTTATCCAACATACCTCTCGAATGTAACACCGTTTCACATAAATATACAAATTCCGACGGAGGGATTACAGAATCCATTGGTACTGGTGTCATATAATGGTTTTAAAATATTACAATATAATGATCAAGATTTCAGAGAAACAGTCATACTAAAAAAAATATTACTTTTAATGGCTATTTTGCCAATTTTTGTTTAGTTTGCTTTTTTTGTTTAGTACCCTTTTTTGCCAATAATGTCATTGGCAAAAAGGGTACTCCTTAAAAAAATAGGCCAAATAGCCATAAAAATTAATATTTATTTAGAGGAGCAACATGGAAATTTTCCAGAAATAATATCTATAAATTATTATTATTATTATTATTATTATTATTATTATTATTATTATTATTATTATTATTATTATTATTATTATTATTATTATTATTCACATAATTGGTACACAGTCAAAACAAGATATTATTATTATTATTATTATTTTAACGGTGTCTCCATGGAGTCAAAAGACTCATCGCAGGAGACCCGACATTGACACACTAACCATTATTTACACAATACCTGTCATACCTCTCCTTAAATTCATTCACAGTTGAAGCATTCACAACCAGTTCTAGCAAAGCATTTCACCCATTCACAACCCTCCAAGTAAAAAATCTAGTCCTAACACCCTTGTTAACCACACTCTTACACAATCTCCAGGGATGGCCCCTCGTTCTCTCACATCCTGCATTGGTCTTAAGATATCGTTACATGACAATATATTCTTCAGCATCCAAGTAATAATCTCAGATATTTTGCCAACCCTTGCAATATGTCTTCAAATCTCTGAATTTCAAATCACTGCTCAACATCACCCACAGATGCCTGGCCTCATCTATTTCCTGAAAAGAGGTAACATCAATATGTTACGAAGTGGGAAATATTTTCCTCCCAAAGTATAAAATGTAGGGTATAATACCTTACATATCATATAAATAAAAATTTCACTGGTGATACAGAACAATTCAGACTCTACCCAAGAATCTAAGAATAGTCCGTCAGGTAGCGTCGTAAAATATGGACTGTTCCAAGTAGTGCAGTTTTTTGTAGGTCATATGGGGTCACTTCATTGATGTTTAATTGCTGTATTATAAAAAAAAAAAAAAAATCTGCTAACGCCATTTTATTCCCGTATACGGGAGTAGGCGAGGCCATTTAGCCCTATCTAACTTTTGGAGACCGAGTGGGCAGTTCAATCTCCACTGATACCAATCAGAGACAGATGGCCCAAGGCTATCACTAATTAAGCGGTACGCAGTGAAGAGAGACGGCTCAAATGTGCCGCCATCTCGTGGTCTCTAACCCTAACACAATATATTTAATGTCTGAAATAATGTGGGTTCTACGGTCGATTTTCTTGAGTTTACAGGACGAAAAACCCGAGTTTCCGGGAGGAAAAACCTGCTTGCCCCCCCCCAGAGATCGACTAACTCGGGAACCGGTCGAAAAACGGGTTAGAAAAATTTCCTCTAGTCGCCGACTAGACTCGAAACCAAGTCTTCCTTCGTGCGGCCAAGCGCGGCGGTGTGTAAACGCCACATCCGCTGAGCTACACAGGCTCTATATTTAAGTTAATGAACTAAGGAAATACGGTATTATTATTTGACACCTCCCGGGAGTCCAAAGACTCATCGAGGGAAAGTGTGCCAACAGCATCGAAAGATTGGTCATCCCCTTCCAACTACTAACCGCGCTCAAATTTACTTAACTGAACCATTAGTAGCAGAGGCTCTACCAATCGACCGACTTGCTGTATTATTATTATTATTATTATTATTATTATTATTATTATTATTATTATTATTATTATTATTATTATTATTATTTATATGGGTACTCAATGGAGTCAAAAGACTCATCGCGAGAGACCCCATTTATCTATTAACATAATACCTATCATACATACCCTTAAACCTATTCACCGTTCAGGAACTTATAACAGCCTCTGACAATTCATTCCACTCATTTACCACTCTCCATGTAAAGAACCTAGTCCACACACCCTTACTAACCACACTCTTAGACAACTTCGAAGTGTGACTCCTTCTTTTCCCCCTCTATTGAAAAATTTCTTCTGTATCAATAGAATCCTTTCTGTAACTTATAAGTTTTAATCATCTCACTCTCCACTGCCTGTCAGCTAAACTCTGCAACCCACATATCCTGAATCTGTCCTCATAGGGAACATTCCATACCTGTCATTATTTTTCGTCACTCGTGTCTGAATACTCTCCGCCAGCTCCTGATCCCCCAAAAAAGCAGGTGACCAAATATGTGCATAGTCTCAACATGTGGCCGTATTAAAGCCTTATAAAGAGGAACATTAACTTCAATATCGTTACATGACAATATATTCTTCAGCATCCAAGTAATAATCTCAGATATTTTGCCAACCCTTGTAATATGTCTTCAAATCTCTGAATTTCAAATCACTGCTCAACATCACCAACAGATGCCTGGCCTCATCTATTTCCTGAAAAGATGTACCATCAATATGTTACGAAGTGGGAAATATTTTCCTCCCAAAGTATAAAATGTAGGGTATAATACCATACATTTCACAACAATGAATTGATAACCATTGCCCTTTGTCCACACTGCCAATTTATTTAAACTATCCTATAAAATATCTGCATCACTTTATTCAACCACTGCGCTTCGTAATTTTGCATAATCAGCAAACAATTGAATATACCCGAAAAAATCTTCTGCTATATCATTGATACGCAAATTAAAGAGTAGTGGTCCTAGTATAGAGTCCCAGGACTCTGTACTCCTATTCACAATTACTTGCCTTAATTTTACTCCACCATACACCACCCTCTGATGTCTATCTATCATCTCCCAATTCATGGCATCAGCCACATATTCATTCCCATATGCTCCATCTTATGCAATAAGTTGGAGGAAACAAAAGCAAAAACAAACAGGAAGATCTGCTTATTTGGCTAGAAGAACACAAGTCTTATTAATTATATGAAGAGCCAAAGGCTTCAATTCGGCGACATATAAACTTATTTAAGCTAAGGGATATTGCATCCCATATTGTTTCATAGCCGAATAAAAAACTACAACTGACCCTAATCAATGCCGAATGATTAGGGTCAGCTGTAACACTATCCAGGTATTTCCTTACACTTGGACTCTCCGAACTTTATATATATTTCGTATATTCGGCATGAAACTCTTTGAGTTTTTTATTCGGCTATGAAACAATATGGGATGTAATATCCCTTAGCTTAAACAAGTCTTATTATTCAATTCCTTGAACCTGAACAGTCTGAACTTGAGCGGCATGCTGTCAACCTAGACATAGGATTCATTGGAACAACAGAAGAGAGTCCTTCACAAAAGGCACTTCCTCATGAAACAGTTTTATAAACAAACATGTGAAACTTTACTGAACTCTCCTAACTTAAACAGATCCAATAGTCTACATCGATCCCTTTGTGGGAGATAGTACTTTTTAAGTCAGCTAATCTTTCCAAATTTCATTTTATTTTATTTTTTAATTGTATATATATATATATATATATATGTACCCTCCATAGCTTAGTCGGCATAGACAAAGCCGTTTGGTCGGAAAGACCTGGGTTCGATTCCCGTCTATGACGTGAGGAACCTTTATAGGGTCTCTTTCGACTAAAGGTGAGTTACCGATTTCGTAAGGAGGTGGAGAGGATTTTTCTCCCTGTAACTCGGGTTTTTCATCTCTCAAAACAAACAGACCGGTACTGTGAACACATACAGCTACATTCATAAAATATACTACAGCAAGGAAAGCAACGTTGCTTTCAAGGGGGGGGGGGGGAAACAACGTTCCCTTTGGGACAGCACCGTTTGCTGTCGAGAAGGGGAACCCCCCCCTCTCGACGTTTTAAATGTCAGTGATTACTCTAGGCTACAGAATGTGGACAAATGACAAGTAGAACTTATATAGCAAAAAAGTGTTAGTGACTTTAAAGCAGCTAAGCATCGTGTAAATCTATTATTTTGCAGCAATGCTTCAGGAGATCATATATTAAAACCATCACTGATTAATCGATCCGTGGGAAATGAAAGGTATGGATTTTAACAAGATACCAGTGCAATGAAAGAAAAAAAAAAGATTGGGTTACAAAATAAATTTTTAATTAAGTTGACCGCTATTTCATGGAAAAAAATCTGGACTTTAAAAGTTTTATTGATTGTAGAATATGTACCTGTCCATCCTCTTTTAGAACACCCAAATGTAGGATTTTGTTTTATGTCACTTAATACAACTACTAGACCAGTGTGTAATCGCTACCTTTAAAACTTTCTACATAAGAAGAACATTCCAATACATTTTAGATAAACTAGATAAGGATAATTTACTGATAGTTATTGATGTGAGGAATAAATTTTCTATTTTGGATTGCATCAAACTTCCTAAGTTAACGTTATCCGAATTGAAACCATCAACTTTAAATGCATGCTGGAAAGCTACTTAGCCGGAATGTGTGAAAAAGAAAACCCTGTACCTTTGCATACAACTGAATATCCCAATATCATCAGATTAGCACATGCAGTTGGCAGAGAAGGATTGATGATCTTTTGTCTGCAGATTTTGAAGAATCGATGTTTGACAAGGCTGTTAATAATGACGAAATAATAGAATCTGCCGTTGAGAATCTCGATGAAAAAGAAAAATTGATGATAATGAAAAGACCCTACTTACTGCAGGATTAATTAAAGAAGTGCTTGAAATGGCTACTAAAATTGCAAAGTGAATTTCTTACACATGATCCAAATACTGAACAAGCTGAACAGTTTTAATGTGAAATGAAGTCATGTATGGTGCGATATGAAGAATTATACAAATATCTAGTCAAAACAGGATTTCAATGATTAATTACAGAGTTCGTGGTAATGAAAAAATCAACCTTGAAAATTATTGGAAATTAGTGCTAACTTAGTTCCATTAACAGAAGAAAACGTTTCGCTATTTCAGTATGAACAGAACGACCAAAGTGTTTCAAGTAACGGAAGTGATTTAATTTCAGTCTCACACAGAAGAATGCGGCTACTGTCAAAAAGTGACAGCGAATAAAAGTTAACTAATAACCATATAACGTGGGTGTATTTCCGAATTTCCATTTTAATAGTGACAGTATTTTCTTTAAGAGATGCATATATATATATATATATATATATATATATATATATATATATATATATTTTTTTTTTTTTTTTTTTTTTTTCACATCTGGAACTATCCTTTTATTTTTTCATATCCACCGTATTCTTTTTACACCGTTTTCATTTACACGATTTATTCTGGAACCAATCTACCATTTAAATATATAATCCGTTAACGTCTTCTGTTCCTTACAGGGAAAAAGCGAGAACATTTTAACCCTATCTAACTTTTTGTAAACCGAGTTGGAGGAGGGGAGAGGTGTTCAGGTTCTAATTGAAGCCAATCACAGTTAACCAGCTCACGATTATCACTAATTATAAACGGCATCTGGCGAAAAGATGAAACATAGTCCGTAACCGCAATACATATTATTTGTCTGAAATAATGAGTTCTATGGTCGATATTTTTGAATTTACCGGACGAAAATTCCGAGTTCTGGGAGGAACACCTTCTTTCATTCTCAATATACAGAAAGCTAAACATACAGTCGAATGTGAGTCTTAAATTCTGTTGCCTGTAACCTACATGGCATATGTTTAATAGTAACTGAAAGGAAGCAGTGCAATTCTTCCCATTAATATATTTAATATATGTTGTAATTTTTATACAAACTTAATTCCTCGATTGTTTGAACTTGAATAAATAACTAAATATTTAATTAAGGCATTTGTAAAATTAATTTTAAACTGAAAAATATTAACGTTCTGTAAGCTAGGCAAAGTACTCTGCAACTGTGCACTTAGAAGTACAAATATTCATCTCTGATGATTAAATATGTTAGCTAGTGAGCAGCTGAGTTATATGCTTTATCAAAGTGGCTTTATAAATTTTAATTTATCCAAGAAAGTTTGAGAAACACAGACAAAAAATACTGTTGTCGTTTCGGGCGGAAGATGGCGTTGATAGTTGTTGTGTCTACTAGGCAAATGGAGTAGCGGGGAAGTCGGCTGGATGTATGTGGCGGGAGTGCCTTTCCGGGTTAAGTCCTTGGACTCCTTGGAGGTGTCACGTAATAATAATAATAATTGGCTATGCTGGCGACAGTCTGTGCAGATCTCTTATTGCAGCCACTCTTCAATTTATGACGTACGCAGCACACGACCACTCATAGCTACGATGGCCATCCCGTTACCACATTAATTGTACATCCCTTCCTTTTCTTGCAACGCACACACCAAGACGAATACATTTATATATTCAAGACATATTATTTAAGAAATTCTTTTGTCAGGTATTGCTGCTTATCCCTCAAAGATATCCAAACAAATCCCTCAGAGACTTTTGGAAGGAATATAATGTTTGCCTTGTTCAACGAATGTAGATGCAGTATGCTGGGAGTATAATGTAGCAAGTTATCGTTACTATTGATCGCCTTTACGTTTTAACTAAAGTTGGAATTATTATTATGATGATTAATGCAACTTAAAAAAAATCAAACCTGGAGTTGAATAAATCTTAATAATCGTGCGATAAAGTTGGAACTGATTTAATATATATATATATATATATATAATATTCATCAAAGCTTGATTTGCTTCCTCAGTCTTAAGAAAAGGCTGGTTATATATTCCACTAATTCGAGCCCTACCCAAGGGCCTATGAGTTGTGGAAATACTTTCTAAAAATGAAAGCTGTGCCGAACAAAGCGGCCTTTTGCAGCTGCCCAATTTTTAATCCATCTAACTCGAGTGCTTCTAGATGTTTTTTCAATGTTTAAGGGATGGCGCCTAAAGCACCTATTATTATGGGAACAACTTTCGTTTTCTTTTTCCAGATTCGTTCAATTTCGATTTGCAAATCGCGATATTTGGTAACTTTTTCATTTTCTTTGTTGGCAATCCGACTATCTCCTGGTACTGATATTTCGATAAACGTAACACCCTTGTTTTCACTTTTTTCAACCACTGTGATATCGGGTGTATTGCATTCCAAGCTTTTGTCAGTCTGGATTATGAAAAACCCAGAGTATTTTTAGCTTTTTCATTCTCAACCATTTTCTGGTGAACTTTATCCTTCCAATAGTCTTTAGATACTTCAAACCCATACTTTTTACAATTATCTTAGCTACGTTATCATGCCTTTTACGGTACTCAATTTGTGCGATTTTGCTGCATCCACTTATAATGTGGTCTACCGTTTCTTCCTTTTCTTTGTACAATCTACATTTACTGTCTTCTTGAATTTTTTGTATTTTTGCCTTCATAACGTTGGTTTTAATGGCCTGTTCTTGTGCTGCAAAAATTACCGATTCTGTTTCTCTCTTTAGTGCTCCATTTCTCAACCATTGCCAGGTATATATATATATATATATATATATATATATATATATATATATTGGAATTACTTGGGATTAGGAGTAAAATAACCACATTTATAAAATTACTTGGCAACCCAAATATACATTATTCCCAAGGTTAAAAAACTTATTTACATCTATAGCTCCTCCAGAGATTCTTATTCAAAATAAGAACATCTTGTAGCAACTTGTATATATGTAAAGTTGATAAGGCTCTGTATTACTAAAACCTTGGTATGAAAAAGGCTTTCTAGAATTGGTGATGATAGGATGTCCTCAGTCAGTTTTGGAATTGTAGTGCGTTTATTATATTATGTGTCTTAAAGATTGTGCAATTTTTGATTCAGTGCTCTTGATAGAACAGTACAGAGTCTTGTAGCAGTGCCGGTAAGACAACTGCACGGTAAGCGTTTTTTTTTTTAAGATACTTCACATTGATAATCATGGAAAAACAGCTAAATGAGACAATATTCGAGGAGGTATATATAAAGAATTTATAAGACTAGGTAGACTACTTAACAACAATTGGCCGGGAAAGTGAAACTTTAAGACGCATTTCCCCCAGAAAGTGTCACAGACGTTGTCGCAGAAGATCAATTAGAATCAGTGCTTTCTACTCCTTCAGACTTTGTAGACGTGCGCGCACGCAAAAAGCGAAGAACAACAGAAGAACCGCACAATGACAATAATGAAATTGAACAGGATTCTCAGGGTTCGGACGCCGCTATTTCTCCCAAAGAAAAGGTGCCTCCGATCATCCTTAGAGAAAAGCAGAAGTGGGTAGCTTTAAGATCCGCAATGTCCAATCTGCACATTGGCTTCATTAAGGCCAAAAACATGGATGAAGGCATAAAGATCCAGCCAGCAACAGTGACAGACTATAAAAGGTTGACCAAAGAACTGGACGACAGAGGCATCCAGTATCATACCTTCGCGCTCAGCTGCGAAAAAACTGAAAAGTGGTCCTTCGTGGTGTCTGTGAAGACATTGACACAGCAGAAATAGCTGCTGAACTCTTAGGATCTGCCTCCAGTCAAGGTCAGCAGAATGTATAAAGCAGACAAGACTCCCATGCCATTACTCCTAGTAGAACTTCACAAAATTTACAACGATATCTACAACTTCAAAACAGTCTGTGGTCTCATCGTCACACCAGAACCACTCCGGAAATGATCATCTTCTGGGCAGTGCCACAGGTGCCAGAAGTTTGGTCATGCCCAGAATCTATGTAGAGCTGAATATAGATGTTTGAAATGTGCGGACAGCCACCCAACCAATACCTGCACTAAGCCAAGGACCACCTCGGCCAAATGTGCCAAATGCGGTGGCCCTCATCCTGCGAAATACAAAGGATGTAATCAGCACCCAAAGAACAGACGGATGGAGGCAGTCAATCAGCCCTCCTCCTACAGTATAAGAACACCAGAGGCCCAAGCATCAAATCCGGAGAATCAGCGGCCACAATAGGAGACCTCCAAAAATAGAGATACCCAAAAAGCAAACAAGAAGTTATGCCGATGTGACCTGCACAAATAGACCAATACCAGAACAAAATCAACCAACAGCACCTAAAAATCTAACTGCTGTTATAACGGTCTCACTAGCAAACATGCTACAAAATTTCAGCCTATCAAACCCTACTGAAACCTCCACTAAAAGATTTCTTCGTGAAAAGCAGGTCATCCTCACAGCTCTCATAAATGAATAGTAACAAACTCATTACAGCATCTCTTCAGTTCGTTGCTTGGAATGCAAATGGCCTCAAAACAAAATTCTTTAACTCCGAGATTTTCCATATAGGTATCAACCAGATATTTTATTAATCAGTGAAACTCATTTAAGACCCTCAGACAATCCTAAAATAAGGGGTTATCGCCTATACAGAAATGATAGATTACTCTACAGAGGCGGAGGCACTGCCATCTTCATTCAAATTATATTAAGCACCACTCTGTGAACAACCCCTCAACCACTAACCTTGAGATCACAGGCGTGGAAGTAGTCACCAGTTCTGCTGGCAGATTGAAAATCTACCCTACTTACAACCCTCCCCAAAAATCTCTACTACACTCTGACCAAAATGTCATGTTATGCGTCAGAGAGCCGACCATTATAGCTGGGGATCTGAACTCCAGGCAACCAGCGTGGAATTGCTCAACCACCAACAAGAACGGTTGCATCCTTTCCAATTACTTAGGATACTATCATCGGATCACAACCCAATTCTACTACTGCTGGGAAAACAAGAATACCTGTCTCCTCCTTCTCACTCCTACATAGCATGGGAAAGACTATCAACAGCACTGAAGGATTATATTGGATCTATTCCTCACATACGCACAAAAGAAAAAGTATTAACTGCAGTTAAAAATCTCACAACCAATTAATTCTGCTATAACGGTAGCTACCTCCTACAAATCTGCCCGCAAGCCAGATCGTTTGCTTGAAGACATGATGAACATGATCGGGGACAAAAACAGAGCTAGGAAAAGATTCCTAACACGTGTGCGCCACAAGATAAAACAAATCTAAATAGATGAAATGGGGCAGTAAGAGATAAACTCATAGAGACCATGGGAAGATTAGGCTCCATTTCACCAACTGATCACTCCATCTGGGGATTATTGAAAACTATCAAAAACAAAGTCAGATCCCTTCGCCCAATACATCTGTGGGATTGGATGGTATACCAACCAATCCCACAGATGTACTGGCATTGAGGTTATGCAATAGACTACTCACCTCCACTTCATTCACCACAATTCCCGTATAATCTATTGGTTCATTCATTTCTGCAATGTCACCACCTGGATCATATATTCTTGCAAAACGCTCCCTCAGTAACTCAACTATATCAACTGATTCTATTACCTCCCTACCATCGGCATTATTGAAAATCTTTCTGCCATATACAATTTTTCTTTTACTTGCAACATATCGAAAAAACTATTTAGGATTCTCTTTAACCTGCATGGCCAATGTTCTCTCGTAATCCTTTTTTGCTTTTCTTACCACACTCGTTACCCTTCTGGCCTGAGCTTTATACTGTTCGTGTGCCTGCCGGTCACCTTTCTCCTGAAATTCCCCCCATAGTTGTTTCTTTTTTTGCGGCTCAAGCTTAATGGTGTTATTCATCCATTTAACCCTTACTTGATTTATTATTCGGACTCTAGGTTAGAAATTCTGCCATTGCTTCATGCAAACACTTCTTAACTGTCTCCCATGCACTATTGACATACAGCCCTTGCAGTTGTACATGCCATGACACTGATCCAAGCAATCTCCTAAGCTTGTCATACATGCCAGCACGGTAATTCCACATATACCCTGTCTTAATCGAAAATTCTACACCCTTAGCCACCTCCCCGGCCAAGACCTTATGATCACTCTCACCAAGAGGTGGCAACATGGTCATATTCTCAGATGCTATTTCTATTAACCAAGTCAAGCACTCTCTCACACCCTGAGTATTTTCAATTACATGCTGTCGCAGATAGTTATCCCTTAATAACCACATAAAATCCAATTCCTTCCTCCTGTGTGTCCTCTCCTCACTCCAATCAATGCGACGATAGTTGAAATCTCCCATAATAATTACCCTCCTTTCACTCATTTTTTCTAACTGTTTGTGCATACTATCTCCACCATCTTTTCCATCACCTGGTCTATAGCAGCACCCAATTGTATATTTTCTTCTGATAGCCACAATCTCACACCAAATGGCCTCAAATGTGGTCGTCTTTTCTCTATCCTGCAATTCAACTTCTATTCTCCTTGGCTGTAGGTCATCAGCTATCATCAACAATACTCCTCCCCCATATTATTCTCCCTGTCATTCCTGAACATACTATACCCATCACATTCAATCCCACTAGCTATATCATCTACAGTCAGCCATGTTTCACTAATGCCAATAACCTGTGGTCTGGAAGTGCCAATTATGGCCAAAAATTCTTCCTTCTTGTTCCTAATACTCCTAGCATTAGTGTACATGAATTTTAGATCCCCATTAACCCCCATCCCTACCTTGATGCCTTATACTAACTATCCCATTCTGATTTGTTGTCCTTATTCGCTCGTGCATATTATACTCATTCATACACTCAACTGCCTCCCTAAGGTCTGCATATCTATTCCCCCTCTTAATAAATCAAGTTTCCCTGCTTCTGCACTTCCACTTCATTCACCAACACTTTTTCATGTCTCTTTACACCGAATCCATTCCAATGCAAACCATCCATCTTATATAGATCCTTTCGCCCATCGAACTCACTCCACACGTCCACAAATTCCACACCATTCGTCATACATAACCCATGCATAAAGTCATTTTTGCAATAATGGCCCTCCTTTTAAACCATTCACTGTCATACCGCAGAAAAAGAGATTAATCATCCGAACTCTCTCACTCTGTCCTTTTGCTACCTCAAACAATTCATTGAGATCCTCTATCATTTCCATTTTATCTCCTTTCAAATCATTCGTACCTGCCACAATAATCGTTTCTTTCATCCTCTCCTTTTGTTTTCTAATAGACTCAGTTACGTCCTTGATGGTCGCACTAGGTTGGTACGATTTTGTCAAATCCTCTACTAACACGCCTCGTACTAATGAATCTCCATACAGCAGTCTCTCCTTATTTTGTTTAAGTTCACACTCATACTCTTATTTTTACTATCATACTTTTTATTAATGGCTGGTACACTCAGTAGACTTTTGTTCATACGTTCTAGCTGCCGCTTTGCTCTTTGTATAGCTCCGTTCAACAACGCGATCTCACTAATAGCATCTATCTCATCTTTTTTATTTTCCGTTAAACCATTAATTTGCATGAATTAATACCGTCATTCACACTTTCTACATTCAGGCCCTCAGAGTTCTCTTGTACAACCTCGCAATATCTTGTCATATCACTATTTTCTTCATTCTGAAGTTTGACAAAAATATCACACTCACGACCTGAAATACACTTTAATTCCTCATTTCCTTTACATTTTCTACACACATTCACTCCTTTATTATCATCTAACCATACACCAACCGCACTCCACAAAGCGTACATTTCGCTGATAGTACACTGAATAATCTCCTTTATATTACGCTTATTGAATAAAGATAGCGAACCGTTATTAATAGCCGCCATTTTCCTTTTTACGGGAGCCATTCTCACTTCTAACGCACTTTATCAAATTATTAATTGAAACACCAAAAACCCACAAACAGACACACTAAGATAAGCGCCTCCGTAGCGCAATTGGAAAAACGACAGTACATTGCGCCCTTCGATGGAAATAGGCCTAAATTCGATTCTCGTTGCGACGGGAGGAATCTTTATCGGGACGATTTCAATCGAAGGTGAGTTAGCCGATCTCCTACGGATGTAGCAGGGTTTTTTCTCCCGGAAACTCGGGTTTTTCATCCCGCATACAGACAAATCCGCCCTTCAGGACACACGCAATTTACAGAGAAAAAATACTAGCTGTGGTAGTGGTGGAGGTGGGCGGGAGATGGCGTTGATGGAGATGATTTGTAGTAGAGATGCAGTGTAGTGGTTGAGACAGTTGTAGGTATCCTCTCGCGATTAGTCTTCGGACTCCTTGGAGGTGTCATGAATAATAATAATAAGATACTCAAAGCCAACAAACCTACGTAATAATCAAGTAAATTTGTCAATGATAACTTAAAATAACACATCTTATCAGGGTTTTTTCACTCAACGAACACTGAATTGTATGACCTTTTCTTTTCTTTATTAATGATATTATCACATAATAATCAGAATTTTCAGTATCTTCTTTATTATTGTATACTTTACTAACTGTTTTTTTACGTAATCTGTTTCTTTGGTTATAAGGATTATATGTGGTTGAGTGAGACGAGTTAATCCCACCTACTTCGAAGCTTGGATTAGCTTTAGTGAAGAGAGTGGGATTTTGGCTTCACTAATTATGTTGTTGCTACTGTTTATGTATGGGATGTTGGCATTGGATGCTGGTGATTTTTGATGTGTATACTAGTGTTAATGGTATATTTACTTAGTTGATATATTTTCCAGAGTTCGGGTTTTAATGTTCCGTAGTTATCTATGTGTGTTAAATTTCTTGGTAAGTTATTGAGTTGCGTGGGTATCTTATGTGATCTCAAAAAAGAACCGTGTGAATTGTTGAAGGGTGTAGGAATTTAGAGAGTTGTTGTGGGCCGTGTTATACGATATGTGTCTCTGTTGTTTCGATAGGTGATGTTGAAGTAATTCCTTGTTAATGTCATGTATTGTTTCAGTTTTTTAATGCTCAGAATTCTGTGTATCGCCTTCTGCTTTTCGGATTTTGGTTGTTGCATGTAAGGTGTCCAGATCACTGTTGACACGATTTTCCCGTGTAATGTTTCTAATTTTGTTAACTGGCTGTTTGATGTGTTTGCATAGACTGTTATTCCATTTCTGAGTAGGGATACACGGATACCGTGATATAGGAGTTTTTTTTATGTTGGGTGGAATAATGTCTTTAACTTGGAAGAGTTTTGCTGCGATGATCCGGCGTTTGGTGTGTAGGTATTCTATTTACGGTGGGAATCTATACCGAGACCGAGATATTTTGCGTGTGTTACTGGTTTGATTTCGGAACATTGGCAGGTATTTTTGTTGTTAATGCAGCGGTATGTGTGACAATGTATCGATAGTGATGCGGGGTGTATGATTCTTGGGTTGTGTATTATCACATCTGTGTTTTGGTCCGTTGATTAGAATTGCCTTTTGGTGGAAGTATGTAGTGATTTCATTTTGGTCTTGTTGTGCTTTTCAGAGAGCCGTGTTGATGTCTGTGTGGATTGCTAGTAGTGCAGTGTCATCTGCGTACTAAAATGTTTGACTTCTTATGACCATGCTATGAACATCATTAATGTATATGTTGAATAGAGTGGATGATAATATGGCACCTTGAGGTACACCGTGTTTTATTTGTATATCCCGACTGTGACATGTACCTATTTTTGTTACTTGTGTTCTGTTTGAGAGGTAGCTCTTGGACCATGTATGTAGTGTTCCTCTTATACCTGTTGAGTATAGTTTGGTGAGTAGTATGTCATGTTCAACTGTATCAAATGCTTTGGTTACGTCCAGCAGTATAAGGATGGCATACTTGGTTTTGTCGACAGCTTTGTTTATTGTGTCAGCGATGTCTTCTAATAAAGTGGTGTTTTTTTGTTTTCTGAAAGCCGTATTAGTTTTTTGAGATGATGTGGTACTTCTGTAAATAGTCTGTAGTAGTAGTAGTAGTAATAATAATAATAAGAATTATTATTATTATTATTATTATTATTATTATTATTATTATTATTATTATTATTATTATTATTATTAGCCGTGTTTCCTCCGAATGAATACGGCCTTGTCGTGGAGGTGGAGTTTGCATGCTTCAATGATGTTGAGAGCTATTCTGGAGGTTACATAGCTGCCAGCAGGACTACCCTTGTCAGACAGGTCTCATCTGAGGGGCCAGACTAACAGTATTCCATCCCCCATCTTAATGATGAAAAGGAAGAAGAAATCCATACAGGATCATTAAGGACTGCTTCAGATGTTGGGGATCCTGGGCATTAGGCATCAAGTGGGCTACAGAACCCAGCTCTGCTTGGTGGGCAATCAGGGCAGGAAGCTGAATAGCAACTGAAAGAAATCAAACGTAAGAAATGGACTGTAGAAGAAAACAGAGAAGTTATGAAATGTTTTTACAGATCAACGCAAGACAAACGAGGTTTCAGAAAGCGTGTGCATTTAATTTGGAAACAAAAATTTCCAGAATCTGCAATTACAGAACAAAGACTTATGGACCAAACGAATTTCATTTTCCATAACAAAATATTTACTGAACTCTAGCTGCAAGAGTTGCGTAATAAACTAACAACTCCAGTAACAGCAAATCATCAGGAGGTAGCTATATTAAACTTTGGAATATAACTCAGCAAACATTGAGCTGATAACATATCTCAGAATGTTTTGACAGAAGTTCAGTATAAAATGATGTCAGAAATATTGGGACATATGAACTCCATCAATGACCGTTTAAGGCTACCACCATTAAAAAATTTAGAACAATCTAAGCTAAAACAGCTCGTCTTAGACGCAAATGCTGTAATTGAAACTATCGCAACTAACAGTATAAAGGAAACAAATAAGCTCCTGTACAGCACAAATACAAATGCAAACCATCATTCACCTGGAAGAGAAGAAACACTAAAAATTTGGAAGTCAATCTGGGATAATCCTTGAATACAATAATGATGCTTCATGGATTAATGAAAAGAATCAGAAATGAAACAAAATCAAATGCAAATATCATTATCACTAAAGAAATGTCAGTTCTCAAGCGAGAAAATTAAAAAACTGGAGTGCACCTGGCAAAGACAAAGAACATGGATTTTGGTTAAAAGATCTAACCAGTCTACATGATCGAATAGCAAAAGAATTTAATTATTTTTTGCAGTCAGGCTCAGTACAAGTCTGGATGATATCTGGGCGCACTTTTCTCTTCATGAAAGATAAAGATAAGGGTGCGGACCCAAGTAACTATCGTCCAATAAAATGCCTACCAACTATGCTTAAGTTGTTCACTGCAATCACAGCATATTCCTTATAGCAGTAATTATCAGATAATCAGATTTATCCAATCGATCAAAAAAGGCAATTTTCAAAAATCTAGAGGAACAAAAGACCAGCTCGTTATTAATAAAATGATTCTCAGAAACTCAAAAAAGATGAAAAACTAACTTAAACATGGCATCGATAGACTACAAGAAAGCATTCGAGTCCCTCCCACACTTCTGGATCCTAAAATCACTAAAACTATTTGGAATTAGCAAAAACATATGTTCGTTTCTGGCTGCTGCTATGAATAATGAACGATTTGGAGATATCAGCATTACACGTGGAATTTTCCAAGGTGAATCCTTGTCACCATTGCTCTTCAACATTTCTTTGATACCTTTGTCTATGATTCTGAAGAAAACAAAACTTGAAGATGAAATTCCTAAATGTAATATTAAAATTTGCCATCTGTTGTTTATGAATGACTTGAAGTTATATTGAAAATCTGTGCAGCAAATAGATTCTTTATTGAACACCATTCGTATTTTCAGACAGGACATCAAAATGGAATTTGATTTAGGTAAATGCGCAATTTTATATATTAAACGAGGAAATATTAATGACACTAGCAGTTTTAATTTTAAGCAAGGGAAATATATAAAAGCAATTTCAGCTACGAGCACAATAAATACCTAGGAATATTAGAAGCGAATGATATTCTCCACTCGAACAGCAGGCAGCATCAGAATATATCAAAAGAGTTAGAAATATTCTGAAAACAAAACTAAATGGACAAATCACAATTAGAGCAATGAATTCTTGGGATATACCAATGCTCCGATACACAGTAGATAATAGATTGGACAAAAGAAGACCTGGATAAAATGGACCGCAAAACTAGAAAGCTAATGACTATGCATCATGCATTACATCCATGAAGTGATGTTGATCGGTTGTACCTACCGAGGAGAATAGGTGGACGGGGTCTGCTGCATGTGAGACAGACTGTGGAAGAAGAAGAAATTTGTTAAAGAAATTACATCGACAATAGCTCTGAGCCAATGCCTCAAGCAATTACACAAGAGGGCCTTCTAAAAGCAACAAGAAACAAATCCGATTATAAAAAGGAACAACAAAATAACCGATAGGTGCGCTGGAAAAATAAACCCTTGCACGGCCAATTTCTTCGAGATACTGAGGACAAAAATTAACGTGAACCAGACGTGGCAATGGCTACAATACGTATATCTTAAAAAAGAAACAGAAGGATTTATTCTAGTAGCTCAAGGATAGGCATTACAAACTAATGCGATGAAAGCAAAAATTTTCAACATCAATAATAACAGAAAATGCAGATTATTCGATCAGAAAGATGAGACTCTAGAACATCTGATCAATGCCTGGAGCAAAATAGCTCAAACTGACTATAAATACCGCCATGATGAAGTGGCCAAAATAGTTCATTGGCATGTATGCAAAAAATATGGCTTTCCTACTTCTGATAACTGGTGGTAGCAAAAATTGAGAATGTATTGGAAAACGAAACAGTAAAAATTCTCTCGGACTTTAGAATAGAAACTGGTCGGCATTTGGAACACAATATACCTGACATCACAATTATCAAGTGGCTAAAATAGTTCATTGGCATGTATGCAAAAAATATGGCTTTCCTACTTCTGATAACTACTGGAAGCATAAAATAGAGACTGTATATTGGAAAAAGAAACAGCAAAAAAACATCGACAAGTTTGAATTATTTATACCGCAGTACCCAGGGATAATAACATTAACAACAAAGAACTGGAAAAAATTACTAAATATCGAGATCCGGCAATGGAAGTTGGCCGACTGTGGCTTAAACACACCGAAGTATTCCCCATAGTTATCGGTGCTCTTGATGCAACTTCAAAGAAGCTATCCAACTATTTACAGCAATAAAACCTCAATGAAGTGACTCCATATAACCTACAAAAAACAGCATTACTTGGAACAGTCCATATTTTACGACACTACCTGACGGACTATTTTTAGATTCTTGAGTAGAATCTGAATTGTTCTGTATCACCAGTCAAAATTTTGCTGATATGATATCTTGCTTTGGCTGTGTATCAATTATGTGAATAAAGTAATAATAATAATTCTATGTATATGTTAAGCATTCATGTGAGAGTCAAACTGAGAACCAAAACAGAATCAAAACATTTGTCCAGCCTTGAACTCTATCACTTCTATTTAGTTTTTGATATCTAGTCATTATACAGTATACATTTTCATTTACAGGAAACTCATTGGCGTGTGAAATTCAACAAACCTAGAATTAGAAACAAAATACTAGATGATCATTTTTTCTGTTTTTGCAAACTGGTGGATTATCATTAGTTGTAGAAAAATGTAACAAATATAAATCCCCAAGCTCTGCTGATATACCGGTGTTTTTGTAACCATTCATCCATCTTCAAAGCTCACCTTTCCTAATTGGATTGTGGGGACAGCAGCTGCAAGAGGAACTTTTAATGGTCACGATCCTCCGCCACCAAGATCACGTGTTCTGGTGGGACTCACAGATTTGTCCACCCAAGATTTTGGATATAATCTCGTCAGCTGCTCCTTGGCCTTCACCTGGCCTCCCCCCCTTCCCCCCTGGCTTGGCGAAGAGGGCCTGCTGTGGGAACCTCTCTTGTGGAATTCTGACTAGGTGCCTGTAACTTTGTAAATGTGATCTCTCAACACGGAGAAGCAGCGGATGAGTATGGAATGTTTCTCGAACTGTAGAGTTACTGACTCTGTCTAGTCTTTTCAGCCCTACAACCCCTTGCAGGAATTTCATTTCAGTCACTTGGATTCGTGTCCGCACTATTTCGGTCATTACCCAGATTTCATCACAATAGGTGAGGATGGGGACATAGACTGCATTGAAGACAGCCAGCTTTTCCTTCTGGCTTAACTCCCACTTCAATACTATCGAAGTGGGAGTTAAGTTTCGGCCAAGTCCCCGCAATCTTGCGCTTGCTGAGCCAATTCAAGTATCTAACTCTACGTCTCACTTTCCATCACTCGTGAATATGGACCCAAGGTATTTAAACTTCTCCACCTGCTTTAGTGGGACTCCACTCACATGTAGAGTGCACTGAGATGTTTATCCTGAGACAACAAATTTCTGTTTTGGCTACACTGATCTTCATCCTGGCATCTTCACAAACAGCTGCAAACCTATCGAGAGTCTGCTGGATGTCATCTGTGGAAGAACTAAGTAGAACTAGGTCATCGGCAAATGCTACACCTTCCAATTCTGACACAATCACTTCCTCAGATGTGCCTATCAATCCAGTTCATAAATATTACAAAAAAGGAGGGGTGACAGAATGCACCCTTGGTAGAGACGAATGGAGACTGTGAAAGGTTCAGACTTTGTGCTGTTTACCCTGACACAAAACTCCGGGCATTCATACAGGGACCTAATGGCGGCTAATAGTTGGCCATCCACTTCATACTCCTCTGCTACATGGCAAAATCTTATCCCGAAGAACCATGTCATAAGCCTTCTCCAAGTCCAAGAATCATTTGTAGACGTTCTTGGCATATTCCCTAGATATCTCAAAGAAGCTTTAAAGTGAAGATTTGGTCAGTTATGCTTCTAGCAGGATGAAAACCACATTGTTCTTCCTGGAACTTTGCTCAACTATGCTCCTGCACCTTATTTCCAAGCACCTAGCATATACTTTTCCAAGAAGGCTGAGTAGAGTGTTGCCACATTAGTTGCTGCAATCTCTCTGGTCTCCCTTCTTGACGACTTGTATTATTGTGCTGTCTACCATTGCTTTGGTGCTCGCCCAGATATCCAAGCAGTCAATCCAGCCAGAGAACAACGTCTCGATTTAAGGCTTTTATCATTTCGGTCAGAATTTCATCATCACCAGCAGCCCTGTGCGATTTTAGCGATTTTATTGCTAATTGAACCTCTTCTGCTGTGAGACTAGTTATCGCCCAGATCTTCACCTCTTGGAAGTCCACAGCTGCTGCGTCACCTGGGTTGAGAAGGCTCTCAAAGTATTCCCTCCATCTGTGAAGGATATCCTTGTCGGTTCTTAAAATTGTACCGTCAGAGGCCTTAATTCCCCTTGCTTGTGCAGGATTTCCTCCCTCGAATGCGGCGAATGGTCTGCCAGAATATTTTGTTTGCATTTGCATAGGATGACTCTAATCTTTCTCTAAAGGACTTGGAGGCCTTCTGCTTTGCTGTATTTACTGCCTCAGGAGCAGCTTTTCGCACCTCAGTGTACCGGAAACGCATCTCAGGTGACCTGACCTGACCCTAAGCCATATTAGATAGACCTCCTTTTTTTGTACAGGCATCTTTTTGGACGTCTTGTTTCCACCAAGGAGTCCTTTCCCCACTGCCCGTCGCCACTCCGAGCCACTTTCTGCCACAGCACGAGAGTGTAGAGGTAGTGACTGCTGTTATGAACAGCTCCCACATCTAAAGTATGCGTGGGAATCTCTTTGAACCTGGAGGAGATGTTATCTGCAAATTTCTTCCTCACAGCCTCATTTTCTAATACCTCCCATTTCACCCGGTATAGCTGCTTAGATCTACCAGCGTTGATGGTAGCACATAGTAATATTAAGTAGTTACAATAGATATTTATATTTGATTTGTTCTGTGTTCTTTCGCAAGCATTGCTGCTAGTTTTTTTTTTGGATATATCTTCTCATTTTTTCTGAAATCGAGATCCAGTGCGAGAAAGGTTTCAGCATTATACTGCTAGTTTTTTTAAGGCTATATCTTTCTCCTTCTCTCTCTCTCTCTGCCACTCTTTGATAGGGATGCCACTGACTCCAATCCCATATTCCAGTCACTTTTTCCTTGAAATTCGGATCCTGAACCGAAAATGTTGGTCATGACTACTGTAAACGTTGCACCAAGCAGTGTTTGGTGCGACAATAAATCGACGCCTAATTCCTCTAGTTACCTATAGGAGTGCTAGTGGTTCTGTTTCGTCTTTAAGTGTATGTGATTCTCATTTATTTTGTATTTTAAAAGTCTTCGTACCGTTAATGCGTTTGTTTGGTTAATTGTAGTACGTGTGTACGAAATTGTTATTAAGTTGTTCATTTATTGTACAGATTGTTAGTAGTGATATGGTATAAGAATATTTAAGAAACACCGTTCAGTATTTCATTAACGATTTCTGATTATACGTATCAGAGAATAGGTATTTTATTCAGCTTTTTTTTTAAAAAAGTATTCATTAAAAACTTATACTATCAATTGTAAGAAATTTAATATCAGCTGTTCTCCTTTAGGAGAGGTCACTTTTATATAAAAAAATGAAAATATAGCAATTTTATTTAAAGTTGCAAACTATATTTTAATGTACTTTGTGTAACAAAAATAGAATAACTAATTTGTAAGTATGATATTAAATAAATATAGGTAAACTCTGTTAAATACTTTCGAAGAAATATTTTGCGTGTATCGTTTTTTTTTATCCCTCGTATTTTTGCATGTTTAACGGATTGTAACTGATTCAGTTGCGAATTTGTTAACATGAAACAGGAGCGTCCACCAGGAGCTATTTTAATAGCTCATTTTACAATCTAATTAACACTTCAATATAGTAAGAACCAAGTTAAATCATTTTTGCGGGAAAGAAAGTAGTCATTTTGTTTTCAGTTGTCAGTGCACATTCCCTGAAATTATTATTGTTATTACGCAAATATCTCGATGGAGTCAGAATACCCATCATAGGAGACTAACCCTAAGCATTATTCACACAGTACCTAACATAGTTCTTAAACTCGTTCACTGTCATCCATCACAACTACCTCCTGACAATTTATTCCAGGCATTTACCATTCTCCAAACACAAACCTACACACCTTTTAATATCCACACTCATACTCAATTTCCAGAGATGACTCCAGTTCATTCTCTACCAACTCATCATGTATTGAAAAACTTCTTTTTTGTCATATTCCCTCATTTTCACCTGTTAACTAACTTACAACCAGTGGTGAGCTATAAGGGCTCTCGGGGGGCTCGCTTGAGCCCTTTGTTAAATTTTTCCCAAATTTGCGAGCCCCTTGTTTAACTTTTGGTAATATAAATAAATAGGACTATAAAATAATGCCCCTTGATTGGTACCATTGATTATTACTTGAAGTATAAAAACAAAAGAGCAATATAACGTACTTCAATATTATTGTGTTTAGATAATATTTATTTATTATTTATAGATTGTCATAAAAACTTCTATTGCAAACAAATAAAATTTATTTTGTTTGTAAAAAAAAATGCGGATTATTGCATATGTGCGATTATAAAAGATTTCATTCTTATTATATTTTGATAGTTAAAAAATGTTTTTCTCATGTAAGATAAATTAACACAGATGATTGCATGTTTAGATCATGAAAGATTTGTTTAAAAATTATAGCCTTTACAGGTTAATTGTCCCCTCATACTTTTTGATTGGCATTTGTACACAAGCTGTATTAATAAAAGTTTTTGTGTGAAATACAGCTTTTTTTTTTTTTTTTTTTGCTCGACAATGCAAACCCTTTGTTAAAATTTCCATAGCTCACCACTGCTTACAATCTATTTATTATTATTGTATAGGTACCTTCATAGAGTCTGAAGACTCATCACAGGAGACCCAAACTATCCACACAATATATATCGTACCTCTCGTTGAACCTGTTAACAGACACAAAGCACTCATCTGAAGTAACCCATTTCCCCCCTGCGTCAATCTTATTAAATCCTCTAACTTAACATGGCACTGGTGAGGCCAGAAAAATGTCAATAGTCGATTTAAAATCTTTGGGGTCTGTGACACCCCACCTTACTAATGCTGGGTTAAATGTTTCTCTGATGTCCTTCTTTTTCTCCCAGCAACCAACATTTGCAGATCACAAATACTCAATCTATACTTATAGGAGGCATTCTTGGTCACTTGCTTCTGGATTCTTTTCACTACTTCATCATACCCAAGAAATACAGCTGACTAGACCTGAATACAATAATCCAAATGTGGACATATCAAGGCTTTATGAAGAGGAATATCACCTTCCTTATCTTTACTAGCTAGTGTGTTCAATAGCCAAGTAATCCTAAGAGCTATTTTGTAAACCATAATATGCCTTCTAAGTTTCAAACTGTTTATTACCATCCCCAAATCCCAAGCTTCATCTATTTCCTGGAGTACAGTTCTATCTGTGTGGCACACAGCTTGTAATAATCTGTTTATTCCAGAATGCATAACTTGACATTTCTCCATATTAAACTGACACCCATTCTTTTTCCCCTACTGACCTGCCTAATTACATCATCCTGCAAGCTCTTCACATCATTTTGATTAACTGTTACTCTATGAGTTTTTCATCATCAGCAGACAACTGAATATTTGCATTCAGATTATTTCCTATATCATTTATGTACAAATGAAACGGTGGTCCTAGCACAGAACCTTGCCTACCATTAGTCACTTGCCTTCACCTGGATTCTGCAACTCCATATACCATTTTTGATATCCGTCTATCAGCCACCTTTGTATCTATATAACCAAGATCATATTCACCCTATTTGTTTTAATTTGCTTAAGAGTTCCATGTGGTAATCTGTCAAAAGCCTTTGCAAAATCCAGCAGAATCGTCATATAGCTATTTCTTTTATCCTACTCAGCTGCCACTTTTATAAAGTTGGTAAATATATAATAAATAATATTTTATTATTAGTAAATAATAAAATATCCTTGCAAGTGTTCAGAATTGCATTGGCTGGAAACAGGAACAACTTTCAATAGCTCATAATGTGATGATGGTCTCTTTTCATTTGTACCGAATTTTAATTAATGTATTTAATGAAATTTCAACAAAGAACATTTGTGTCTCACATTTTGAAGTAGTTGCTCATGGCATCTCATTTTCTTGAATTTTTAGATTCCTGTATAGAGAGGCATGTTGTAGTGTTTTTTTAATAGTTTAAATGTTTTTGTTTTCGTTGCATGTGTTTTTTTTGGGCAGGTTCATCTGTTTTGTAAGAGAAAAATTTAGGTATTAGGAATAGAAAATGTGTATTATATCCTTCATGGGATTTGAAACCCAGGTCTTAAATTAATGGACACAGTAATTTCACTGAACTGTGGGAGGAAAGAGTAAGCCACTAGCTAAGAAGCTGAATTCATCAATGGTAGATGGTTGTTTCCTGTTCCATTTAAACAAACATTTGAACTTTTCTTTTATCATTCACACAGAAGCAAAGACTGAAGAGTCTATATATTAATACTGTTGTATAATAGGTGACCAAGGAGAAAGGAAGAACCTATTCTTTTTATCACAGTTCCTTGAGGAAATCACTGTGAGAAAAGCTGTTTCAAAGAATAGAGATAAATAAAATGAAAGAGGATAATAAATTCATTTCATAAGTTTGAAGCTGTACTGTGAATGGATGTTGACAATAGCTACTCATGTTGTTGTACTTAGCTCAAAGAAAGTGGAGTAGTAATGTTAGCCATTTCATTAGGGCATTGTCCATGGAAATGCCTTTTAAAAATTACATAAGGCACAAAAAGAATATCAGAAGTGATGACTGTGTTGTTTAGAATTTGCAGCCAAAGCAACCAAGGCTATGAAGCCAGTATGTTACATCTATTAATTGTGTATGTTTTTATGTCAGTTTTGCAGTATGAAAACCCAAAGGAGGTTTTAGGGAACCTAAAACCTCCAAAGTGATATAAAACCTCCCTTTAGGGAGGTTTTATATCACTCCAAGTGTATAATCAGAGGCAGGCTGATGAGGCTACTGTTCTGTTTTTACCAGGAAAAGAAGTTATTTCAGTTCAGTGAGAGAAATTGATATGTTTAAGGTTTTGGGTAATTGTCAAAGTGTGGAGAAGTGAAGTGAGAATTTTATTGCAAGAAAGAAGGCAGAACTGTTTTCGTAGCATAGAAATTCATGAGATGGTCATCCCACAAGAGAATGGCAAGGAAATTAGTATTTAAAGCATTAATGATCAAATTCCTGAAAAACAAAAAAATATACCTCAGGTAGCTTTCGAATGAAGAAGAGGAATAGAGAATGCCTTCATCATCATCAAAACTTTGGTTAGGATTTGAAGTTAGTGAGAGAAGGTCATTAATGTATAGGGGGGAAAGTGTGAACAAAAGTGCATGGCCCAAGTACTTAATACTGCTTTCGTGGAAATTAAGGTAATGACGGAGGGACAGTAATCTAATGGCTGATTTTTATTGCCTTTTCAGGATGGCCTATTGCAAGTGATTTTTTTTTTTTTCTTTTTTTTTTTAATATCAATCCCATGCATGAGAGATTATATAACTTATAGCATGTAGTATTATCTGTGGTCAAGAAGAGATAAGTTTTTTTGAAAAACTGGTGGCTATAATCCTTAGATCACCATATATTCCATATCCAGCTCTTAACATACTGAACCAACTTATCCACCTCTTTCAAACCTACTACCTCTGCTCTAGAATAGTCTTCTCCCATACAATTTTTTCATAACCTATTTTCTCAAATTTATAGATACCCAGTGTATTTATAGATTTGAGACAAAAGTAGAGGAATGATGTACTTAGTAATAGGAATAGTTCAGGAATAGCAACAATTAAAATAACTGGTGAAGAGTCCACATGGTTAGCCTAGTGGCTATGTGCCTCGCAACCATATGCCTGGGGAAGGAGTGTCCTAGGTTCAATTCCCATTGACAACGTGAGGAGCTGATGGATCTTCCTCAGCCATAGCCAAGTTAGCCGGTCTTGGGCGTTGACAGCAGGGTTTTTTCCACCAGTTTGTCTGGTGTTTTTCATCCCGCAAGCAGGCAAACCGGTCCATTGAACACACACAGATTACAGTCAGGAATACTGATCCAGCCATAGGTCTGATTCGTCAGGTATGCTGGTTCTGGAGCCAGGATAAAATTTGGGGGGGACTGAGATGGTGCTGTACCTCCCCGTAAAGGGGACTCGCAGCCATGTATCATCATACGATTATTGTTATTACTGGTGAAGAGAAATAAAGTGGAAAGAGTGCATCTGTGAAATTATGACTAGAAGAGAGAGAGAGAGAGAAAGTCTGTAAGAAAAGGGTCATTAGTCAATTGAATTGCCCTCTTGGACAGCATCAAGCATTTTTTGAGAGTTTCTGGTGCATCACCTTGTATGTGAGAACAACATTCTAAGGTGATAAAGATTTGGGATTTATATAGTATTATGTATGTGAGAAATATTGTCTTGAGGACAATGGTAGACCTAGTTTTTTGGATGTGGAGAATGCTATGGATGTGTTGTGCTTATGCCAACAAAGACTAGGAGTATAAATCAGACCAAGATGTGTGATCTTGTGTGGAGACAGTATTATCAAAGGTGAAGTACATTCTTTCTTGTATGTAATAAGACAAACATTCTCTCTGGTGTTTTGCTGAGAGATACTTTGATTTCAAATGACACATTCATAAGCATTCATAGCTCTGGTTACCATGGTAACAGTGAATGTGTATTGTGAATAGTAAGCATTGTGGTTCAAGCCACCATTAAATAAGTGTGTATTGACTAATTGTCTACTGCTTTATACAAGCGTAGATGACATAAAGTAAGAAAATAAAAATATATAAGCTTATAAAGATAGAAAGTAAAAGGGAAAAGATGCACATGCAGGGATATTACACTGGCACAGCCGTCAACAGGATAAAATCCACAATAATTAAGTTAAATAAGACTGGATTGAAACAGTTTTGAATAAGGATCAAGGCCACAAAGATTTAAAATATTCAGAAAATTGAAATTGTAAAGCATGAATGTGGATAACTTGAATTCGGAAGCTACAAGTAGTAACACTGATAGAGTTCTTTAAAACAATCAACCCTCACCTAATCATCCTACAGTTCTCTGGAGAGGATGATGATGTGTTGGCTTTCCTCATCTTTGCAGAAGAACTAAGAAACATTGTCAATTAGTTGGACTTCTAATTCTACTGCGGAATAAATTGGTTGGAAGGGCCAAAACCTTTTTGTATTCCTCTCCTATTCTGCGAGACACTTTGGAATACAATAAGTTCAAGGATACCCTAATATTCCAATTCTCCAAAGTAAGAAGTATAGGTCCGAACCTGTGGAGGCTACAGAGATGCATCAAGAAAAAAAAGGAAGCCATCACCGACTTTTATAATAGACTGCTAACTCTAGCAAACAGCCTGAGTGTCTGCAAAGATGATAGGAGCCATCTCGACTGGGCAGTTTTCCACCAATTCAGATTGGGAGTAAGGGAAGAATTTAGGGAGATGGCATATAAATGGAAAATTAGTAACTTAGATGAGTGCTACCTAGCAGTAAAGGAAAAGGAAGAAAGGCTATAACACCTTCATCCCACATCTAGCGCCAGCCAGATATATATAGATTACAAAAGAATCAGATTCCAAGAAGGATACAAAACGAGAAAAGAATCCAGAGAATTCAAAGGGGAGGACAATAGAGCAACAGAAAGAGAGAAATGAAGACAAATGTAAAGCAATCGCAGTAAACAAGGTTGAAAATGACAGAATAACTACCCAATTGTTGCAGACTCTTTTGATATCGAAGAGATACACTCTGTAATCACATGAGAGGTAGAGAGAGTATACCAACCCCTGATGGATAAACTTGACTCTGTTTTCAAACAACTGGAGGAAATCGGAGCATAACCCTCCACGGAGACCTCATGTCATTAATGAATAGGCAACACAGGGGCAAGCAGAAAGGAAACACCCCAATGTTATAACTGCAACAAATTTGGGTACGTTGTCCGATACTGTTTTCGGAATAGGAGGAACCCCAATAGAGATATACGCTTTGAATCAAATATGCTGGTTACTCGCCACCATCCCACGAGCAGATCAAGGAAATTAAGAAGAGATTTTAAAGAACAACACACTAAACCATGACTGTCATTCAAGGAAGAATAAAGGGAGTGCAGTGTGATTTTCCGTTAGATACTGGATCCCAAGTTTCGGTGATAACCGGATCATTATTCAAAAGATTGAGATCCAGAGTATCTAACTGTGTTACAAGGCTGGAAAGACCTATTAAGCTAAGTGGAATTGCAAACCCCACTATTTACATGCCAAAGAAATTAAAGGTAAACATATGGTTGCCTGGTTTCAGTTTGAATGTCTTACTTGAGTTACTCATTCTCTCAGAGACCTCTCGACCTAGGGCTCAAATAATACTAGGAACGGACTTTTTAAGAAATCATAGTTTCTCATGTAATTTCAGCACCTAGGAAGTTTCCTTGATAGGAGTAAAGCAGGCTACTTGAAAGGGAGATGCTCGGAGACTTTGGACTGATAGAACCAGTGAGGGTAACAAGAAGAACAACCACAACTGTAGAGGTGGTAAACAAGCTAAGGTGCGTGGGAATGTAGGCGGAAAGGACAAGAATGATCCCTCAGTAATTAGAAACAACCAACAAGATGACGTGGGAAAAACCTTTCACATCTCAAGTGTCAAGATGGCAGTAAGTCAAGAGGGAGATATAGAGCTCACAGGGGGCGACAGGGGCACAGTGGAAATAAACCTTCTTGAGAAAGAAGAAGGGAGTGATGACAGACGTCCTACCCATCAAGACTATAAACAGTTATATACTCTAGCAAAACATGGGAGAATTCAATAGTGGAAAAGAGATAATGAGAATGAACGCCCTATTTTAGGAAAGAAAACCTGGTATCGAATGGAGGATGAACACCCATGGAGAAAGTGGAACACTGACACATATAGTACAATTTAATGTGTTTGTTTTTACAATTCAGAAGATAGACTGAAAGTCCACGGGACACTTACAAAATATAATGTAATTGAAATAAATACAAAATTAATGACAAAATCTCACGTAAAAAGATCTTTTTAATAGTATAATTTTTGCCTGTGTGTCACAGGCATCTTCCAATGAACTCTATGTCTGGTTAAGATGGCCATGTTCTGCAAATCCAGACTGTTCAGTTTAAGGTATTGAATATAAGACTGGTGCTCTTCTAGTCGAATAGAGGCAGATCTTCCTGTTTGTCCAAAATAAGATAATCCACAAGAGCAAGGAATCTGGTAGACACCTGGATAATTAAGATGTGGAAGCTTGTCCTTAGGAGAAGTGAGAAAGGGGGAGATTTTTCTGACCGCTCGAAAGGCAACAAAAATATTCAGTGGTTTTAAAACTTTTGCTATACGTTCATTAAAGCTGTGTACATAAGGAATAGGAATGCGTGTTATTTCTTCTGTATTTGAAGAGGAAGATATATTAAAACTACTCAAAGCTCTTTTGATGAAGGAATTCTTGTATCCATTAGATAGAAAGGAAAAAGTAATATATTGCAATTCTTTCTGTAAGAGATCGTCTGAAGAACAAAAGGAGTTGGCCCGATGAACCAGTGTTTTAATAGTTCCTGCCTTTTGACTTGGATGGTGATGAGATTCAGCATGGATATAATGGCCAGTAAGAGTCTTCTTTCTATAGACTGAGAAATGTAGGTTACCATCTGGTTGGCGAGGAATTAGAAGATCTAAAAAGGCTAACTGCTTATTTGATTCTATTTCAAGCGTAAACTGGATTCTTGGATGAAGTGCATTTAACTTAGTGAGAAAATGTTGAAGTTCATCAGAAGAGCCATTCCAAATAGCAATAATGTCATTGACATATCTGAACCAACGAGTAGGTTTGGGAGAAATGTTGTCAAAGATACGTTTTTCAAAATTTTCCATAAAGAAGTTGGAGATAGCAGGAGAAAGAGGATCGACCATTGCTGTTCCTTCAATTTGTTGATACAACTTATTTTTAAAGGAAAAATAGCCAGAATGTATTACAAAATGAAATATTTTTACAATGTCTGAAGGAAATTCCTGTTACAGCAATTCAATGCTTTCAGATAAAGGAACATTTGTAAATAAAGAAACAACATCTAAACTGATCATGATATCAGAAACGTCCAAATGAAGATCAGAAATTTTATTTTTGAAATCTAAAGTATTTTTTATATAAGTATCAGTTCTTCTAGTTGAGGAAGTGAGTAAATTTGAAATTTTGTATGTGGGACAACCTATACAGTCTACAACTGGCCTCAATGGAATGCCTGGTTTATGAACTTTCGGAAGACCATACAATCTAGGTGGATGATCGAAGAAGGTTCTAAGTTTTTTCTTTTGATCTTCATTCCAAGTCGATACATTATCTATAAGAGAATTAAGTCTATTCAATTGCCTCCTGGTAGGATCCGATGTAAGAAGCCTATAAGTTGAATAGTCGTGGAGTAATAGGGACAATTTTCTCTCATATTCCTTCCTGTCTTGAATAACTACAGCCTTCCCTTTATCAGATTTTGTAATAATTAAATTATTGTTATTCTTCAGTGATTTCAATGCTTTAAATTTAGAGTAAGAAAGGTTAGGACAAGGAAGTTTGGCATTAAAGAGAATTTTTGCACATTCAAAACGTAACCTGTTGAATAATTGGTTCAGATATATCGATGACATTTTTGCTATTTGGAATGGCTCTTCTGATGAACTTCAGCAGTTTCTCACTAAGTTAAATGCACGTCATCCAAGAATCCTGTTTACCCTTGAAATAGAATCAAATAAGCAGTTAGCCTTTTTAGATCTTCTAATTCTTCGCCAACCAGATGGTAACCTACATTTCTCAGTCTATAGAAAGATATAATGGCTCATACTGGCCATTATATCCATGCTGAATCTAATCACCATCCAAGTTAAAAGGCAGGAATTATTAAAACACTGGTTCATCAGGCCAACTCCTTTTGTTCCTCAGATGATCTCTTACAGAAAGAACTGCAATATATTACTTTTTCCTTTCTATCTAATGGAAAGGAAAAAGTAATTCTTCTATAAAAAAGTAATAACTCATCAAAAGAGCTTTGAGTAGTTTTAATATATCTTCCTCTTCAAATACAGAAGAAATAACGCGCATTCCTATCCCTTATGTACACGGCATTAGTGAACGTATAGCAAAAGTTTTAAAACCACTGAATATTTTTGTTGCCTTTCAACCGGTCAGAAAAATTTCCACCTTTCTCACTTCTCCTAAGGACAAGCTTCCACATCTTAATTATCCAGATGTCTACCAGATTCCTTGCTCTTTTGGATTATCTTATTTCGGACAAACAGGAAGATCTGCCTCTATTCGACTAGAAGAACATCAGTCTTATATTCAATACCTTAAACCTGAACAGTCTGGATTTGCAGAACATGCCATCTTAACTAGACATAGAGTTCATTGGAAAAAGACGAGTCCTTCACAAAAGGCGGTTCCTCATAGAACGGCTTTATAAAGAAACACATGAAACTCTACTCCACTCTCCAGACTTAGACGTAAACCATCAAATCTGTTTATCTTATGGGAGATAGTACTTTACAAATCAGCTAATCTTTCCTAACTTTTTATTGTATATATATATATATATATATATAGTTTTTTGAAATTTTATTGACCTTTTTAGTTATCTTACACTAGCTACTTAGGTGGCGCTTTTTAGAATTGTCAGTTATTGTTTAATTTTAGCTTAACATGTACTGAAGATGCCTGTGACACACAGGCGAAAATTATACTATTAAAAAAATCTTTTTACGTGAGATTTTCCGTCATTATTTTTGTACTTATTTCTACTCACGGTATTCCCTTACTAAGAGTTATAATGTAATTCACTGTTCTGGACTGAGATGCTGAAGACTAATTGTGCTATTTAAAATAAGAGAAACTTGTTAATGGATATATTTAGCATGATCATATTAATATTGAGATGAGAAGGTAGATTTCTTTATAACTAGTAATACTGTATGTCTTAATGTGTGTATATCTGTTGTGATGTTATAACTCGTAGATTTTGAATTGAATTAAGAAAGAGTCAATTCATTAATGGTTTTGTATAAGTACTGCTTGGTTAAATAAACATCTTTGTTATGTTAAAGATATGTATCTACTGATCCTTATTCAATACACTGTTTCCAAAAAAAAAATGAACCTGTGAGAGACAGTAAATAGGGGTAGCCATGACTGACAATAAGGCTTTAGATAAACTTAGAGATTATACAGATACTCTTAATTATAACTAATATCTTGAAAGGAGAACCTTGGTGGTGCACTCATAACTCTAAATAAACTTTCCAAAGTTCTCAAGGCATTGGTAATTAGATAATCTGTAAAAACTAAAGTTAAGAATAAAGAGTATATAAGAGTAGAAGACATAAAATAATAAAGTAAAAATATATAAACTTATAAAGATAGAAAGTAAAAGGGAAAAAACACACATGCAGGGAATATTACACCCTCACTCCCATATTTCCTCTGCTGGTTGCTTCCATATCTATGCATATGATTCCTGCAGTATTAACAGAAGATTGTGTGACTCAATGACAAAGCAAGCCGCTGATTGTTGAGATGAAATGCTGATTCTCTTCAACTGAATTCCAAAATATCCGAATCTTCCATAACAAAGTTTTAAACTTTTTTCGAGTGCTAACTATATGTGAAACTTTTTAATTTATTTTTTTGTAAAGTAAAATCAGGGATGCGAGGTTTATATGAGAGCGAGTTATATTCAAGTAAATATGGTAAGTGCACTAAAATGTGGACAAAGCTATAAGTTGTTACCAAGATGTACACACAGAAAAGGTCACTGTGAAAATTACTTTGTTCAAACATTTCTCAAGAAAATTTTCTTTCAAATATATTCATATGTATAATTATGAATACATTATGCAGTGTAATAAATTTTCAGTTGTTTCAAATATTTTATTATCCTTTAGTTACATTGGCAGTAAAAACATAAAAATAAAGACATTTAAAAAAAATTTGTAAAGTTTATGAAATCCCATGGATAAGTTGCATTTTTTTTTTTTTTTTTTTTTTTTTTC
Source organism: Typopeltis vanoorti (assembly GCF_054136105.1). Lineage (NCBI taxonomy): Eukaryota > Metazoa > Arthropoda > Arachnida > Uropygi > Thelyphonidae > Typopeltis > Typopeltis vanoorti. The sequence continues at coordinate 869,476 of NC_143560.1, read as the reverse complement.
AGTGCTTCTTTATATTCAATCAACACATTTTCACAGGATACATTAACTATGTAAAGCAAGGCATTTCTCTATATGGACATCACAAAATTTGTTGAATGAGAAATACAGTGTATTATCATTAGAAAAACTGAATTTGATTTGAGGTTAATGATAGGTCATTTATGAATAGAAGAAAGATCTGGGTTCCAGTACAGAGTCATGGGATACTCTGGCATTAGTGTAGAAATCTGAAAAGAAAAGGCCATCTTCCACATGAGATGGAGGATGTGAGCAACAAGAGAGAAAATTGGCAATCCAGTTACTAAGGGTGGATGTATAGCAAGGAGAAATTTCTGAAAATTTCAAAAAGCCTTAGAAATGTCTAGTGACCACACAGATTTCACCGAACTTTTCTAAAAGTTTGGGTGCATAAATGAGTGATGCTAGCAAAGAGATTTGCTGTATACAGTGGCAGCATCCACACTGGTCATCACTGATCAACAGGCAGGCTTCTAAGTAGTGGGATTGATTATTACAGGCCTCCATGGAGTCAAAAGACTCATCGTTGGAGGGCCTTCCTAGAAAACACAGTCTATTATATCACTCCTTGAACTCATTGACCATTATTGCTCTCACCACTATCAGGTTCAGCCTCCCTCCATGCAAAGAAACCACTCTTGCCCGCAGCTCCCTTTTGCAACTTCCAGGGATGCCCCCCTCCCTTGTCATTGCTCTTTCCCACTGTTTCACAAAGTGAAAGAACTTCTCATTGTCAACCCTGTATGATTTTTCTATTATTTTTGTTAGAACTGAGGCAAGGGCAACGAGATGATGGGAGATGCAAAAGTCTTTAGGATTGAGTTGATATAGGCTTGGTGTTGTGGGGACAAGCCCCCTGACTTTGGGTGCTGTGGAAGAATCCTGATACACTAAGGACGCTGTGAACCGAAAAAGTTTGGGAATGACTGATTTAACTAATAGCGTATGCAGCCTCCTATTATTGGATTCCAGATTTCAAGAGCTTAGTTGCATTAAACCGATATTCTCATTAATTTGTCCATCTGTCCAGCTTATCCGAATCTTCCTAAAGAGCTTCCATGCTGACACTATTAGTAATAATCCTTTCATACTTCACATCATCTGCAAATAACTAAATATCTCCCTGCAACCCAGTAACACAGTAACCTTGATATAAAGGTGAAAAAGTAAAGCCTGGTATACTGCTCTGTTGTGCCCAACAAATCTTATCAGACTGCCAATTTCCAAATACACTGACCTGATATCTACCCTCAATAGAATCAGAACAGGACGTGGTAGATGTGCCAACTCTTTTCACAAATGGGACAATGCAGTTACCCCAAACTACAATTGTGGAGCTGAGAAGCAATCAGTGCGGCATTGCACCTTAAGAACCTATAAAGGAAATTTTAGTGATTTTTGTTTGCAACCAAAGAATCAGCTGATTTTATTTGTAATCTAGATGTTAACTTATAAGGTTTTTACTGTGCATCATGAATTTTATGCCTTGTGATGTTCAATATGGCATATGCTAAATAAAATAAATAATATCCCCATGTGTTGCAAATATAAATATCAATTTATCACATGGCATCTTATGATGAAATGCCTGTGGAAACCCTTCTTGTCAGTTTATTATAAAAGTACTGAAACAGAAGCACTCCTTTAACAAATCCCAGCTGATCTTCACAGATATTACCTTTTGTCTGCCTGTTTTGTGTATGATCTCTAATTTTTTTTTCTCCAAAAATTTTAACAACAGCAAAAGTAGTACTAACTGGTCTATAGTTCGATGATGCCTCCATTCTATCCCTTTATGCAGTGGCACTATTTTGCCCTCCTTTCATTCTTAGAGCACTTTCACAATTGCGATCCCAGACTTGAATAGAATAACCAGGTCATTTCCTTAGTAATTATCTGAAATCCCATCCAATCCCATTCACTGCCTTATTTTCAGAGCCCAACCATACCCAGATGATATGAAATGTTAGGTTCCAGACTACTGTCATATAGTGAATTTTGTTGTATAGCAAATTAATCTTCTTTTTTTTTTCCCTACTTGTGTGTATTGGTTTAATAACATTTTTAAGAAGTCATGTGTGTAAATGATGCAAATAAAGCATTTATTTACATCAGACACACAAACAGAAAAATTTAGAATAATGTTTGCAAATGAGAAAAGAGAACACACCAGCCAGTTTGGTCATGAATCTATGTCATTAAAAGTTTTTCCATTTTGGCAATAAAATTGTTACATTTGAGGGTAGCACTTTTTTACTTCACTAAGAAATTTGATACATCATACTAAATTTAATAATTTTAATCTTAGTATGTAATGTAACAGGTTTATGCATCTTCTTTTCACAGGAAGTAACATGACCCTTTTATTATCTGCCATCCATCAACAACAACCATGGATTCAACACCCGTTGGTGTCTGATGTCATCTTGATAAGATTCTTCCACTGCATTCTATTTTGTGCAAGATTGACTCAGCTTTTGTATAGAGTTTCTGCACCATTTGATGATATCATCGCTCCACTCTCCAATTAACTAATAAAAATTAAACATTTTTATTAGTTAAATTTAAAATTTATTTTTAACCTAGAATTCAACATGTGTTAAGTTTAATATTAGTTCCTATAAGTATATAAATTCAAGTGCTTTATATGCATTTAACAGATCCTCATGAACTATTTATCTCCTTTCATGAATTGGATCCAAAACTGTTTATGGGATTAGATATATAAAAACTTCAGTTTGGTAATATAAAGTGCATAATTTAACTAGAAGGTAATGCTGTTTAGGATTCATATGTAGTAATAACTACACATAACAGATCACTTATACTAATATTTATTTATTTTTTTATGTATCTGTATACTGATTTACAGGATGTTTGATTCTTTGGAGAGGAATAAGGACAAAACAAGCTTCTTCCATCAACATAACTATTGAGTTATGTTTTGTAGTATCTAACTCCTCAAGCATAGATGATCTAGGTAAATGTTTCCCATTTTAACTCTAATGTTCACCATTATATAGAGAAATAGTATTATTAATTATATAATAATTAAAGGTACTACTTGGATATTACATTAATTTATTATTATTTATATGAGCACTCCGTGTAGTCAGAAAGACTCATCACAGGAGACCCACTCTATCCATTAACATAATACCTGTCATACATAACCTTAAACCTATTCACTGTTGAGGTGTTCACAACCATCTCTGGCTGTTCATTCCACTCTTTCGCCATTCTCCAAGTATTTAAGTTGAATGTGAAGTAACTTCACATGTAAACTTTGTTTGCTTACACATGGATAAAGGATTAAACCAAGAATATAACTTCTTGGCATTTTTAATTTACACTCTCCAAGTAAAGAACCTAGTCTGCACACCCTTACCAACCCACACTCTAAGGTAATTTCCAAGTGTGACCGTTTGTTTTCTCACAACTTCCCACATATTGAAAAATTTCTTCTGTGTCAATCTTATAGAATCCCTTTAGTAACTTTAGTAACCATCACCCCCACAACATTGAATTGACAACCATTTTCCTTTGCCAATGCTGTCAATTTATTTAAATCATCCTGTAAGATATCTGCCTCACCTATATCAACTATTACCCTCCATAGTTATATATCATTGGCAAACAACTGAATACCCCCCCTTTCAAATCTTCTGCTATATCATTAATGTACAACTTAATGAGTAGTGTCTTAGTACAGAGCCCTGATGCACTCTACTAGTCACCCTCATTTGCCTCGATTCCAGTGCACTGTACACCACCTGATATCTGTCGGCCATTCACCCCCTCCCACACACACACACACACACACACACACACCCATCCATGCCACCAACCTCATATCCATTCCCATTTGCTCCACCTTATATAATACTTTTCCATGTGGTATTCTGTTCAATGCCATTGCAAAGTCTAACAATATCATGGTGTCATTTCCTTTATCGAAGTTTGCTGTTACCTTATTATAAAATGTAAATAAATTACTGAGGCAAAGTCATGTGGTCCTCTATAGAGTATCATATTCCTATCCACCTATTCCTGAATTTTACTTTCAGCCAACTTTTCTACCTCAATGCTCACATCAGTCTCTATTGTGTCAGATGTCTGTCACTACCTGGATCATATAACCTTGCAAAGTGATCACTTAGTAATTAACTATTTCTTCTGTTGTCACTTTCCTACCATCAGCACTGAGTAAAGTTATCTTTCCATAATCATTCTTTCTCTTACTTGCTACATAGCGAAAAACTCTTCTGAATTTATGTTGGACTGCTTAGCTGATTTTTTTCTTGAAATATTGTTTAGAATTCCTATCATACTATTTACCCTTCTTCTTTGTGCTTTATATTGCTCATGGGCAAGCTGATTATCTTGTTTATATTCCTTTCATAGTGCTTTATTATTTTTTTTGCAGCTCCTTCTTTATATTGTTAGTCATCCATTTAATCCCTACTTGGTTTATCCTCCTGACCCTGGGTGTGAACTCTGATACTGCCTTGCTTAAACAATCCTTGACCACCTCCCCCCCCCCACACACTAATAACATTCATTTCATGGCACTCCTCCAAATTCTTATGCCATGGCACTCCTCCAAATTACCTCCTAAGATTATTATAGTCACAATCTTTGTAGTTCCTCATAAACCTTTTCCTGACTGAAATTTCCACATGTTGAGCAACATCCCAGGACAAGACTGCATGTCACTTTTCCTGATTGGAGTTGCTACTGCAGTTATAGATAGATATTCTTGATGCTATTACTTGATCCAACACTCTCAAACCTGTGGTCCCTTCCATCACATGCTGGTTCAGGTAATTATCCTTTAGTAACTGTATAAATTTGATTTCTGTTTTGCCACATGCCCTTTCCTCCTTCCAATCTATATCATCATAGTTGAAGTTTCCATGATAATTGCTCGGTGTGCACTTATTGTGCTAATCTGTAGATGATGTCATCCACATCTTTTTTTGGGTCCCAGGTCTATACCAGCAACCAACAATATATTTTGTTGTGTTAACCTTTATCTCACACCAGACAGCCTGAAATGAACTATTTCCATCAGATCCACAATTTTCCTTAACTTCTATTTTTGTTGGTTAAAGTTCTTCAGCTGTCATTAATAATACTCCACCTATTCCCCTTCTTCGATACTATTTTTGATGATATTTTCCTGGTTTCCCTAAACCAGAGAAATTAGAGGTATTCAGGAGGAAGAAACCAAGCATGTGTCTAGCTACCTGTGGGACAAATGAGTGCGAGTTGCACTCATATCTATTACGTTCTATCTCTGTAATCGCATCATTCTCTGACAACCAGGTCTTGCCAATAATTTTTGTCCAAGTTCCACTACCAATGCTAAAACTCCTCTCCTTTATTTCTGATACTTTGGGCATTTGCGTACATGCATTGCGACATCCCCCTGGAACCATAGTTACCTTTTACATAATGTCATTACTTGGTCATTCAGATTCAAAACCTGGGAAATTGCATCCAGCTCTTCATAATCATTCCTGCACTCATACTTATCTATCTCAGGGATGGCATTTCCACACAGTCATTTCCTCAACTCGCACTCATTTGTCCCACGGGTAGCTAGACACATGCTTGGGTTCTTCCTCCCGAATACCTTTAGTTTCTCTGGTTTGGGGAAACCAGGGGAAACACTTCCCACCTCTCACTAAACAACACTTTCTCCAAGCTTCAAAACCATTTAAGTGCAATCCATCATGCATATACAGGGCCTTACATCCATGAAATTCACTCTACATATCTATAAATTGCACAATTCCTCTTGCACAATCTTCTCATTAACTTATTGGCAATCATGGCCCTTCTCAATTCTGTCCTGTCATACTGAGGCAGCAGACTCACAATCTTTACTTTCTTACTCTTCATTTTTGCTTCTTCTAACAACTATTTCATATCTTCTCTCATTGCATATTTGCCACCTTTCAAATCATTTGTGCCTGCCAAAACAATTAATTCATTCACTTCTTTCTTTTGTAAACTTAAAGCTTCACTAACATTCTTTATCTTTGTACATGTAAAACATGCTTTCATCGCTTTCTCATTAAGTATACCTCTTATCATTGAATCCCCATACAGTACTATCTCTTTTCTTGTTTCTTGCACTTTTAGGCTTTTCCCATTCACTCTTCCTTTCATTCTCTGTCTTTCTGAACCCCCCCCCACCCCAATCATTTCTTCAGTCGCGCAAGCTCACATTTTGTCCTGTGAAGGATTCCATGTAAGCACGCAATTTCTTTCTGTGCTGGCATCTCATCATCCACACTAATGCTTCATTGACTTCCTTCAACCTCTCATTCGTATTTCATACATTATCATTCACTGCTTCTGCTATATTCTCCACAACACTCTGACAATCCTGCCTTATATCACTCACTTCATTCTTTCACTCCCATGACTTGCATTTCTTATACTCACTTATGAAACATTTCTGATAAATATTCTCTCTATTCTTGCTCTCTTACCACAAACCATAGACTCTCAGTAACGAATACATTAAACGCATGCTACATCACACTAAATTCTGCACATTGATATCAGTCGACATCAATGTCTTGGTCACCATTTTTCTTGTATGCATCGGTGCCATAATGTAGAATGTTTTTGAAAGAATATTGCATAATAATAGTAGACAAAATAAAATCACTTAACAACACTCTCAAAAATAAGTGAAATACCACCAATTTATATAACAATATCATAGTATCTACTAAAAATAATGACTTATCTGAGTAATATGTGTATGGCGGCTGCTGCTAAGGATGATACTCAACATTTATAGTGTCATTCAAATATAAAGTGAGCTTAATGTGATTCATCAAACTTTATTTGTGTATTTAAAGCTGAATTAAAAATTTAAAGTAATAGAGGCAGTCTTTAATGAACTTTGTGAAGTGAATTCACAGCTTCAATAATTTTTTAACTGTATAGGTTTTCGATTATGAGTTTTTCAAGCACATCTAGTGAAGCAGTACCAAAGTTCAAATCCTTTGTATCAGAAGCTGAACTTGATGAGAGAAGAAAGAAAAGACAGGAAGAATGGGAAAAAGTACGCAGACCTGACCAGCCTTTAGGTACTGAAGTTTTTATTGCATTTTATTTTATTTAGTTTTTATGACACCATGGTGTCACATTTGGATGATAGTTATATCACTGAGTTTAAATCCCATCAGAGATATGAATTTTTCGTAGGATTTTTCAGGATTTTTCTCATCCTGGTGATCCCTTTTTCATAGTTTATATACATTAGTTTGGTGGAGATTCTTCTACTCCAGTCATCAGAAGGGATTTGATCTTCTTACCAAACCATTCCAGATTATGCAGTTTTTGCCACTGCATAACTTTCATACCATTATATTTTCACTTTCTTTTTTCTCACATACATCGCCCATCTCTGGACAGATGCCATGGAGAAGGTTGGCAAATCTCAAGTGGTTGCACGATAAAAGCTTTTGATAGTGTCTCTGGCACTTCCATCATTTGATGTAAAGTCTAGTGATATTTTAGACATAAGGGTTGGTATATTTATGTATTGCAATATGTATAAATATTAATACATTAATATAGCACATGACATCATAATACAATAACTGTACTGTTTTAATACAACATACCTTATAGCAGTATAATATGCGAATTCAGTATATACGAGTTCATCATCAAATTCCTGATATGTATTTTGATGGGAGCTGTACAGGTTACTATAATAGTACTATATGAAAATTTTTAATTATTACAAACTTCCTGTTGACAGTTTTCCTCCAAATTAGTGTGTTATTTGTCATATATTTCAGTTTTCTAAGACACTTCAAACTACATCAGCCTATCTAGATTTTTAGTCTTTCTCCTGTTTTGTTAACCTTTCTTTCTTGTTCTCCTTAATCTTACCATAGATAAGATGAGCTCTGCTTGCACATTTAGGAATGCCAATAATGATATCAAGTTATTATTGTTCCGGGAAACTCCAAGGAGTCGACAGACTCATCGAGGGACTTCCAAGAATTGAAGAACTTAAGGGGGCATACATCACACACATGCATGCGCATCAGTTGTTATACCTTCTTTTAAACTCATTCACACTAGATATACTTGCTATTTCAATAGGCAAACTGATTCAGTCACTCACTGTTCTGTGAGAGAAAAATCTAACTCTTTATTGAACACACAAAAACTTAAATTCATGGATGCTCCCCTTGTTTTCTCTCTCAACATCTGTATAATGAAAATTCGTCAAAAAAGATATCCTGTAACATCCTTCCAGAAGTTTTAGTCATTGTTCCATCCAGTGGCAGCCCATACATAAGCACTGCGACACTGCAGCACCCCAAGGAAAAAATGAAAAAATTAAATTTTGCTTGTGTTTATAATAACAATGCTTGCAACATTATATAAATACAATACAACATGTTAAAGGTTACAGCTTATGTTTTGACATTGATTGAATAGTTAATAATCGGAAATTGTTCAATTAACGCTTTAGATTACGAAACAAATGCATTGCGATCTAATGCCGATATTCGTTTGCACTTGTCATTGCACGTTACATCATTCCGACACTGCCCAAACGGCAGTGTATCTTTAGTATGCTTACGCGCATTATTTCTGTAAAATATGAAACGTTTATTATTGGTGCATGTGCGTCGGGAGCTATTTTTTGTAAATCTTATTTTATTTAGTCCTGAGAAATTTTTTTATTTTATTTTATTTTATTAGTCCTGGGAAAGATTAGAGGCATGAACAGATGGCATCAATGGCAATATCATATTAAAAATGAGGATATTAGGAAAGAACTTGACATTGTCAGCATCCAGGAATGTGTTAGCAGAGCTAATCTCAGGTGGTATGGTCACTTAAATAGAATGGGAGAGGAAGGATTAGCAAAACAAGTGTTCTCTGCCAGGTTGGCAGAAAAACGACCCAGAGGAAGACCAAGATACAGGTGGATTGATACGGTACAAAGTGCCTTAGATGATAGAAATATAAGATCTGATAATGTTGGAGTGTTGACAAGTAACAGACTGATTTGGAGGAAAATTGTAGAGAGGAAGTTAGTAATGATGCAATTTTTTCATGTAGTACTGTCATATCCTGTACACCCCTTGAGGGTACATGACAGGAATTTGATGATGATGACTTATTTTATTTTGCTAAAATAACATATAATTATTTATTTATTATAGATGCAAGGCTGAATTATGAGTGTCACCGTTGAAAATATGAAAAGAATTATTTAAATTAGGGGATATTACATCCCATATTGTTTCATAGCCGAATAAGAAACTCAAAAAGTTTCATGCTGAACATAGAAACTATATAAAGTTCGGCGAGTCCAAGCGTAAGCAAATACCTGGATAGTGCAACACCAGGGCAACTCACAGTAACCCTTTCGGTAGTGCAATACTGAGGCAACTCATAGTAAGGGTGGAGCAGTGATCGCTCCACCCTTACTATGAGTTGCCTCAGTGTTGCTCTACGAAAAGGATTACTGTGAGTTGCCCTGGTGTTGCACTATCCAGGTATTTGCTTACGCTTGGACTCACCGAACTTTATATAGTTTCTATATTTGGCATGAAACTCTTTGAGTTTCTTATTCGGCTATGAAACAATATGGGATGTAATATCCCTTAATTTAAATAAATAATTTGCGTTGCCGAATTGAAGCCTTTAGCTCTTCATATATTTAGTAATGAAAATAATTATATTTTTTCAATTATTGTTACATGAAACAAATAGACTGCAATCTAACGCCGATATTCGTTTGCGCTTGTCATTGCTATTGATACAAAACTTTTATTGTTGGTGTTTGTTTGTGGTGATTTTTAATAAAGCAATTTTTAATATGTAAATTTATTTATTAATAAATTTGTTACTGATTAGGGGAAAAAAAAGTTTTTTTTTTTTTTGTATATGCAGCACTCCCACTTAAAATTTTCACTGGCTGCCACTGGTTCCATCACTCATCTTTCTCCTGTTTACCAGTGTCTACTGTTTACATGCACACTCTCTCTCTCTTCATAATCTACATTCCATAATCTTGATATCATTTTTGTAACTCTTCTTTGCATCCTTTCCATCACAATTATCTTGTGAGTTGTATTTGCATTGTGACTTTTGTATCTTAACTTTTTATCCACCATAGCTCCAAGATCCCTATCCTCATCACTTTCTCCAAGCATAATTCCATCCATACAATATGCCATTAGAAATCTCATTACACCAAAGTATATATCAGATCTCTTTTCTTGGACTAATGTTTACATCCAGTCTTTCCTGGCATAAACACATCACATCAATAGCCTCCTCGACATTCAAGAAACTTGGCATTCTCTTTCATTCAAGAGCCTATTTTATACTCAACTAACTCTTCACTATATGTATATAGTGAAGAGTTTGGTTGGGTATAAAATAGAATTTGTAAATCCTAAATGTGTCCCATGTTTAGAATATCTCACAGTTTGGGGTGATGCACCTAAAACTTCCCTTAAAATCCCTGACATCATCCTAACTGCTTGCCTCTGAATGATGTCAGGGATTTTAAGGGAAGTTTTAGGTAATCATAGATAATCCCTCTCTAGACTCACTTCAGCCTCTCTCTCACAGGTGTAGTGTTTCAACCTGTATCTATTCTACAGGTACTTCTATGGTCATTGTTCCAGTGAATTGATGTTAATACAAGAGCTGCAGCTTCCTACTATCCATTTACTGTGTCACTGCAAGCACACTCAACTTGCTTCTATTCATCCTGTTTTATCTCATCCCCATCTTTCCTCTGTAACAGACTTCAAGAAGTATATTCCCAAGCAACTACAACTGCGACTTTTCAAAAAAAAAAAAAAATCAATTAATTTCTATCTCAGTCCTCACTTTACCCCCACACACGGCACTGATGTGCCTATAGGTCCCTCTACCCCCCCATGTATGGGATCGATATAAAACAAACATAACTTGACACTTACTAACATTGAATTGACAGCCATTATCACTGCTCATGGTGCCATCTTGTTTAAATCATTCTGTAAGTGATGTATATCAGTACCCAATATCATTAATGTATAGAATGAACAATGAAGATCGAAGGAATGATCCCTGGTCTGCCCCATTGGTGACCTTAAAATCTAAGATTCACCCCCCCCCCCCTTTCTTACATAAGTTTTTTTTTTTTTATATATATATATATATATGTCCATCAGCCACCTGCTTATCTAGGTCAATAGTTTATATTGCAATCCCATCCTATATCTGCTAATTTATTCAACAGCATTTCATATAGTATCCTATCAGATACCTTAGCAAAGTTCAACAGCATTATAATGTACCATTTTTCTTTATACACCATTATAAAGTGATTGAGCAAATTGCTCAGAGGACCTTGTTTGGTAAATCTATGTCATTCCTTGCCAAGTATAGCTTGTCTGTCAGTCTATTTCTGTATTCAATTTCTTACCAACTGCTCTACCTACCACTACTCTGGAGATCATGACAATTTGGTAGTTAGATACATGAAATTTTGCTTCATCAGTCTTGTGCATCAGGACTGTCATATACTCTTTCCATTCCCGTAAGGCTTTCTGAGCTGAGACATGAATTATACAAGCATACTGAGGACCTAAACAATTCAGCTGAATAATTCTTTAGCATACATGCTGATGTCCCATCTGACCCTTTTGCTGAATTCTTATCCAGGTTATCCAGTGGCTATAGAACCTCTGTCTAATGCACTGCTACCATTTCATCCAATTGTAATGATAGCAGCATGTGCCCTGTTACAACAGGTTGATAATCTTAACAAAGTGAACACTCATTACCTGAAACAATTTCATTTGGTTCCGATACAAAGTTATTAGAACCAAAATAATCTGCACATTCAGTGAGGTTATTTTCCCACATTCATTCTTTTACTTGCAGCATAATTTTATTAATTTCCTGATATGTGCCCTCAAGGGTGTAACAGTACTGCATGGTTAAGTTTACATTATCACTAATCCCCTATCAGCAACTTCCTACAAATCATTCTATTACTTGTAATGACTTCAGTATTGTCATATCTAATATTTTGGTCTTCTAGAGCCCTTTTGACTGAATCAGTCTATTCAGATCTTGGGCTTCCTCCAGGTCTTTTTCCTGCCATCTTGGCATTAGATGCTTTAACTTTTTCCTCTCCCATTCTGTTGAAATGACCATACCACCTGATATTAGTTCTCCTTGCACTTTCTCAAATGTTAACAGTATTCCTTCCTAACATCTTGTCCAGTCCTTTCCTTCATTGTGCATCCTCTTAGTAGGTATTCACTGAGAACTGAACAAATGAAGATGGCAAATAATCTTGGACTTAGCCAAATTGGCTTAAACAAGAAATAAACATGGTGTGTCATCATCAACCACCGTTAATCTACTGCTGGATGTAGGCTTTTCCAAACTGTCTATGAATGGTTTTTCTTCCCCATGTCACTCCCACAAATCTGATATCATTAGTTCACTGTGATTTTGGTTGACTTTGTGGTCATTTTTCCTCTTATGGAATCCAGTCCTATGCTTTTGTCAATTGACATTGACTTTGTCTTTGAGCAATATGCCCAGCCCATTGCCACTTCAGATGGTTCACTCTTTCTGTGATGTCAGAGACTTTGGTTAAATTTCCTATCTGTGTGTTTCTTTTGTGATCCAGCCTTAGCATACCTCTTTCCATACTAAATTGCGTTGTTCTTAATTTTTGAATGTCCTTATATTTAGTATTCTTGTTTCACGACCATTTGTCAATATAGGAAGAAAATTATTTTTCGAGGCATAATGGTAATTGGCTTTGATATTGACCATAAGTTTCCAAATATTTTCCATCAAGCATTGTGAGGCTTTTAATTTCTTCCATTATATTTTGTTCCATTGATATCCATTGTCATAATGTATGTAATGCTCCACTTGTTCAATTTCATCATTATTGATTTATTATTATTATTTCTGGCTGTGCATAGCTATTGAACATAACTTGTCTTATTTAGGTTTATCTTTGAGCAAGCTGTTTTGCCAGCAGTTTGGAGTTCACAGATACAAGTCTGTAATTCATGTCATTCATGTGAAGTTGAAATAAAGATAACTGTCATTTGCAAAGCATAAATGGCTTAAATATCTTCCATTTATATTCAGACCTTTTTTCTTATGCCTCTGTGTTTCCACAGTAGAGATATTTCCATTGAAATTAATTGTTGCTGTTGCATTGGTGTATGCTGATTTGATGGTCCTGACATATGGCTCCTCCACTTGCTGGTTTTGTATTGCACATGCTTTTTCTGAATGGCTTTCTCATAGTCAATAAAAACCAAGACATAATGGTAGTTGGTATTCATTACACCAGCAATTTTCAACCAGTGTGCCGCGAGATTTGTGAAAACAAATTAATTGAAAGAAATAATGTCGTAATTTGTGCATTTATTTATTAGTGTCTGGTCTTCCATCCACACCTGAAGCTCCTTTATTTATATTTTACAAAACTTACGGTTGGTGAATCAGTTTAAAATTGTGTGCTAATTAGCTTTAATCTTTTGATAAGCGTGTTCACAAATAACTTCATTTAATTCTCTTATTTTTAAGATAAGTGGTAAGAGTTCTTTTATTTATTTATTTTTTTTTTTTCATTCAGTTAATTTTATTTAATAGTATTCCTTTTAACAATGGATACATTTGTAATAAAAAAATGAAAATTTGAAGAAAGTGAAGCTAGTACGTCGAAAGAAAAAAAAAAAAAAATGATAGAAGAAAGTGAAGCTAGTTTTGCCCAGCACATCAGCAGCTGATACCATATCTAGTACTGGTTCTTCTAAAACTAAATTAAAAACTAACGTTCGCCATTACAACGAAAATCATTTGTCATTTGGCTTTATTTCCAGTCAAGAAGATTCGCCACATCCTACATGCGTAGTTTGTGGCGAAAAATTAGCAAACAACGCTATGGTTCCAAGTAAATTAAAAAGATATTTACAATCTAAACGTTCTCACTTGAGCAAAAAACTGGCTGAATATTTTAAAAGACTTATACTGGATAAAACTTTCCAAGCAAAAAGATGGACTAAATTTGTAACTGTGTCTGAAAAAGCCCAAGAAGCCAGTTATGCAATCGCAGAAATTGTTGCTAAAAAATGAAATCTCACACAATTGCAGAATCTGTAATTCTGCCAGCATGCTGTAAAATTGTTAATATCATGTTTGGCGAGGAATATGAAAAGGAGATTTTAAAAATTCCTATGTCAAATAACTTCAAGCAATACTTAGTCTTTATTTGAGTTGTGAGTCAGCAGTTAGAATTGAAGGGAGTACAGGAAGATGGTTTAATGTTAAATCTGGTGTGAGACAAGGATGTACATTATCCCCTCTGTTATTCATTATCTATATGGATCACATTATGAAGGAATGTGGTATTAAACCTGATATCAAAATTGGAGATGTTAATGTCAGCTCTTTGCTTTATGCGGATGATGTTATACTTCTAAATAAATCCGCTACAAGTCTGCAAGATTCTCTGACTAAATTGAATAGCTGTTGTAATAGATATGGTATGAAGGTCAGCAATAAAAAGACAAAGACAATGAAAATAGGCAGAATCATTGAAAATGTCAACTGTGTTGTGAATGGAGAACCTGTGGAACAAGTAAAACATTTCAGCTACTTAGGCACAATTTTTACTGAAGATGGTAAACTAAATATAGAAATAGACAACAGAATCAGCAAAGCTGGTATCGTGGGAAGTCAATTGAATAAATTCATATGGAATAAGAAAGAAATTAGTCAGAACACTAAATTAGCTGTATACAAGACTGTGTTCAAACCAATTTTAACTTATGGATGTGAGAGCTGGGTCAGAAGTAAAACACTTGACCAAAGACTAGAGACCGCAGATATGAGAATCCTGAGAAAGATTAGAGGCGTGAACAGATGGCATCAATGGCAATATCATATTAAAAATGAGGATATTAGGAAAGAACTTGACATTGTCAGCATCCAGGAATGTGTTAGCAGAGCTAATCTCAGATGGTATGGTCACTTAAATAGAATGAGAGAGGAAAGATTAGCAAAACAAGTGTTCTCTGCCAGGTTGGCAGGAAAACGACCCAGAGGAAGACCAAGATATAGGTGGATTGATACGGTACAAAGTGCCTTAGACGATAGAAATATAAGATCTGATAATGTTGGAGTCTTGACAAGTAACAGACTGATTTGGAGGAAAATTGTTGATAGGAAGTTAGTAATGATGTAATTTTTTCATGTAGTACTGTCATATCCTGTACACCCCTTGAGGGTACATGGCAGGAATTTGATGATGATGATGTCAAATAACACCATTTATCAATGTATTCAGGATTTGACCAAAGATGTTGAGTTGCAAGTGGTATCTCACATTAAAGAAGCAAATATGTTTGCTATTCAGTTGGTCAAATCAACTGATGATGTAACTGGTAAACTTCTAGCCTTCAGTAGATTTATTTATAAGGAAGATGTTATAGAACAGTTTTTATTTTGTCAACCACTCCCAGAAACAACGAAGGGCCAAGATATTTTTGATGTTGTTGATAATTACTTTAATTGCCGTAACTTGTCTCTTGGGATTCTTGCATCAGTATTTGCAAGGATGGTGCCCACTCGATGTCAGGAAATGTAAAAGGATTTGTTACACTGGCTCAAAATAAGAATCCTAGAATTATTTTTACACATTGTTTTCTCCACAGAGAAGTACTAGCATCAAAATCATTGTTACCTGAGCTTAAAAAAGTACTAGAAGAGACTATCAAAATTGTCAATTATATAAAAACCAGGCTGTTACAGTTGAGATTGTTAGCAGCACTATGATCCTCAATGGAAGCTTCTTACACGCAGTTGTTAATATATACAGAAGTGATATCGTTATTTCATGGACGAGTTTTATCAAGATTTTATGAACTAAAAGAGGAAATTCTAATTCTTTTGACAACTCAACAATCTGAGTTATCAGATTTTCTTAGCGACGAGCTTTGGTGCAGTAAGGCTGCATTTCTTGCTGATTTATTTCAATCTTTAAATAACTTAATAAAAGTATGCAGGGTGACTGTGAAAACATTCTTACTTCAACTGACAAAATTAATGCATTCAAGGAAAAACTAATGCTTTGGGAAGAAAAAATCAGAAAAGAAAATGCAGTAAATATGTTTGAACTAACGAAAAAGTGCAAACTGAATGAAAATCTAATAGATCTAATTTTACAAACCTTAAGATTACTAAATACAAATATTGAAAAATATTTTTCCTTGCTTGGCATATCATCCTTCGATTGGATAAGAGATCCGTTTGTCTCAAGGGTGTGTAAATTGGGAAATTTAAAGATTACAGAAGAGGACGAATTAACAGATATAAGAAATGACAAAGGTTTAAAACTACTTCGTTTTGGTTATCTCTAAGAAGTGAATTTCCCAATATGACCAAAAAAGCAATAGAAGTACTTCTTTCATTCTCCACATCATATTGGTGTGAATCAAGCTTTTCTGCAATGAATATTATTAAGAACAAAAATAGATCGCTGCTGGAATCCTTAGAAGATGATTTTAGAATATGCCTATTTAAAATTTGACCTTGCACATTAAAATTAACTGCAAGTATGTATATTATTTAATACATTTATATTCATTTAAAAAAATCAAAAATTTTTTAAAATAATTTTGAGTATTGTTTTTCTTACTCAAAATGTCAAAAATATAGTTTAAATTTTTTTGGAGCAAAAAGGATAAGTAAATACTATTATTAATATCTTGTGTGTGTAAATCAATCAAAATTATGCCAATTTTTTCCCAGATCGCCAAAAAAATTAAAATAATATATTTTTAGTGCCGCAGAATTTTAATAATTAGTCTAGGTGTGCCATATTATGAAAAAGGTTGAAAATTAATGCATTACACCATTCTATTGTACAACAATGTGGTCCATTATGCTCAAGCCTCTTCAAAAGCCTGCCTGTTCTTTTGGGTGTGCAAATGAAAAGCCTATGAACATATAAAGCATATGAAAAGTTTATGAACCAAGACTTTTGTAAACACCTTATAAACCACAGTTCTTCAAATCTTCTACTTCACCTTTCTATGTATCAGAATAAGGATAACCTTTTCCCAGACATAGCATAAAAAAAAGTTCTGCCAAGATTCTGTAGATCATTTCTCCACCTGCTTTTAGAAGTTCAGCTGTGACTCCATCCTCACCTGCAGCTTTTCATTTTGTATGATTTGAATGCTCCACATAACATTTTCATGTAATTTAATTAATTATGAATCCCAACGTAAATTCTTTAAGATTAAAAATGGCCTACCTTAGGGGTCAGTTCTTGTCCCATTGCTCTTTAACTTATATATTAGTGATATCCCAGAGACAGCATCATGGAGATTCATGTATGCTGACGATATTGCCATTGCAACTCAACATTCCTAAAAGCTGAGAACACCTTAACTGAAGATCTGGCTGTACTTGATAAATACTTCAGATGATAGTGATTACAAACTAACCTGAACAAAACTGAATTAGCATCCTTTCATTTAAGTAATATCCAGGCCAACTATATCCAAAAGTTTATTTCAGAAATAAACAGGTGAAATTTAACAATCATCCAAAATACCTAGGAGTTACCCTAGACAGAAGTTTGACATTTAAATATCATCTGGGAAATTAAAAACTCGTAATGATATAATGCATAAACTTGCTGGTACTTCTTGTGGGTGCTGATGCCAACACACTGCATACTACTGCACTGTCTGTAGTCTATTCCACAGCAGAGTATTGTGCTTCTGTGTGGCTGAACAGCACACACGCTTCTTTAGTCAATGTCCAACTGAATCAAACTATGAGGATAATCTCTGGAGCTTTAAGATCTACTCCTGGCTACTGGCTCCCAACTCTCAGTAATATAGCCCCTGTCTCGCTCAGCAGGACCCAAGCCTTAAGCAAACTATGGACAAAAATAATTGGAAACAGTTCCTTGCCTATCCAGCAAGACATTTCCTTCCATACTTCACAAAGACTGAAATCCAAGCACCCTGCCTGGAGGAGTGCAATACAAATAAACGACCAGAACTTCGACTTATGCGAGTCATGGGGGGGGGGGTATTGGTTTCAACATACCCCCAATCTTTAAATACCCATCTCAAATCCGACATCTTGTCTGGAGGACTTCAACTCCCTAGACATGTATGGACCACTTTAAATCGGATCAGAACAGGACATGGGAGATGTAAGCATCTCTTGCATAAATGGAACTGGTCCGATACTCCAAACTGTGAATGTGGAAGAGGGATCCAGACTATCAATCACATTGTGCTTGAGTGCCCTATCTACTCATTCTCGGGTTCTAAAGAGGACTTTTTTAAACTGACCCCCAGAATCCGTGGAGTGGATCTGGGATTTAAGGATTAAGCTCTGACTCCTGATTCTTAATTTTGATGTTTAATCATTTCAACCTAGTGTATCCCTTTTAATGATTTTTACAATTGTTTTTATGCTGTTTTATGTAATTTGTATGTTTTATTCTGAGACCTGTACATCATATGCTAAATAAAAAAATAACTGCAATCATCTGTTTATTGTCAATTATTATTTGGCTTTTTAGAGGCTGTGGTTGTTTTCAGTTTTTTGTATGAGTTCACAATTGAATTTTCTTGTTTCTTCCTTGATATGCTTTCTGGTTGTTTTGCACAACTCATTGTATTCAGTTTTATTTTGTGGGTTATCAGCTTGTTCATTTCTCTTAGTTTCTTCATAAGCTGTTTTGTTTCTTCAGAAATTTTGTCTTATTTTTGTTCTGTGTTATCAGCTATTTCAGGTGAGCATTACAAAAGGTTTTGGGTAATGTCACTACACTCTGATGGCTTAGCATTGTCATCTGTATTAAATTTTTAAATCTGTTCTTTAGTTCATGTTTGGAATATATCTTTTTAATAGTGAGTTTGAGCACATCTCTTTTGTTTTGATCTTCAAAACATTTTTCTTTTCTTTTTGGCAGTTTATTTGAATCTTACTGTATATCATATGATAGTCACTTCCAATGTTGAAGGTATTGATAATTGAACAGTCCTGAAAGATGTTTTTCTTGTTGCTGTCAATTTGACTAGTTTTTTCATTTGGGCTTTTCCGTGTCTACTAGCTATGTTTTTTTTTTTTTTTTTTTTTTTTTTTTCATGAAGATAAAGTTCATGATGTACAGGTTTTCTTTTTCTGCAACTTACATTAGCCTTGCTTCTCTATGATTCATCTCTTGTGCCACATTCAAAATTTCTCATCGAGCTTTCATCTGATTGTTGTGTACCAATTCTGGCATTAAAGTCTTCCATTACAGTTTTGAAATGTTTTCCCTTTGTTGTGAAGTTGGGATGCATCATCATAAGTCTTCAGTTTCTCTATCAGTATGACTTATTGTTGGTGCATAAATGTTTTTTGGTTTGATGAGATATACTTACAAACTTTTTTTTGTTGTTGTTGTTAATTATTCATAATTACTTGGATTCTTTCCTTATCTTGGCCTCTATAGTACAGTGTGTCTCAATTTTTTAATTGAAGAATTTCTTCACCATTTCGTGTAACTTCACATAGGAATTCTTAGCACCTTTGTGTTTAACTGACTGCTGCCATAGGTAGTAACAATCGTACCTTTTGGGGAATGAGGTTTATTTTATTCTTGTGTGATTCTTCTTGGAAGATTGAGCCATAATTCTATTCTTGAGAGATGCTTGTGACATGAATTAAGAATTATTAAGAATCAGTGGCTTGATAGGAATAGTTTTTACAATGTCTCTGCCTGGTGTATATCAAGTTCCGGTGACTGCAATCTGTCATACTTTGGACAAACCCGACACTCTATAGAAAAAATAATATACAAGAACATCGATCATACATTCTTCACAACAAATCTGATAAGTCTGGATTGGTGCAACATGGGATAGAGATAAGCCACAGCATTCTCTGGTTAAGGACGTGCCTTCTACACAGATGTCACTATAAATTCGAACACCTATTCAAAGAGTTCTGAGGCCTTACTTCAATGCTCTAACTTCAATCGAAATGATTGCCTATCCTTGTCAAAAATATGGGAAAATTTGATCTGGATAACACACTAAGTTTTTTTTTTTTTTTTTTTTTTTTTTCCAATTGAGACCTTTTAGTTCTTACATTAGTCTAATGTTATCTTTAATTGAATTTATTATACATTGAGATTATTGTATGAAATTGTGAATTGATACCTATAATTCATTCATCACTCTGATGAAATTTACCTCTCGCCTCTCTTTAGTGCTTAGCAATGTAACATTGTTGTGACCCCAATATTTTATTTTTCTTCTTTAAATTTGGTTATCAGGTACACTAACTATTTTCCTAAGACCTTGCCTATGTGAGAGCACTTCGTTACCAATCTCTCTAACAATTCTAAGAACATTTATATTTTTTACAGACTGCGCTACCTAGAACTTGTAGTTTAGTAAAAGTTAATCAAGGGATTGGTAAGGAGTACACAAAGATAACACGAAATACTCAATCGTGACCCTATACTACTTTCTACTAAATTTCTTCCCGCCCAGATTTGTACTTAATTTTTTACAAGTGGTGCATCGAATTCCATAAAGAAAAACACAGCAGATTAAACAAAATAAGTTTTAATCAACAAATGTACAAGTTACTAATTACACAAATTTTAAGGGATTCAATTAATTATGGTTATATAATACATCACTTCTGATGGCTCTAATGCTTTCCACAGGAAAAGCACAAAAAGATTTCTAATTTTATCTTACTATCATACACAAAGTCTCACCCTCACACTGTAGTCTCAAAATATAAATTCCTCTTTTGAGTCTTAGTTAACATTTACTCCTTGGTTAAATTTCCTTTAAGCATACTTTTAGATATATTCAAATTCTGACTTAGTTTAAGGCTGTACCAATTCTGACAACTCCAATATTTTTACAGAAAACACTAAATTCTCATAAATCTTAATCACTGTACACATAGCATCAATTTCTCACCGTAATCTTACAATCCTTAAAAATCTCAATTATCAGCCATTCCTTAAATAAAATCCTCTTAACTTATCTGAGACATTTTCTTTATAATCAAACTCGTAATACACTTATTTTTCCCTTATTATTTTGCACAACAACTTTCTTTCTTAAAGTTCCTTCTAAGAAATGTTTCTGAGTCTCTCTTTTAAGTTAACACAATGCTAACTCCATGGATTTACACACTGAAATTAAGTGACATAAATTCTACTTATTTATTCATGGAGGCACCGTTCCTTTGATGCACAGAATCTCTCCCTCGCTGCCCTTTCCTTCTATGTGGCACGGTTTAGGCTTCTGATCATCTATTAGCTAATTTGATTCTTCTATCTGGCTTCCTTTGTTTTAGCCTTTTGGACACGTACTTTCTTAGACGTTCCTCATAGCATAGCCTGCTGCAGCATTTTGGGATTTGGACTTCCCGCCTAAAAAACATCCAATCACATACCAGCGATGGACCTTACGCCACTGGGCTTCGGTCAACAGGAGACGACTCAAGAGCAAGAGGGGAGGTTACTTACTCTTATATACCATCTCCCTAACGATCATTGCCGTAATCTTTTCTTTTCACATGGCATGTAGAGATCGCCGTCACGAGTGTACAACGTCATGGCGTCCGGTCGCTTCCCCCACTTCTTGCGTTCTACTAGGACGAGACCTCTTGGGGTAGCAGTATGCTTCCCCCCTTTGAACATTTAACAGATTACGTTGTCCAGCCTTTGCACGTTATTTCACAAATTATAAGGTTATTTTATACAAAAAATAATGTCAAACATAACTCATTTATAGATTATATACATGATAATTGTACTTTTATTTCTACATATTCCCTCTTTTTCTCTTTACCAAGTATTCAGAGACTATTTATACCAGATATCAAGCATGTTTAATTTTTTATATTGGATGTTCGCTCTGTTATACAATGATAAGATGAAATATCTTATGTTCCAACTTATCAAAGTATAACAACATCACGCGGCTCGTTCTACTTTTGAAAGATCAATTGTTTGTATTCCACCTTGTAAAAACTGTTTTTATCAAGCCACTGATGATTGTCTGGTAATTTCAGACTGAAATATTTGGCATATACATTAAAATATTATTTTTGTGCAAATGTGTTGATAATTCTGAGCCATAATTCACCATGCTGGCCCACTGTGTACTGATGAATGGCAATAATATTTTCACATGGGATTGCCAGTCTCAAAATCACTGGTCCATGACTTTTTATTCATTATATTCAGAGCTGCCCTGATATCCAATTTGGTATTAGTTTCCATCCCATGGGGACATGTTCAGTATCTATTCCCAAGGATGGTGTGTGTATATGTGTGTGTGTATTTTATTTTATTTTATTTTTTTATTCCATCTAAAATATCTTGGCTATTTGACGATTTGGAAATATTCAGTATATCCACAGAGAGGTCACAAGATAATTATTCCATTATTAATATGAAAACGAATTATTATTTCAGAAACCTTTAATTTTAGATTCTTGATCTTAAAAAGAAAATCAATGGAATTTTTAATGTGTAGTGTTGAACAGTTAGTAAGGGAAATTGGACCAGATAATTTTTGGCAGTAGTAAAGCTTTCCAGTTGAATCTGCTGTCATATTAGATTTACACACATACACACTGATACTGCCTTTCTTCATTTTTTATTTACTTTTTCTTTCTGTTGCCCTTGTTCTTAGTTTACACCAATGCTATACACATAGTAAAATATTTGTTTTAATTTAGCTGTTGGAAATAATACTTATCTTTACTGTAATTATGGTGCACAGTGCTACTGCTGCTTTGGATGAAGAGTTAAAGGTTCAAGAAAATGAGGTTGATGAGCTCTTGCATAACCTGTATAAGATTTTGTCAATAGGGACAGATGGAATATCAGTCCTTTTGCTAAAGGAATTTTCAGCTCAATTGGCTAGGCCTTTCACACATCCGTATAACTTCAGTCTCAGCTCAGGAATGATACCACAATAATGGAAGGAATGTATGATAGTTCCATTGCACAAGGGTGGTACAAAAACTGATGTCTAACTATCGACCTATTAGTATCTCTGGTGTGGTAGTGAAGATTTCAGAGAAGTTGGTAAGAACTCCCATACAGAAATAGGTAGACAAGTATTCTATACTCTGCAGGGAACAGCATGGGTTTACTAAAGGAAGGTCATGTTTTAGCAATTTGCTCATATTTTATAACAGTGTTACGGCCGAGATGGGTAAAGGGAATGGATACACTATAATAATGTTTGATTTTTCAAAGGCTGATAGGATACCACACGATAAGCTGTTGCGTAAACTGGAGAATATGGGATTGGAATATAATCTATTGACTTGGATCAGGGGATGGTTGACAGACAGATATATCAAAAAGTGGTATACAGTGGGTATGAATCTGCCAAATTTAAGGTAACCAGTCGTGTGCCTCAGGGTTCAGTCCTTGGGCCATTATTGTTCAATCTGTACATTAATGACATCAAGCAGAGTCTATCATCAGATTTGCAATTGTTTGCTGATGATGCGAAGATAAGCAGGGCAATCAGGGATGCTACTAATATTCAGCAATTACAAAATGATTTGAATAGACTGGAAATCTGGGCAAACGAAAATGGCTGTCAGTTTAATGTTAGTAAGTGTAAAGTTATGCACTTTGGCATGATTAGAGTTCCAGTGGCATATTATATTAGCAGGGCTATGTTACAAGAAACTGAAGAGGCAAGGGATCTTGGTATATTGGTGGATAAGAATTTAAAGTTCAAAGGTCACATAGCAAAAGTTGCAAATACAACTCGGAGGATAATTGCAATGTTAAAGCAAACCTTGACATGTAAGGATAAGGAAGTAATTTTGCCTCTTAATGAGACCACACCTGGATTACTGTGTGCAGATTTAGTCTCCTGGGTTCCAAGGGGATAAAGAAGCTGTGGAAAGGGTGCAAAGAAGAGTTACAAAGATTATATCTGGATTATGGGATTTAGATTATGAAGACAGATTGAGAGTATGTGGATTACAGACTGGTTAACAGGAGAAAGAGGGGTGATATGATAGAGGTCTATAAACTTTTGAATGGGTGTTATAGCATTTCAAATGATGAAATTTTTTACTTAAATATAAAGAGCCATATTTCTATTATCATCATCATCAAATACTTGCCATGTACCCTCAAGGGGTGTACAGGATATGATAGTACTACATGAAAAAACTTACATCGTTATTAATTTCCTATCTACAATTTTCCTCCTCAGTCTGTTACTTGTCAACACTCCAACATTATCAGATCTTATATTTCTATCGTCTAAAGCACTTTCTACCATATCAATCCCCCTATATCTTGGTCTTCCTCTGGGTTTTTTTCCTGCCAACCTGGCAGAGAACACTTGTTTTGCTAATCTTTCCTCGCCCATTCTGTTTAAGTGACCATACCACCTGAGATTAGCTCTGCTAACGCATTCCTGGATGCTGACAATGTCAAGTTCTTTCCTAATATCTTCATGTTTAATATGATACTGCCATTGATGCCATCTGTTCATGCCTATAATCTTTTTCAGGACTCTCATATCTGTTGTCTCTAGTCTTTGGTCTAGTGTTTTACTTCTGACCCAGCTCTCAGATCCATAAGTTAACACTGGTTTGAACACTGTCTTGTATACAGCTAATTTAGTGTTCCGACTAATTTCTCTCTTATTCCATATGAATTTATTCAATTGACTTCCCACCATACCAGCTTTGCTGATTCTGTTGTCTATCTCTATATTTAATTTACCATCTTCAGTAAAAATCATGCCTAAATAGCTGAAATGTTTTACTTGTTCCACAGGTTCTCCATTCACAACACAGTTGACATTTTTAATGATTCTGCCTATTTTCATTGTCTTTGTCTTTTTATTGCTGACCTTCATACTATATCTATTACAACAGCTATTCAATTTAGTCAGAGCATCTTGCAGACTTGTAGCGGATTTATTTAGAAGTATAACATCATCCGCATAAAGCAAAGAGCTGACATTAACATCTCCAATTTTGATATCATGTTTAATACTACTTTCCATCATAATGTGATCCATATAGATAATGAATAGCAGAGGAGATAATGTACATCCTTGTCTGACACCAGATTTAACATTAAACCTGTACTTCCTTCAATTCTAACCGCTGACTTACAGCTCAAATAAAGACTAAGTATTGCTTGATATAATGCAACATTGACACCATATAACTGCAGCGTATTGAATAGCCTCTCTCTCTTGGCACCTTTTCATATGCCTTTTCCAGATCGACAAAACTCAAAAATACAGATCTTTGTTATATTTCCATGCTTTCTCGACTATTTGTCGTAAAGTGAAGATCTGATCCTGACAGCCTCTATTTGGCCTGAATCCAGCTTGTTCTTCACCAAGCTTTTCTTCCACAATTCTTCTCAACCGTTTCTCAAGTATACTTGCATATATCTTGCCAGGAACACTCAGTAGGGAAATACCTCTGTAATTCTCACATGCGGTTTTATTTCCCTTTTTATATATGGGTACTGTGTAGCTGGATGTGGCGTTTGCCAACCACGGCGCCTGGCCGCACGAAGGAAGACTTGGTTTCGAGTCTAGTCGGCGACTAGAGGAAATTTTTCTAAGCCTTTTTTCGACCGGTTCCCGAGTTAGTCGATCTCTGGCACGGCAAGCAGGTTTTTCCTCCCTGAAACTCGGGTTTTTTGTCCTGTAAACTCAAGAAAATCGACCGTAGAACCCACATTATTTTCAGACATTAAATATATTGTGTTAGGGACCACGAGATGGCGGCACATTTGAGCCGTCTCTCTTCACTGAGTACCGCTTAATTAGTGATAGCCTTGGGCAATCTATCTCTGATTGGTACCAGTGGAGATTGAACTGCCCACTCAGTCTCCAAAAGCTAGATAGGGCTAAATGGCCTCGCGTACTCCCGTGTACGGGAATCAAAAGGCGTTAGCTGATTTTTTTTTTTTTTTTTTAATATGGGTACTATGAGAGCTTTACTCCAATCATCGGGAATTCGTCCCTCTGTCCAGGCTTTCTGAACTATGCAGTGCAGCCACTGTAAGACTCTTATACCACCATACTTCAGCATTTCTGGTCGAATATCATCTCCTCCTGCTGCCTTTCCACATTTCAAGCCTTTGATGGCTTTTTCTACTTCAAGTATGGATATGTGTTCCTGACTGCATGCCTGGTCAGTGTTCTTTACCACTGTGCTGTCATCACTGCTTGTTTCATTTAGCAGTTTTTCAAAGTAATTGCTCCATTCTTCAAGGATATCTTTGTCTCCTGTTTTCATGTCACCTTTATCATCTCTAATTCCTTTTACAGCACTCTTTCATCCATTCTTAAGCTTCTTCAACAACCTCCAGAATATTTTGCCACCTCTTTGATTTTATTTTCTATATTCTTGCCAAAGTCCTCCCATGACTTTTGTTTAGCTAGTTTTACACAGTTTTACACAGCATTCTTGCATTTGTCTCTATATTCTCTAAGAGCACAAGCTGACTTATTTGACAGTAACTTTTGGTATGCTTTCTTCTTTTCCTTCGCTGCCTCTTTAACTTCCTGTGTCCACCAGGGAGTTCTGATTTTTTTATCCTTATAGATAACCTCACCACATGCCTCTCTGGCAGAATCAATCAATGTTTCCTTCAGAGTTTGCCACTGAATCTTCAAGGTTTGATTCCTGTTTTCAAACTCTTTCATTTTTTCTTCAATAATCTTTGTGTATTTTAGCCTACAGTTCAGATCTGAGAGCTGCTCAACTTTTATTCGCTTTAAAACTTTCTTACATGTTATTCTTTTCAATATGAAATTCAATTTTATCCTGCTCAAGACTAAATAGTGATCACTTCCAATTTCAAATCCTCTGTACGCTCTGGTATCCTGCACCAGGGTGAAAACATCACTATCAACAAATACATAGTCAATGAGACTTTTCTTATTCATAGCCTCTTCTCTCCATGTGAATTTGTGCACATTTTTATGTTGGAACATGGTGTTAGTAATAACCAGTCCATGTCCTGAGCAGAAATCCAACAGATATTTGCCATTATTATTAGCTTTGCTCTTTTCTCCAAATTTTCCCAAAATATTTTTGTATGTCTCACAATCATTTCCTACTTTGCTATTTAGATCCCCAACAAGGACCAACTTTTCATTTTTCATTGTGTCAGTTGCTTTTTCTAATGCCTCAAAAAATTCCTCCACTTCTACCTTAGTAGAACCTTCTGTGGGACCATAGGCACAAATAAGTCTCATTGTCCAGTTCCCCATTCTCATATTTGCCCACATTACTCTACTTGAGACTGACTGCCATTCAAGAAGATTAGCCTCGTATTTTGTGTTGAATACTATGGCTACTCCTTCTTTTCCTTGATTGTCATTGCCTGAATATAACATTTTGTAATTATTGCTCAGAAAGATCCCACCAGTTTTGGTCTTTTTTGTTTCAGTCACCCCTATTATGTCAATCTGGTACTTATCCAATTCCTCAGCTAGCTCCATTTCTTTGCCATTCAGGCTTCTTACGTTGATAGTACCGATCTTAAACTCTGGTGATGTTGAGTTGGGGTTTGTTTTCAGATTTGTTCCAGTAGCTGACTTTTCGCTGTTCGCCCTGGTTTCCTGGCGAAAACAATGGTGGTCTTGTTTAACCGGGCGACGCCCCAGCCGGCATGAAATTTTGTCATGTTGTACCATCATTCTATATTTTGGTTAACCAATAAGAATACAATTTGGTCAGCTAAATCCCAAATTTCCAGCCTATCCTCGTCCGTTCAGTATCCAAGTAGATACCCAACAGGGTGCACCACGAGAAGGTGAGGATTGGACATTAGGTCAGAAACCCTGTTCGGTTCTCCGCATTCTTTTAAAGGCTATGTGGAGGTCTCCTCTCAGTTATACAGCTTTGACCCTTAAGCACCCCCGGTGGAATCTAACAAGATCAAATACATGGTGGGGTGTTGTTACGAACCTGGTGGATCAGTTGCTAGTGATGAAGAAATGCATCACCAAATAAAGACAATGGGCGTGAAAAGAGTAATCATAATGGGGGACTAATTATCCAAACATTGATTCACCCAGTTGTATATTTTGTTCTGCTAGATTCTATCTCACACCAAACAGCCTCAAATGTGCTCTTTTCTCCATCCTGCAGTTCAACTTCTATACTCCTTGGCTGCAACTCATCAGCTATCATCAATAACACTCCTCCCCCCCTTTTTTTTTATTCTCCCTGTCACTCCTGAACACGCTATACCTGTCGCATTCAATCCCACTAGCTTTATCATCTTCTGTCAGCCATGTTTCACTAATACCAACAACCTGTGGCCTGGAAGTGCCAACCAAGGCCAAAAACTCTTCCTTCTTGTTCCTAATACTCCTGGCATTAGTGTACATGAATTGCAGAAGCCCATTAGTTTTGATGCCTTATACTAACTATCCCATTCTGATTTGTTGTCCTTCGTACTCGCTCGGGCATATTACATTCAACTGCCTCCGTAAAGTCTGCATATCTACCCCCCCCCCCCTTAATAAATCTAGTTTCCCTGAGTCTGTACATCCACTTCCACATTATTCATCAACACTTTTTCAAGCCTCCGTACACCAACTCTATTCAAACGTAACCCATCCATTTTATATAAATCCTTTCACCCATCAAACTCACTCCACGCATCCACAAATTCCACACCACTCTCCATTCATAACCCACGCATAAAGTCATCGGCAATTATGGCGCTTCTAAACACTTCACTGTCATACCGCGGTAAAATACTCGCCATCCTAACTCTCTCACTCTTCTCTCTTCTCTTTTGCTACCTCAAGTAATTCCCTCACATCCTCTATCATTTCCATTTTGTCTTCTTTCAAATCATTTGTTCCTGCCACGATTATCATCTCTTTCACCCTCTGTTTTTGCACTCGAATAGATTCGTTGACGTCCTTTATGTTCGCACCTGTCTAGTACGATTTTGTCAAACTCTCAACTATCACACCTCTTAATAGCGAATCCCCCATACAGCACTCGCTCCTTCATTTTATTGACGTTTGCGAACATTCTATTATTTTTCGTAACAGACTTTCGCCGTTTATTAGTCGGTACGTTCAGCATACATTTTTCCATATGCTCCAGTTGCCTCTTTGCTCTGTGTATCGATCCGTTCAAACGTGCGATTTCACTACTCACATTTATCTCATCATTTTCATTATCAATCAAATCATTCATTCGTTCTGTATTTCTACCTTCATTTATACTTTCAACGATGCTCTCACACCTATCTGGCACTACCTCGCAATTCTCTATCACACCGCCATTTTCTGCATTCTGACTATCATTAACGATATCACTCTCGCCACCCGAAACATACTTGAGATCCTCATTCTCCTTACACTTTCTGCACATATTAACTCCACTATCACCATCTAACCAGACCCACCGCTCTTCGCAAAGCATACATCTCACAGACAGCACATTGCATAAACTCGTTTACATCAAACTCTTAAATAAACATGGCAACCTGGCCGCCATTTTTTTTTATCGGTGCCATATGTACGCTATCTTATCTTAAAAATACTAATTAAAATAACACAGAAAACACACAAAAATTGCACGGACACACCAAGAAACAAAAAGCAAACAATACTACGTAAAATTCTAGTAAAATTGCCAATGATAACACAAAATACTATTAATCTTTTCAGGAGCTCTCGACAAGCCGACGATCATATCAGTGCGACACCTTATTAACTAGCAATTATGCGGTACTCATTTGGGAAGTGGTTAAGTTTATAAATGGTCCATTCAGAAACGGTTATATGCTGAACTACAACGCAGAAAATTATGACCAACTGAGGAGTATACCGAGTTCAACACAATGGTATAGTTGCCAGATGGGAGGAATATCATCAGTGCATGGGAAGCATTTAAAAAATACTTAAATGATGTAATACCAGAATGTGTCCCAAGAGTTCAAAGACTAAATATGGCAGAAATCAAATGAATGTGTACTGTTATCAAGCAAAAGATTTTAAGAAAAGGGATGATGTGGAAGGAATACCATATGCATAAGGATGATGTCTGTTATGAAACTTATAAGCAGCAGGCCAGAAGAATCACAACTGTTGTATGGGAAGCCATCTTTCTATGCTCTGCAAGCTAACGATAACCCCAAAGAATTCTATCGATATGCTGCAAGTAAAAGAATGCATGAATGTGCAAAGATTATCTCTACTGAGTGCAGATGATGTGAGGGTGACAGATGCAAAAGAGGTTGTTTAGCTAATGAGTACCTATTTTGCTAAAAGCCATCAACCTGTTTATGAAACATTGAGTTCACTGCAACATTTTCACTGAATGAAGAAACTCGGGTGTATAAGAAGGTATCAGAGTTATTGTACAAACTGAATAAGAATTCAGCAGTAGGGACTGATGGGATATCAGTTTGGGTGCTAAAAGTGTGTTCAGCTGAACTTGCTATTCCTTTAACCAGGCTATATAATTTGAGTCTCAGAACAGGGAAGAATGTATGGTAACCCCATTGCACATGGGTGGAGCAAAGACTGATGTATCCAACTATCAACCAATCAGTGTCAGGAGTGGTGGTGAAGATTTTGGAAAAGTTGTTAGTGCTTGCCTTCATAAATGGGGTGATAGAGAATCTCTACTTTGCAGTGAACAGCATCGGTTTACTAAGGGAAGGTCATGTTTTAGCAACTTGCTCACATTCTATAATAATGTTACCATTGAATTAGATAAAGGGAATGGATTCATCATGACACTTTTGAATTTTGCTATGACTTTTGACAAAATTCAGCATGAAGACTGTTGCATAAATTGGATGGGATTTAGATTATTGGTTTGGATTATAAAGAATTAGCATGAATAAGAAGATGGCTGACTGACAGATATCAGAAAGTGGTATATGGGATATGTTGGGTCTACAGCATTTAAGATAACCGGTGTTGTATCAGAAGGATCAGTCCTTGGTCCACTGTTATTCAAGCTGTACATTATTTACATTGGGTACAATTTGAGAAGCAATGTACAGCTATTTGCTGATGATGCAAAGATAGGTAAGGTAATTAGGAATGGGGCTGATATGCTGTATAATTTGAATAGGCTGGAATTGTAGGCATGTGGATGTCATTTCAGTGTCAATAAATGTAAATTCATGCACTTTGTTGTGATTAGATATCCAATGTTATTATATTGGTGGGATGCTAGAAGAAACTAATCAGACTAGAGATCTTGGAGTGTTAATAGATAGGAAGTTGAACTTCAGGAGCCATGTAGCAAAAATTGCAAATACAACTCAAAAGATAATTGCTGTGCTGAAGTGAACTTTGACATGTAAAGATAAGGATGTCATTTTGCCTCTTTACAGGGCCTTGATAAGACCTCACTTGGACTATTGTGCTCAGGTCTGGTCTCCTGGTTTCCATTGCAATTCTGATACAGTGGAGAGAATGCAAAGATGATATCAGGATTGTGGAATACTGATTATGGAGACAGATTGAGAATTTGTAGACTGCAGACACTAGCAAACAGGAGTAAAATGGGGGGTGATATGATTGAGACTTACGAACTTCTGAAAAGGTCATACAAGATTTCAGTTTATGAAATTTTTTTATGATATGGAGGATGAAGAAAAGACAAGAGGACATTCTTGGAAGCTGAGAAGGAATGCCACTAAAAAGGTGGTAAGATTTAGAATTTTCTCTCATAGAATGTTGCATGATTAGAACGGATTACCATGGGATGTTGTGTGTGTGTAAGCAGCATGAATGAAATCAAAAACAAGTATGATAGCTGGTGCATGTAGTATGTGACCTCCCTCAATGAGTCCCTAACTCCCTGGAGGTTTCTGAATAATTATAATAATTTTTGCTGTGTTATCAATGCTTCTTATTCGTGTACTTGAGTATTTTTCCTTTTCAAGATACCATTTTCAAAATGGAAAACTACAAATATCACCAATAATTACTAGTAAAATAGGATTTTTCTAACTTCTATCATTTTAAACTTCTGTTTGTAAATAATTATATCCAGCTCTTTACTTTATGCAGATTATCTTAGCACTCTTAAATACTTCCTGTACAAATCTGTATGTTACTTTACTAAATGAATAATGATGCTTTAACAATTTTGGCATGACAATCAGCAGAAAAAAAGAATTGAGTTGATTGAATTGAGAACTGTGGAGGAAGTAAAATGTTATCTGTTGACACATAACTTCAGTAAATGTGGCAAATTAAATATGGAAATAGACTGCAGAATAAGCTAAGTTGGTATGGCAAGTAGTCAACTGAATAAACATATATCAAATAAGAGAGAAATTAGTCAAAACACTAAACTTAGCTGTTATACATGATAGTATTCAAACTGATTTATAGATTTAAGAGCTAGGTCTCCATCATGAAGATGAAACCTGGTCTCCATCATCTCCATCTCAGATGTGGGGTCTCTAAACTTGAAGATCATATAGCTCTCCAAGTCTAGAGACCCCAGGTATGAGAATTCTGGGGTCTCTAGACTTGGAGAGAAAATTAGTGCAGTGAACAGATTTCATTAAAACTGAAGAAATTATTAAGAAAGAACTTAATATTGTTCAAGAATGTTTGAGTGAGTTGATGTAATCTCAGGTCACATAAGCTGAATGTCAGAGATGGAAGATTAGCAAAACAGATGATTGGTACCAGAATGTCATGAAAAATTGGACAGGAACAATATTAGTTCTGACAGATAAGATGACTTCAGTCTTAATAGGTAAGAGCAATTTAGAGGAAGATTATCAATAGGAAAAAAACATTAGAAATACCTGATATGTGCACATTATGAGTATATATCACCAATTTCATGATGGCCAGTGTTATTAGTAAAGTAATTGAGTAATCATATTTTAAATACCTTGTGCAAAAACACCTAATTAGGATTTTTACAAGAGATCATGGCTAAATATTTTTTTAATGACAAATTACCTCAATGGATTTTTTGCCATGGCAAACTACTGATTGAATCTGAAATATGTGATAGAGCAGAAAGAAAAAAGTCAGGTGCTTAGTGCATGTAAAATTGTGCATTGATAATTGCTTTGATGGCACTGGACAAAACTTCCTATACAGAATGGATTGGTTAAGTGGCATTCCTGTTCAGTAACATATTGACTCCTCTTGATTTTTGTCTTATTGGAAACATGATCTTTGTGGAAGAATGGCAAAACATTGACTATGCCACCAATACTGGCTTTCACCGGAGTTTCTACTGACTGGAAGTTATTTGCTTTCAACATCAGCAATATTGAGAATTGAGTGAAGTTTAAATTTCCTGTAAATGTTTTTCCAGAAAGTAAAAATAATACATTGAAACTTTTTTTGTTTATATTTGAATTCAGTTATGCTGGATTTTGAAATAGTAAAGCATTCTATAATATATGTAAAAACATTCATATATATATATATATATAATTTTTTTTTTTTTTTTTCTTCCCAAACAGAGGTCCCAGAAGAAGAATATGATTGTAAGTCTCTTTTTGAAAGGTTACAAGAACAAAAAGACAAAAGACAAGCTGAATATGAAGAAGCACACAGATTAAGTTAGTATATAAACCAGTTATGTGTATAGATTGTTTGTATATTTTGATATACATTTTATAGTACAAATTCAGTTTCTATTAATTATTAACTCTTCTTTATTCTTGTTTTGACAGTTGAAGTTATTTCTAATGTTTTCACTAAATATGAAAAGTTTTAATTTTTAACTAAATTAAAACTACCTTTTGGAATTATACTTTTCATGAAGTCTGCATAAATAATATTGCAAAACCTTAAGTGGTGTCACTTAAGGGTCAAAGTCAGATAACTGGGAGGAGACCTCCACATTGCCTTTAAGAAATGCAGAGAGATAACTGGGGCTTCTGACCTAACGTCCAAACTTTACTTTCATGTGGTACATCTGACTAGTAGGTATCTACTGGGTACTGAATGAACTAGAATGGTTTGGTAATTTGTAAGATGATAACCAAATTGTAGTCACTATTGTCTTAAACCAGAAATATGCATAATGGTACCCAACATCAGAAGAACGAAGATAGGAACCATCAACATAAGGCGTATTAAGCAAAAGGAAAGTAACTTCTAGAATAACTAGGAAAGTACCACATGGATGTAATTGGCATAACTGAGAGAGAAGACAAAATCATGTGAGATCTTACTAATTAAGTTTAGAATGTTATATTCACACAGTAACATTCAACACTAAACATGACAACCAACTTCTTCATTGGAAGGCAGTTTCAAATAGTTATTTTGGGCAAACTTCAGAATGGGGAACATGGACAAAAACTTTATTTGTGCTTATGGTTCCACAGAAGGTTATAAGAAAGAAGTGAGGGAATTGTTAGTTCTTAGAAAAGGCAGCTGACAAAGATAATGCCAGAGGTGGTTCTTATTGGAGATCCAAACAGCAGAGTATGAAATGAATCTCACAAGGCATATAAAAACGTTTTGGAAATATTTGGAGAAAAGGGCATGGTTAATAGTAATGGTAAAGTACCTGCTGGATTTCTGCTCGGGGTAACATCTGGTCATTACTAACATCATGTTCCAACATAAAGGTGTGCAAAAGTTCACATGGAGAGAAGACACACAAATAAGAAAAGCTTCATTGACTGTGTTATTGTTGATAGTGATATCTTTATGTAGTTCAGGATACAAGAGTATAGAGGATTTGAAATTGGAAGTGATCACGAGTAGGATAAAAATGAATATCACATTGAAGAGAACAATATATAAGAAAGCTTTAAGAATTAGTTGAACAGCTTTTATAGGTAAACTGTAGGCTCAATCACACAAACATTATTAAAGAAGAAAGGTAACAGTTTGAAAACCACAACTAAACCTTAGAGTCTGAGTGGCAAACTCTGAAGAAAACATTAATTCATTCATCTAGTGAGGTATGTGGTGGAGTCATCTGCAAGGATAGAAAAATAAGAACACCATGGTGGACAAAAGAAGTTAAAGAAGCAGTCCTGGAAAAGAAGAAAGTATACATATGAAAAACTCATAGCAAATAAGTCAGTGTGTAAAAGTGAACTAAGCAAAAGTCATGGGAAGACTTTGGTTAGAATATAGAAGATATCAGGAAAGTCGCAAAATGCTCTTGATGCTATTGAAAAAAGCTCAGAAATAGAGGAAAGAGTACTGCAAAATGAATGAAAGATTATGAATAACATGAAAACTGAAGAAAAGGATATCCTAAAAAATCATAACACTGGAGAAAAACTCGCATAAAATACTTTATTAGTGTAGAATTTTCGTATAAGTATCATAGGCATCATCAGTACAAGATCACAAAATGGTAATTAAACATTAACAGACAGTTCTAAAAAGCACCACCTAAGTACCTAATGTATGATAACTAAAAAGGTCAGTAAATTTCTTAACTTATAATATGTCTGTGATACTTATGCAAAAATTCTACACTAATGAAGTATTTTATGTGAGTTTTCCTCCAGTGTTATAATTCTTTTCAATATGCATGCTCACTTCTTTATCAAAACAAAAGGATATTCTAAATGTCTGGAGTAATTCATTTGAAAGACTTGAATGGAAGAAGGTGACAGAATAGTCATTGAGATAATCAAGAAAAATGCATACAGGAGTACATATCGATATTTGATGTAGAAAAGCTATCAAAACTGAAATTTACGTTATACCATCGGGAAATCAGGGCAAACAGTAAAAAGCCAGCTAATGGAACACATCCCAGAACATGTCCTGACTCAACATCAACAGAGTTCAAGATTATAATATAATCTTGAACAAAGATAGAAATTCCCTTCTTTCCATACCATATTACATAGTTGGTGCATTTCGTAACATACTTTCGCCACCATATTTAATCATTTCTCCAGTGATGTTATCATTACCAGGACTCTTGTTGAGTTTTAGCCGTTCCTTTTGCTTTTTCTACCTCTCCTCTTAAAATGTCCATATCATATTCATTACATGGTGGTGATATCTGCTTCATTTCTTCAGTCAGTTTCCCAGCTATCTAAATCTAGTTTTTCTTCATATAACTCACTACAGTAGCTTGTCCATCGCTGTACAATTTTATCTTTACTCATCAATACTTTGCATTTTTTGTTTTTAATTGTGGTCTGTTTTGGTTGCAGCCTTCTAATTAATGGTTCTAATCATTTTGTACATCTCCCTAGTTTTATGCTCTCCATAGTGCTGTTCTATATTATTGCATTAGGCTTCTTAACCATTACATCTATCCATCTATTTGTTCTGATGCATCCCTTCTTATCTTTAACATTCTTTGCTCCTGCACTAACTTCAGTGTTTCTTGTCTAATCCACTTCTTCTTCTTGATCTTCTCTTCTTTTGGTATTGTTTCTTCAACTGCATCTTCTATCGCCTTCATTACTCCTTTCACTCTTAGATTCAAATTTTTTTCTTTGTCCACACTTTTAAGTTTCTCTTCTAACACTGTTCTGTACCTTCTTCCTATTTCTGCTTCACTTATTCTTGCTGTGTCTCTTTGTTTTTAATGATGGTGTTTATATTTTCTTTTTAATTTCAACTTCATGTTTGCTATCTCTAAACTGTGATCTGAGTCTATATCTGCTCCTTGAATAGTTTGACACTGTTGTACTGATGTTATCCATCTTCTTTTAATCGTAATCATTTCGATCATGTTCTTGGTTTTCCCATCATTTGATTGCCACGTCCATTTTCTACAGTCCTTTTGTTGGAATCTTGTGTTACTTATCATCATCTTGTGATTCACAGCAAATTCTAACAATTTTTCACCTTGTTCATTTCTTTCTCCAAAACCATATTTTCCCATGATGCTTTCCCAACCATCATTATCTATTCTGACTTTGGCATTCCAATCTCCTTCAATAATTAGTATATCTTGCTTTGATATTATTTCTATATCTCTGTCAGATCTTTGTTAAATAAGTCAATATCCTCATCCGTGCTGTCAAATATGGGTACATATATCTGGACAGTTGATATATTAAATGGTTTTGCTTGAAATTTTACTACTATGATTCGTTCATTGACTGGTTTGTATCCTAACAGTGCCGCTCTAGCTCTTTTGTTTAGAAGGAAGCCAACTCCTACTTCGTGCTTGGTGTCATGCCTGACCATATGACTTTTTATCCATTTATCTCTCCTGATGATGTCCATCACATCTCTGCCAGTTCTAATATATCATATTGATATTTCTTCATTTCTTCATGAAGTAGTTCTAGTTTTCCTGACATCCAAAGTGTCCGTGCATTCCATGTTCCTACTGATAGTAGTTCTATTAGTTTCTGTTTCTTTTCGGTATCCCACTTTTCGATCCAACTCTGATTGCTCGATTGGTATCGCAGACCTTGTTCATCTGGGTGACATCCGAGCTGGCATGTTTTGGTTGTTGATCATATAGGCATTAGATAACAATCGTGTTTTTTCTTTATGGTCAGAGCATCGACACTCATCTGACCGACCCTCCTCCTTTATCCGGGTTTGGGACTGGCATTGAGACCCTTAAGGATCCCATGGTGGAGTTGATATTAGGATAGAACTTGCCAATTGTTAGCATTCAGGAATGTGTTAGTAGAGCTAATCTCAGGTGGTTTTTTGTTTTGGCAGGGAAAAGACCAAGAGGAAGGCCAAGACATTGATGGAGTGAGATAGTAAAAACCCCTTAAAAATATATATATATAAGATCTAATAATATTGTGATCTTGACAGATAACAGATTAATTTGGATGGAAATTTTTCATGTAGTATTATCATAATTATTTTGTACACCATCTGAGGGTTCATATTAGTAATTTGATGATGAACTTTGAAATGTGTAGAGGCAGCTGAGTAAATGATATTCAACCCAAAATGCTCAAATATGGGGGTATAAAAGTTTTGTAGTGGCTGCACTGCATAATTCTGAGAGCTTGGTCAGATGGTCAAATTCCAGAAGATTGGAATACAGCTCTCCTAGTTCCCCATCTGTAGAAAGGGAAATAAAGTTGAATGTAAGAATTACAGGAATTTCTCTGCTTAGATGTTTCAGGTTTTATGTACACATTCTTGAGAAGACGCTGAGAAAAATTGTTCAAGAGAAACCAGAATAAAAAGCTGGGTTTAGGCCAAATAGATGTTGTCAAGATCAGATTTTTACTTTATGATAAATAGACTAAAAATCATGGGAATATAACAAGGATCCGTACTTAAGTTTTGTTGATCTGGAAAAGATATACGACAAGGTACTCAGAGGAAAGATTTTCAGAATGCTACAATTTTATAAGGTAAATGGAACATTATACAGAGTAATACATAACCTACATCAACAGTTTAAATTGAAGGAATGCAGAAAGATGGTGTAATGCAAAATCAGCTTGCATTATGAAAGAAAGTAGTATTAAACCAGATATTGGGAGTGAAAATATCAATCTTAGCTCTTTGCTTTATGTAAATAATGTTGTACTCCTAAAGACATCCAGTGCAAGTTTCCAGGATTCTCTAAATTGAATAACAGCTATAACAAATTTAGTATGAAAGCTAGCAATAAAAAGTTAAACTCTGAAAATAGGCAGAAACATTGAACACATCAGCTCCATGCCTAGTTCAAAAACAAACCAGGCTAAAAGTATACAATACATTAGCCCTACCGGTCTTAATGTATGGAAGCGAAATCTGGACAATAAAACAAAAAGACAAACAAAGATTAACAACAGCAGAAATGAAGTTTATGAGAAAAACTGCAAAGTATACCCTATTTGATCACAAAAGAAACGAAGATATTATGAAAGAATTAAACCAAGAACCAGATTGAAAAAATTAAAAATATAAACATAGATGGATGGAACACGTTCAAAGAATGAAAACAGAAAGATTACCAAAACAAGCCTTAAAGTATAAGCCATTAGGAAAAAGAAAACCAGGACGTCCTCTTAAATGATTCAACGATGACTGCTAAGGCCGGAACAGGCCATACTAGGCTTAAATCCTTGGTACGTATGATGATGATGACGATGACATGCCAGAGTAAAATATAATATTTATTTTACAGATATATCATCGTATGTATTGTAAGACATCATCAGTATTAATATAATTAACGGCGACACTAGCGTTAGCATATGCAAGTGATCCTAGTACGTAGTACAATACCGGACGACTCATTGCAAAGG
The DNA here is from genome assembly GCF_054136105.1 of Typopeltis vanoorti. Lineage (NCBI taxonomy): Eukaryota > Metazoa > Arthropoda > Arachnida > Uropygi > Thelyphonidae > Typopeltis > Typopeltis vanoorti. The sequence continues at coordinate 830,169 of NC_143560.1, read as the reverse complement.
TGGGGGAAGTTCAGATCGCTATTCTTAGGTATTTTCCATAATGTAAAACACATTTCCTAGGAAATGTATGCTGTTATTACATTATGGAGGGAGGTCACTACCCAGACCGGTTTCAGCCTTTTTTGAGGCTTCATCAGTGAGTAGCCTGACCTAATACCAAAGTGTATAGCGAAAAGAACTTATATACTCGGCGAACGAGTTATCCAAACAGGTGCAACCATTAAGTTACTTAAATATAAAGAGCTAATAAGCTTCATTTCGGCAATGAAAACATTACTTAAATTAAGGGGATATTAAATCCCACATAGTTTTAAAACCGAATAAGAAACTCAAAGATTGGAATCAGAGAGTTTCTTGCCGAATATAGTAAACTATAAAGTATCGGCGACATTAGCGTTAGCAAATGCAAGTGATCCTAGTACGTAGTACAATACCGGACGACTCATTGCAAAGGTGGGGGAAGTTCAGATCGCTATTCTTAGGTATTTTCCATAATGTAAAACACATTTCCTAGGAAATGTATGCTGTTATTACATTATGGAGGGAGGTCACTACCCAGACCAGTTTCAGCCTTTTTTGAGGCTTCATCAGTGAGTAGCCTGACCTAATACCAAAGTGTATAGCGAAAAGAACTTATATACTCGGCGAACGAGTTATCCAAACAGGTGCAACCATTAAGTTACTTAAATATAAAGAGCTAATAAGCTTCATTTCGGCAATGAAAACATTACTTAAATTAAGGGGATATTAAATCCCACATAGTTTTAAAACTGAATAAGAAACTCAAAGATTGGAATCAGAGAGTTTCTTGCTGAATATAGTACACTATAAAGTATCGGCGACACTAGCATTAGCAAATGCAAGTGATCCTAGTACGTAGTACAATACCGGATGACTCATTGCAAAGGTGGGGGAAGTTCAGATCGCTAGACCGGTTTCAGCCTTTTTGCTTCATCAGTGAGTAGCTAGACCTAATACCAAAGTGTATAGCGAAAAGAACTTATATACTCTGCGAACGAGTTATCCAAACAGGTGCAACCATTAAGTAACTTAAATATAAAGAGCTAATAAGCTTCATTTCAGCAAATATTTGTAAAATAAATGTTGTATATTTTACTGTAGTACATGTGTGAATGTTTACTTATGAAAACTCCACTGGTCTCGCTATACAAGAAATGTTGAATAAATATTCAAGCCAATTTTCAGATATGGATCTGAGGGTTGGGTTGAAAAAAAAAAAAAAAAAAAAAAAAAAAAAAAAAAAAAAAAAACTTGATCAAAGATTAGGAACCACAGATAGCTTTAAAGGCCTGAACAGATAACAAAATTAACAGATAACATCATTTTTAACATGTCAAAACATGTTAAAAATGATTATTGGAAGGAATTTGACATTTTTAGCATTCAAGAATATGTGAGCAGGTGCACTCTAAGGTGGTATGGTTACTTAAGCAGAATGGGAGAAGAAAAGTTAGCAAAACAGGTTTGGATGATGTCAAGATCTAGATCAGTGTTAGTGTGGTATGTGAAAGGTCTTCAGGGTGTATGTGAAAGGTCTTCAGGGGGTATGTGACAATTTTTGGCTGTGCATCATTAACGCATGGAATCATTATATTTCTCAACAAATAGTGTAATTAGAGACAACTGGGATAAAAACAGCAGTAACTAATGAATCACATCTCACCTGAAATAGAAACAAGCAAAACCATATGTTGTACTGGTAACATATGGTTTTGCTTGATGCCACCCCATTGTGTTAAAACTAAGAAATATATAGTGAATGTGTTTCAGATATTATGGAATTCTGTTGAAGAGAATTAGCATTTCAACTCAACTGTTGAAATGCTAATTTGTGTTCGATTCACACGATCTTTTGATTGCGTGAATCAAAATTTGCATGATTTGATGAATTGATTTTAGATGACTTTGACGATGCACACAAGGAAACTGTTCTCGATACTTGAAGTAGCAATAGCGAGTAGGAGCGTCTTGGTAAGTCACACCATTTGCAGTTTTTTTTACTGAAAACTTTAGTTTCCGAAAATACCCGCATATATTTCGCACCACGATTTTTTAGCTTTAATTTTGGGAAAAAAGTGCTAGTTATATTTGAGTAACTACAGTAATTTTTTTTTTTTTTTTTTTAGCTTTCAAATTCTTAAGTATGGATCATTGGATTTATAAACTCCACAAAAGAGAGCAATATAGCAAATACAAGTAGCTATAAGCAACAAGAAAACGTTGATATTGCATCTGGATGAAATGAAATTGATGAGGGTGTGTCGTCTGACATCTCTAGAGAACCAACTAGGAAGATGAAAAATCTTTGTAAGCATGATATGAATTATCGTACTTGGAATGTGTATTTTCATGGATGGCAAATGAAGAGGAACCTATTCCAAATTTTGTTCTATTAAAAATAAATCATATTTTTTGTTTACATGAACATATAAATTCAAATAACATAGACATTTACAATGAAATATACTTTATTTATTTATTTATTATTTGATAAGGGATTACTTGGTAATAATGAAAATTTAAGAAGAGGTATGCGGATATCTGAGGTTTGAGAAACACTGATCTAGATGAATTGATTCAGTCAGAGGTTCCTTAGAAGACTGAACATTAGATATGACAGTATTATTGTGCTGATAAGTAATAGACCAAATTGATAGTAATAATGTAGACTTAGTCATGTACCCTTGAGGGTACATGATTATCAGGAAATTGATGATGATGAACACCTTGACTATGACCTTTCCAGTTTTAAGCAAGTAGAGAACAGAGGACATTTTATGTGGCCTTAGTAGTCATTAAGAGAAAGATTGTTAACCTTCAGTTACTTTAGAAAATAAAGAAATATTTTCTTTTTTAGTTTCTTTCTTAACATAAATAAAAGTGCCAAGACACAGCTTAACCTGCGATTACAATAGATTAACATAGAAGAAAATAAAAGAGTGTAATCTCTTTGGAATAGCTTAAAGAATGCCATCGTAACAAGTATTGAAGAAGTAGGTTATGTGAATAATATAAAACAACAGGAATGGATGACAGATGAGATTCTTTCTCTTATTGATACAAGAAGAATGTACAAAAACAAAGACCTAGCCAGATATACAGAAACACATAACATCATCAAGAAAAAAATAAAAGAAGCCAAGGAAAATTGGATGAAAAATCTATGTACTGAAATTGAACTGCTTCAGAAGAAACATGATAATTTCAATTTGTATAAGAAAATCAACGAAATTTCCGGAAAACTCAGGAAAAAGCAAATAGTGTCTCTAAGAGACGAAAATGGAAAAATAGTTCTAGAAGAAAAGAATAAAGCACAGATTTGGATAAAATATGTAACAGAACTTCCAATGAGACCAGACAGAAGCCTATAAATATAAAAGATAACATTCAAGAACCAGCAATCATGAAATGCAAAATATAGAATGCTATACGAACAAGTAAAACAGGAAAAGCCAGTGGACCAGATGGTGTGCAAACAGAATTTTTAAAATTAATAGAACCAGATAACATCACTTCTTGAAAAACTATTTAATAAAATATATGAAAGTGATGAATTTCCATCAGATTGGCTCAAATCTACATTTATCACTATCCCAAAGAAACCCAAAGCGAATTCCTGTGGTGACTTCCGACTTATTAGTTTAATGAGCCAAAGATTAAAAATATTTTTGAAAGTAATTCAGAATCGCATTTATAGAAAAAGTGAATTAACTCTAAGTGAAACACAATTCAGCTTTCGGAATGGTTTTGGTACTAGAGAGGCCCTTTTCTGTACCCAAATATTGATACAAAAATGCATAGAAAAGCAGAAATCTCTCTTTATGTGTTTTATAGATTTTGAAAAAGCATTCGACAAAGTCAGACACACTAACTTAATAGAAGTCCTTCAACAAATAAGGCTAGATGAACAAGACATAAGACTAATAACAAATCTGTATTGGAATCAGTCAGCTACCGTTCAATTAGACAACATTACCACCAGTGATATTAACATCAAAAGAGGAGTGAGACAAGGATGTGTGCTCTCACCACTCCTGTTCAACATATACGCAGAGGTAATCTTTAAAAAAGCATTGGAAGAATGTCCAGAGGGAATCACAATAAATGGAAAGATTGTTAACAACCTACGATATGCAGATGACACCGTGCTAATTGCAGATAACATTATGGATCTCCAAAAACTCATTGACAGAGTATACATAGAAAGCCAAAGAATGGAAATAAATATAAACATCAACAAGACAAAATACATGATCATCAGCAAACATCCAGCCTCATCAATGAAACTGACACTCAATGGGAAAAATATTGATCAAGTGTCAAGATATAAATACCTTGGTTGCTGGCTTAATGAACGGTGGGATCCAGAAATAGATATAAAGACAAGGATTGAAGTTGCACGGCAGTCCTTCATGAAAATGAGAACACTATTCTGCAATAAAGACCTAAACATGGAAGTCAGATGTTGAATGCTGAAATGCTATGTGTGGTCTATTCTGCTCTATGGAGTTGAAACATGGACATTGAAGGTGACAACCATCAAGAAAATCGAAGCCTTTGAGATGTGGCTATACAGAAGAATTCTAAAGATATCATGGACAGAAAAAATTACCAATGAAGATGTCTTAAAATCCATTGGCAAAGCTAAACATCTTGTACAAATAATCAAGAAACGAAAACATCATATCTTGGCACATCATGAGAAAAAGCAAATACCAACTTCTAAACTATTTTGGTAGGAAGAATTGATGGCAAAGGAACTAGAGGAAGAAAAAGAATATCATGGTTTGACAACATCAAGATGTGGACAGGAAGGAGCAGTGCACAACTGCTCAGATTAGAACAAGAGCGCAGTTTGTTCGCCAAGATGGTCGCTGACCTTCGATAGAAGATAGCACAATAAGAAGAAGTTACCTTCTTGTTTAGAAATGTTATTTTCTTTGAACATTAATAATGATTGAATCCTTTAACATATGATTTTCCAATTAAAATGCCTTAAGCTGTTTTATTATTTTTATATGTAGCTATTTAATCCATTAAATGTATTTAATGTAACATATCTGGTATCTATAAATGGAATAGCATGGGTATACTTTAGGGGATTATGTCTGAGCAGTTTGATCATATTTGATAATGTTACTTTCAGTTGGATAAAGGAAATGGATATGCTATGATACTGTTGAACTTTGATAAGGCATTTTATAGGATATTACATGAAAGGCAACAGCCTTTCATGTAATAAACTAGGGAATATGGGATTGAAATGTAAACTATTGGCTTGGATATGTGAGTGGCTAATGGACAGGTATCAGAAAGTGCTGTATGGGGAGATGTGAATGTCAGATTTAAGGTGACCAGTGGTGTGCCTCAGAGATCAGTCCTCAGACTGCTTTTATTTAATCTATACATTAATGATATTGAAAAGGGGCTGAAACGAGATCTTCAGTTGTTGCTGATGATGCAAAGATAGGCAGGGCAATTAGAGATGCTACTAATATTTAGAATGTTATTTAACTAGACTGGATGTGTGGGCAATCAATAATGGTTGTCAGTTCATTGTTAGTAAGTGTGAAGTTATGCACCTTGGTGTAATGCAATCTCCAACAGCGTATTAGTGGGATTAATGCTTGGAGTAACTAATGATGTTAGAGATCTTGGATTTGTGGTGGATGGAAAGATGAAACTCAAAGGTCACATTACAAAGATTGCAAATACTCAGAGGATGATTGTGATATTGTAATGCACATTGACATATATGGATGTGGAAATCATTTTGCTTCTTTACAAAGCCTTGATATGACTGCACCTAGACTGCTGTGTGCAGATTTGATCTGCTAGGTTCCAAAAGGATAAAGAAACTATGGACTGTCTTCCTTTTTAAAAATTTTATGGACTTTACAACCGTGTTTAAAAAAAAAAAAAAAAAAAAAAAAAAAAAAACTTATTATCCCAACGTTTTGATCTTCATCAAGATCATCATCTGGAGCGTACATAAATATACAGGACAAGCTGAGTTACATCATTAACTGTAAGCTAGAGAAACAATGATTTGCTCACATGTTATTCTACTGGTGTGACCTCTGGTGGAAAAAAAAAAATAAATAAAAAAAATAAAATAAAAAATAAATTTTTACATCAAGCTAAATTCTATTTTTACAATGACAGGAATAAACGTTCTTTTAGATGGTTTTCTTTCAGAAACAATTGGTGTCCTATTTTTAGTATTACAATTCTTATTTTTGATTTACAACACTGGATTTTCTACACTCCTGTTTATAGTTGTTCTTGGTGAGGAAGATCGAATATATACCTTCCATATGTTTGGGATTTTTAAACCATCATTGTTGTTCAGATTGGGGTGGTTGCTGATAATCTCACAGGCTTCCTTGAGTTTCTGTTCATACCATGTTCTAGTGTGATGCAGACAGCTGGTGGTTTTCCAGTCAATTCTGTGTAAGGTATTCAGGGCATGATCAGAAAGGCCAGCTTCACCATAATTATTATATTTAATGTGTTGTTTATGTTCTTTTTGTCTAATAGGAATAGTACGTCCTGTTTCTCCAATATATAATATGTTGCAAGTACAATAAATCTGGTATACTCCAGGGTGAGCTAGTGGAGGGAGTGGGTCTTTGGATGAGTTGAGTAAGCTTTTTAATTTTGCAGGAGGTTTAAAGATGGCTTTGAGGTTGTATTTTTGTAGTACTCTGTTTATTTTGTCTGATATTCCTTTAATGTAGGGAATGGTTATAGTTTTACTGTAGTCTGGTTTGTCTTTGTTTTTTATTGTGGTTTTGTAGAGAATTTTGTTTATGGTGTTTTGGCTGTATCCGTTTTTTTGTAAGTTATTACTGATAATTTTAAATTCGTCTTTCAGTGCCTGTTCACTGGAACAAATCGTCTGAGCTCTGTTTTTTAGCGTGTTGGTGACACCTAGTTTTTGTGTTGGGTGGTGGTAGGAGTTTATATGTATATATTGTCCTGTTTGTGTCGATTTTTGGTAAACAGTGAAGGAAAGATTGCCCGAGGGAAGACGTGTGACAACTGTATCTAGAAATGGAAGTGCGTTGCGTTTTTCAATTGTGAACTGTATACGTTTGTGTTGTTTGTTTAGGTGGCTAAGGAATGTGTCTAATGTCTGGTGGCCATGGGACCAGATTGCGAAAACATCGTCAACGTATCTAAGCCAGACTTTGGGTTTTAGAGGGGAGGAATCTAGGGCAAGTAGCTCAAAATGTTCTATGTAAAAGTTAGCAATAGGGGCGGATAATGGCGAGCCCATGGCTGTGCCTTCTTTTTGTAAGTAGAAGGCATTTTGCCATCCAAAATAACCCGACCGTAATATATGCGCAAAAAAGCGCCGTGATATCTGGAGGGAATTTGTTCTGTAGGAGAAGGATTGTGTCATTGATTGGGACATTCGTAAAGAGGGCAGAGACGTCAAAACTGACTAATAAATCATCTTTTTCTAATGTAATGTCTTTGATGTTTATGAAGTGTTGTGTGTTTTTGATATAGGAAGGGGAATGACCTACCAGCTCCTTGAGTGTTGCTGCTAATTTTTTGGCTAAGTCATACGTCGCGCTATCAATTCCTTCAACGATAGGTCTTAGCGGGTGTTTTCTTTGTGAATTTTTGGTAGCCCGTAAATTCTAGGGGAGCGCGCGTAATGAGGGAACAGTTTTTTGACTATCTTCGGGCCATGTGGTAATTGATTTAAGTAGTTTCTCTGTTTTGTTTTTTGTTCTGTTAGTTGGGTTGTAGTTAACTAATTTGTATGTGTTATTGTCAGAGACCAGCAGATTCATTTTTTCTATATAAGTGGTACGGTTTAAAATGACAGTGGCATTTCCTTTATCGGCTCTGGTTATTACTATGTTCAAATTTGTTTTAAGTGATTTTATCGTTGTTAATTCTTGTTTAGTTATGTTGCTTGTTATTGTTTTGTTATAGTTTAAAATGTTCGCAGTTTCTATACGTATTTTGTCTGCTATGTTATTAGGTATGAATCTTAGGCCTCTTTCCATATTACAAATAACTTCAAGTTTGTCTATCGTTTTCGGTGCTGTAGCAAAATTTAAACCTTTGTTAAGTATAGAGATTTCGTCTTTGTTTAGAGCGTGGTTAGATAGGTTAATTATGTTATTGATACCTGTGGGTGATTGGTGGCTCCTGTTGTTTCTTGCTTCTGGTTGGTTGTTGTTGTTCACTGTGGCAAACTTTGAATATGGCGGCTGGTTTTGTCGTTCTTTTAGTCTTTGAAATTTGGAAATTAGGTTTTCTTTCTTCGTTTGTTGGATGTGGTTTGCTGTGTTTTCTGTAATCCTTTCTAGGATTATCCAGATATCTGCGTTTAAGTAGCTAGACAGCTCTGTTTTTTCTTTTAGTAGCTGGTTTTGTAGGTTCTTTCTGGTAGCTTGGATCTGCTCTCTCAGTAGTGCTTTCTCCATGCGGTGGTATATTTTTTGTGCCTTTTGTTGAAGTGAATTTTCGTTGGGATAATAAAAAAAAGTATTTTTAACACGGTTGTAAATTCCATAAAATTTTTAAAATGAATGCTGATCACTGTGTAACCCTAAAAGAAAGGAAAACTATGGACTGGCTGCAAAAAAGAGTTAGAAAAATATTAGAATTATGGAATTGAAATTACAAAGATAGTTTTGTTAAAGGATAGATTGAGATAAATATGTAGACTGCAGATGCTGGTAGACTAAAGAAAGAAGGTGCTATGATAGAGGTGTATAAACTTTTGAGAAAGCATTATAGGATATTGTTTAATAAAATTTTTCATTATCTGTAGAAGTTTGTGTGCAGTTAAGAAAAGGGTAAGAGTTAGATTTTTCTCTCATAGAACAACCATGAGTGATTGGAACAGTTTTCCTGTTGAAGTAGTGACTGCCTCTAGAGTGAATTAGTTTAAGGGAAGGTATGACTGCTGATGTGGGTGACGTATGGTTTCTCTTGATGAGTAGTTGACTCTCTGCATTTGGGAACTAATCATAGATTAACTGGTAAGATGAAGAATTGAGAACTTCTTATTACATTTATGACGTAGAACTATTTTTTTCAAGAAAAGTCATTGTTGCGCAATCTGATTTTTGGTAATATTAGAACTATGATCCTAATAGGAATATTGGTAAACTAGATTGTAATTTGGTATTTTCTAAAAGTACTTTGGTAAATAAAAAACATTTTAATGCATGTCATAATTTTATTGGAGACTAATTTTATAAAATATAGTTCCTTGTTAAAATAATCTGCTTGGACTTTATGGAGTCTCGGGGCTATGTAGCTATGTGCTTATGTTAGGAAGGGACTGCTTGCATTAATTTAACATGCTCATGCTAGGTTGTCTCTCGTAAAAATTGTGTGTCAACCAGGAACTAGCTTGATCTTATAACATGTCCCTTCAGAATCTAGCAGGCACAATTTTTGTAAATTGGTAAATATAAATGGCATGCAGTTTCAATTCAGTAATATTAATAAAAAAAAAAAATTGTATATCATCTTAATGGTATAAAAAATCTCAAATGTAATATTTTATTTCAAGTCATAAAAAGAAGGAAAACTTCTACTTTGTTTTGCTGCCATCTGCAGAATCGCGACTGTGGGGAAACAATGTTTTTCATTGTGCCAAATTCCAGTTATCTCTAATTACATTAAATACTGTAATTACAGTAATTGTCACTAAGTATTGGCTCTATATGCTGTACAAGGGCGGTCTGAAAAGTTCTCGGCCTAACAATGAAAAAACGAATTTATAATTTCAAAATTATTTTTATTTTTCAACATAATCTCCCTTAAGACTAATACATTTATTCCAGTGATGCTCCAGTACCATTATCCTGTCCCTGTAGTGGTTCTCAGTGAGATCTGCAAAATATCTCTCTACAGCTGCAATTACCTCTTGATTCGAAGAAAAACACTGACTAGCAAGGAAGGGTTTTAATTTTGAGAAGAGATAGAAGTCAGAGGGAGCCAAATCTGGGGAATGGGGGTGGATGTTCCAACAATTCACAGTGCAGATCCCTTAATTTTCCCATTGCCAAACCACCTTTGTGGGCAGATGCATTGTCCTGATGAAAGATCATTTTTGCTTCTATAAACTGGGTCTTTTTATCGTGAATTTTTTCGTCTAGTCTGGTTAAAAGATTGGAATAATATTCCCCAGTTATTGTTTTACCATTTTCAAGATGATTAATAAACAAAATGAATTTACCATCCAAAAACACAGATGCCTTGACCTTTCCTGCTGACTGATGGAACTGACTTTGTTTTCTTTGTTGCTGAACAACTGGCTTCTGTCCACTGTTTTGACTGCTGTTTGGATTCTGGTGTGTAATGGTGAATCCAAGTCTCATCCATAGTAATAAATCAACGCACAAAATCAGTTTTATTCTTGTTAAAACGCTCCAAGCTATTCAGAGATTTCCATGCGAGTGCATTTTTGATCTGCTGTGAGCAAGCGCAGCGCCTATCTTGCGCAAAGCTTTTTCATATGAAATTCTTCATGTAAAATATATCCTACTCGTTCTTTTGAAATGCCTATAGTCTCAGAAATTTCATGTACTTGGACTCGCCGGTCATCCAATATCATATCATGCACTTGATCAATGATTTCTGGTGTTGTTACACTTTTTGGATGTCCTTCACGTGGATCATCTTCAATGCTGGTACGGCCACATTTAAACTCGGCAGCCCATTTCTTAATTTCAAAAATGAAGGAGAAGTGTGCCCATAAACTTTTATGAACTTTGAATAAATTTCTTTTGGCATTAAACCTTCTTTTACAAAAAATTTTATAACTGTACGATGCTCAATTTTATTCATTTCAAGGGATACAGACAGACAACACTTTTACTTCAGACAGCTGTATAAAACAAACTACTTGATAGAATGACTTGTAATTTCACATGGATGCTTATGACAGATGTATCAACTTATAAGAAAAAAAATCTCGTGCCGATAGTGTTGCCATCTGTGGTCGAGGCCGAGAACTTTTCAGACCACTCTTGTATTTAATGCTACAATAAATTGTTTTGCTCAATATGGTGGCATGGATAGGAGGTGGCCAATAGATGTTAGGGGGTGGTGTATGGTGGAGTGGAATCAAGGTGAATAAGGGTGACTAGTGGAGTGCTCCAGGGCTCTGTACTAAGACCATTACTCTTTAATTTGTACATTACTGATATAGCAGAAGATTTGAAGGGATATATTCAGTTGTTTGCTGATCTTGCAAAACTGGAGAGGGCAATAGTTGACAAAGGTGATGTAGCTGTCTTACAGGGGTATTGAAGGCATTGACAAGTAAAGATTGTGAGGTTATTATATCCCTCTTCATATGGCTATAATTCGGCCTCATGTTAATTACTGTGCACAGATTTGGTCACCTGAATTTCTTAGAGATTGGAGATGATGGAGAGAATTCAGAGACGAGTGACCAAGCTGTTGTCAGGTGTGGAATGTTTCCTATGAGGTTAGATTGAACAGTGTGGGTCATTTTTCAGTACTTGAGGAGTAGGGGGGGTTAAACAAGGGGTCATGCATGTAAGTTATCTGATAGAATATCTGATAGTTGTCTGATAGAAAGTATGATTAGTAAGGATTCTCTAGGTTCTTTACTTGGAGAGTGAATGGATCTCAAAAGATGGTTGTGAGCACCCCAGCAGTGAATAAGTTTAAGGAGATGCATAAGTTTCAAGTGTTCATAATTTATTGTAATGCAAATGTTAAATAAAAGTTTTATAATAATTTTTTTTTGAATGAATGAGATATTATTATGACTTCTCTTAAATTTCCTTTGCCTGAGAGGAGGTAGCCAGTATTATTAAAATTTTAAAAGGTGTACACTGGTAATGAAAGTTTTGGAAACTCTGCTATACAGATGATAAAGTATAGTGATATTATTATATATTATGCAAGAGATGGACTTTCAATAATGAAGAAAGTATTAAATGTAATTAAGAAATTGATTACAGCACTAATAGAAGTTTATAAATGCATATTGATAATTATGTTAAATTGACAAAGAAAAAGTAGCGAGGGGAAATTGGCAAGTTAAGCCAAAGAAACTCTTCTGTTATATGCAAGCTAAAGGAAGAATAATTATCAAACGATGATGTTGATGGATGGATAGCAGGTTTGACCATGAGTATGATACTAGTGTATATAATGTTGTGCACTACCTAGAAGGGAGGAAAATGATAGATTAGAGATGAAGTAATCAAGGATGTATCAAATGTTGAATGGGACAAGATATTAATAAGACTGTGGAAAGATGACCATACCACCATGCATTTTTGAGAATATATGCAAAAGCATTTGCTATTCCCTTGATCTAGTTATTGAATCAAAATTGTGGGAAAGGTACCCTAAGAGTAAAAAGAAAGGTTAGCATGTCCGCTCTCTAGCCAAGAGGCTGCACGTTTGAATCCTGCCTTTGCCTTGGATATTTGTTTTTGTCCTATGGACTGTGTGGAAAGGGAATCTGCAACCCTACCACTTATTCTAGCAGGAGACTTCACTCCCAAAAACCTGATGAGGTACGGGAGTGACCATATGGTATCTGCAGATGTTAAATGTGTGTGTGTGGGGGGGGGATATATAGCATTGATTTGATAGACATAGTATTATCTGTGATGGTCAGGTTGCATTTTATGAAAAAATAATGAACATGTTGGAACATGCGATTATTTGTTAACAAAGGCATTTGATAGATTGTCATATAACAAGTTGGTGCCATACAAACTGGGGAGGATAAGAGTAGATAATAGATTGGATAAGTGAATTGGAGACGGGCTCTCTGAATGATGCCAGTAAGTTTGTGTATGGTGGGACAGTCTCTCCCAAAAAAGAAAAACAACTAGTGGTGTGCCACAGGGCTCTGCTCTTAGATCCCTACTATTTAGCTAATTTTTTTATGTGAATCTGACCCACAAAATGTCTGAACCTGAACACCATGATGGCTAGACTTAGGATTAAATACCCTGGAAATTCTATCTCTCGTTTCCAAACATGGAACTTTTTTCACTTCAGGCCTCCAATAGGTAGGGTAGTGGTCTCACACCAGGTGATAAAATTCTTCTTCCACTTAAAGACATTTGTAAACATCAAAGCACCTAATGGGATTCAAGCCTGTAACCATTTGGTTGGTGAACAGAGATGCTCTGCTTGTCCAGCAGGCTGAGAAAGAATTCTCCAGGTGAAAAGCAAATTGGGATTATCTTGGCATTATAAAGGTTTTTACATTACAATGATATTTTGAAAGATGGGAATCTTAAATTGTTTCCTTATGATGCAAGGTTGGGAGAGTTATACTTCTTCTTCTGCAGCTTTTCCCACTTAAGTAGGGCCGCTGTTTATGGTGAGTCTCCTCCACAACTTCCTGTTTTGGGCTATAGCCACATCCAAGTCCTTCATCCTCAAGTCCTCCTCCACCATCTCCCTCCATCTTTTCTTTGGCCTTATGCGCTTCCTCCTCCCCTGCATATCCATCTGCATGATCTTTCTTCCCACATACTCTTCCTCCCTCCTCATCACATGACTAAACCATCTCAACCTTGCCTCCTGTATCTTTGCTCCCAAGTTCATAACTTTCACCATTCCCCTTACATAGTCATTTCTCAGATGATCCTTTCTGTTCACACTGCACATCCACCTAAGCATTCTCATCACTGCTACCTCCATCCTGCTGATGTTATTTTTTCTCAGGGCCACAGTTTCCATAGCATACGTCATAGCTGGTCTCACTACTGTCCTGTAAATTTTGCCTTTTAGATTGATCGGCACCCTCTTATCGCATAGCACTCCAACCATCTCTCTCTCTCTCTCTCCAGTTCCTCCATCCTGCTTGTATCCTGCATCCCACTTCCTTCTCTGCCTCACCATCCTCTTTCATTGTTGAACCTAAGTATCTAAAGTCACTGACCTTCCTGATGACATTTCCTTCCAGCTCCAGATCTGTCTCCTGACTGCCATCCACTTTGCAACACACATACTGTGTCTTACTTCTGCTCAGTCTCATCTCTCTCTTCTAGTACTTTCCTCCAACTTTTCAGTTTAGCTTCCACTTCTTCTCTTGATTCTGCACACAGCACGATGTCATCTGCATACAACATAGTCCAAGGCTCGTCTTCTCTCACCTTCTCCGTCACCACTTCCATCACAATATTAAACAGGAACGGACTTAATGCTGACCCTTGATACAAGCCAACTGTTACTGGAAAACTTTCTGTCTCTCCCAGGCAGGTTTGAACTTTTGTCTTCACATTTCTGTACATCTCCTGCACCAACCTGACATATTTCTCAGGTACCTTCTGCTCCCTCAGACACCTTCAGACTTCTTGCCTTGGCACTCTATCATGTGCTTTCTCCAGATCAATAAATACCAGATGTAGCTCCCTTTGCTTCTCTCGAAACTTTTCCATCGTCTGTCATAACCTAAAGATAGCACTGTCATCAATCGACCAGGCATGAAGCCAAATTGCTCCTTTGCAATCTTCACCTCCTTCCTCAGTCTTCCATCAAGAACCCTCTGTAGGATTTTCATTGTGTGGGACATCAACTTTATTCCTCTGTAATTCTTAGTCTTGTGCCCACTGATTTTCCATTCTTCATCCTCTTTATGGTTTCCTTCACTTCCACTCTATTAATGTTCTGCACCATCCCCCTCATAAGGCTCCCCATCTTCTCTGTGAGTCCTTGCATTTTCTTCATTCAAAAACCCTTCAAAGTATATTCTCCATCTGTTTCTTATATCCACATCCCTCATTAATACCCTTCCTCCAGAGTCTTTGATCTGCCTCACATGTATGATGTCCTTTGATGCCTTATTTCTACATTTTGCCAATTGATAAATCTTTCTCTGTCCCTTTGTTTCTAATTGATCATAAAGGTCTTGATATGCCATGGCCTTTGCCTGTGCAACGACTCTCTTGGCTTCTTGCTTTTTCTCTCTGTCCTCTTCCACTCTTGACTCGTCCCATGAGATGCTAATGTTGACTCCTTTCTCAAAGATTTAAGTAGACTTTTAGCATTTCTGATTGATTGCAATTTTGATGTTAATAAACTGTTTCAGAAAAAATTGCAGTTGATTGCCAGCAAGAACTGGGGATAGCAGTTGATAGTCGCCTGACACTCAGAGGACACAATGCAAAAATTACAAAATCTACACAGCAGTGCAGTTCAGTGCTGCTATGATGATGAGCACAATGACAACCAGGATAAGAATATGGGTGTTTGTCTATAAAGCATTGATCAGACCACACATGATTATTATGTTCATGTTTGGTTATCTAGTTTCCATTGTGATGTGCAAATTATGCAAAGGAGTCAGAGAAAAGTAATCAAGGCAATATCAGGAGTCTTGAATGTCACTTATAAGGGGAGGTTGCATCCCTGGAAGTTGTGTAAATTATGGTGTAGAAGGATAGAGGAGAAGATATTTTACATAGAGAGTGGTGGGAAAGTGGAATGCATTGTGAATGCCAGGAGTGTGAAAGAATTAAAGTAATACATTGCTTGCTTAATGAATCTCTTGCAGTGAATGCCACTCCAAAGATTTGTTGTAATAAATTTTTACAGTGAATTATACAGTTAATCATATTTTTGTGTTAATTGCAAATTCCAACTTTCTAGACAGTATTCACACAAACAATTCATTTTTTCCAAGCAATTAATTGCATTTCACATGAACTTTACAGAATTAAACTTTTGAGCTGAGTAAACAAAATGTACCCAAAAGCTATAAATATAATACTAAACGTTAGCAGAGCTAATCTCAGGTGGTATGGTGACTTAAACAGAATGGGCGAGGAAAGATTAGCAAAACAAGTGTTCTCTGCCAGGTTGGCAGAAAAAAGACCCTAGAGAAAGACCAAGATATAGGTGAATTGATATGGTAAAAAGTGCCTTAGAAGATAGAAATATAAGATCTGATAATGTTGGAGTCTTGATAGGTCACAGACTGGTTTTGAGGAAAATTGTAGATAGGAAGTTAGTACTACATGAAAAATTTACATCATTATTATCATATCCAGTATACCCCTTGAGGGTACATGGCATGAATTTGATGATGATGAAGACTATAAGTTAGAATTTTTGAATATAAGGTTTGTCTTTGGAAAGTTTCGGTATTGAGACCACATTATAACATAAATAAGGAGCTTAATAAAAATAAGCAATTAAAACCTGACAAGTTTCGTACATCGTAATCAGGGGTGGTGGTACATAAATTTTACACAACAAAAATCTATTAACAATTAATTACACATATTAGATGTTTTTGATAACTTCACAACTGTTAAATATAATTGTTAGTTGTTGCTATTACTGTATACATGTAATTGATTGTTAATTGGCTTTTGTTGTGTAAAACTTATCTACCACCTCCCTTGATGATGTCATATGAAACTTGTCTGGTTTTGATTGTTTATTTATATCATCATCAAATTCCTGCCATGTACCCTCAAGGGGTGTACAGGATATGATAGTACTACATGAAAAAAATTACATCATTACTAACTTCCTATCTACAATTTTCCTTCAAATCAGTCTGTTACTTGGCAAGACTCCAACATTATCAGATCTTATATTTCTATCGTCTAAGGCACTTTGTACCGTATCAATCAACCTATATCTTGGTCATCCTCTGGGTTGTTTTGCCACCAACCTGGCAGAGAACACTTGTTTTGCCAATCTCTCCTTGCCCATTCTGTCTAAGTGACCATACCACCTGAGATTATCTCTGCTAATGCATTCCTGGATGCTGACAATGCAAGTTCCTTTTAATATCCTCGTTTTTAATATGATGTTTCCATTGATGCCATCTGTTCTTATCTGTGCTTATATCTGCATCTGTGCATATTTATATTATATTTATATTATAATGTTGTCTCAATACTGAAAACTTCCTGCAGAACTGCTGAACCACAGAAACTTATATTTATATAAGGTTTGTCTTGTCCCTTTTTTTTTTTTATATATGCAAAGTTTAATAGGATATTACCAACCTCCAAGGTCAATAAGTGTACTAATAAAGTTTAATAGCTAAAATTTATTTTGAAGGCTATATTATGAAGAACTTCCTGAATATCTTTGAAAGGAAAGAAAGATATTTGTTTAGAGAGCCATCTAATTTATTTCTGACTTTTATTATTTTTATTTTTTAATACTGAACTTGTAATTAGGCCAAATTAAGTATAAAAATGAAACATAATACGGAAGGTGAAGATCCAAAAGTGTGTGTGTGTGTTAGGGGTGACGATATGAATTAGAAACATGAACAATAAAATAAGAATATGATCAAATTAAACATTAAGATTATGGAATAAATGTAAATATGAAAATGTATAAAAAGTCTAGCAACAAAAATACTTACAGTATGCATAACATTCTAATGGAAGAATGTACAGTGTGTTCCCAATTTTTTGTGAGTGAATTTCACATTACAGAGAAAAAAACAGTGTACAAAAATTCGTAACATTGGACTTTTTTTTTTTATTTGGTATAATGTGCTATAACTATTTGAGTTTCTATGGATAAAAGGCAAGATGTTTTCTTGGATACAGGCTTGTTCCAAAACATTCTGAACACTGTTTCTGCATTGCTTTCTAGTCAGCTGGAGCTTTTCTTTTTTGCAGAGGTACTCGATATCCCTCCCATTACTAAATCACATTTATACATGTAGATGAAACCTGCTCCATCCAGAAATAAGGAGTAGGAGTAATAGACAGAAAAAAAGAAACTGTTTGATGAGAAAAATCATAACTTATATTTATGACATCTGTGACAAAACTATTACTGTGACTTTGTAAGTTTCTGCATGCTGTTTAATTTTTAACAAATTTTTCAGACTGCATGGATTTGTTCACTTTGTGTATGCATGATATGTCACATAATTAATTTCATGATGCATTTTTTAATTACAGAACCTGTGTTAAAAAGTGTCTGTAAACTTATGAAAGTTTCTTAGTCAGTGCTAAGTAGAGAAGTGTATTTCCTGCAATAATATTTCACTGTCATTATTCTGTTTTACATTGCACATATATTTTGCCAGTTTTCTTTGTTCTGTAATAAATTCTTCATTGCAGATATTTAATTAACTTTTTTTTAAAGTTTATCTGACAGTGAAATAACTTAATTTTGTAACATTGCTGCTTTCCAAGAACACCATTAATTTAGAGGATTTTTTTGTATCATCTAGAGAACTTAATCAAAGGATTAGATGATGATGAAGTTGCTTTCCTCGAATTAGTAGACAAAACAAAAATGGAAATGGAATCACAGCGTTGGAAAGAGGAATGTCATGAAATTCAGGAATATAGAATATCCTTGGGGCATATTTCTGAGAGAGAGATTGGATGAATTAATGAAGTATTTCTGAATTTGCATTTACATATTGTGAATCTGAGGTTGTTTGATCTTGTGTATTAATAAAATAAAAGAACTATTCCCTGTAGTAGAATTTTAAAATGTCAGTTATAGACCATTTGCTTTACTGACTTTTTTTTTTAATTTCAGAAATTGAGAAAATTATCATTTAAATCACAAAATCTTTATGAAATTTTGATTTGAATGCAGATGATCAATGAGAGAAATACTCACCTCATGAAAAAAAGGAGCATTCTGTATATTCAGTTGGTTTTTTCTTTCCTCCCTGAAACTTCTTTTAACTTATTAGTCAGGCCTTTATTATAGTAAATATCATAGAAAAACTTGCCTATGATAAAGTGAGTTGACTGTAATAAGCTATGGTGGCTCACTTTGACTCACTATAACAGTTCTTTAAGGGTTACACGGTGATCAGCATTCATTTTAAAAATTTTATGGAATTTACAACCGTGTTAAAAAAATTTTTTTTATTATCCTGATGTTTCGATCTTCACATCAAGATCATCATCTGGAGCATACATAAATATACAGGACAAGCTGAGTTACATCATTATTGATGATAGCTGATGAACTACAGCCTAGGAGAATTGAAGTTGTATTGCAGGATAGTGAAAGGAGCTCATTTGAGGCTATTTGGTGTGAGATTGAGACTGGCAGAATAAAATATACAGTTGGGTGCTGCTATAGACCAGGTGATGGAATAGATGGTGGAGATAATATGCATAAACAAATAGATGAAATGAGTGGAAGGAGGGTAATTATTATGGGGGATTTTAATTATGGTTGATTGGAAGGAGGAGAGGACACATGTGAGGAAGGAAATGGATTTTATTCAATTATTAAGGGATAACTATCTAAGACAGCATGTAATTGAAAATACTAGGGGTGTGAGAGTGCTTGACCTGGTAATAGCATCTCACAATTTGATTGTAATGAATATGACCATGTTGCCACCTATTGGTGAGAGTGATCATAAGGTCTTGACCTGGGAGGTGGCTAAAGGTGTGGAATTTTTGATTAAGACAGGGTATATGTGGAATTATCATGCTGGCAAGTATGACAAGCTTAGGAGATTGCTTGGATCAGTGCCATGGCATGTACAACTGCAAGGGCTCGATGTTGATAGAGCATGGGAAGTGGTCAAGCAGCATTTACAGGAGGTTATGGCTGATTGTATACCTAGGGTCCGAATAGTAAAACAAGTAGGGGTTAAATGGATGAATAACACCATTAAGCTTGAGCTGCAAAAAAAGAAACAACTGTGGAGGGAATTTAAAGAAAGGGGTGACCTGCAGGCACAAATGGTATAAAGTGCAGGCCAGAAGTGTGACGAGTGTGGTAAAAACAGCAAAAGCCGATCATGAAAGGAAACTAGCTATGCAAGCAAAAGAGAATCCCAAACAGTTCTTTCAGTATGCTGCAAAGCAAGAAAAAAACTGTACATGGCAAAATGATTTTAAGGAGTGAAGATGGTAAGGAGGTCACTGAACCAGTCAATATAGTGGAGTTACTGAGCGCACACTTTGCAAAAGTATATCATCCAGGTGGTGACATTGAAAAAATGAAGGAGCCATTAGTTTATATGGGAATTGTGATGAATGAAGTGGAGGTGAATAGTCTGTTACAGAACCTTAATGTGAATATATCTGTGGGATTGGATGGTATACCGGCACGGGTCTTGCGTGAAGCGGCTAAGGAATTATCAGTGCCCTTGACCATATTGTTTAATCTGAGTCTTGGGGTCTGGTTTAGTCCCGAAGGCATGGAAAGAGGGGAAAATGATTTCACTGCATAAAGGAGGATCCAAGACTATGGTTGCAAATTACCAACCGATCAGCATATCAGGAGTTGTTGTCAAGGTCTTGGAGAAAGTAGTCAAGAGAAAAATACAGGAATGGATTGATGAAAATGAGATGCTGTACAGGGGACAGCATGGCTTTGTAAAGTGTGGATCATGCCTGAGTAACTTGCTCAAGTTTTATAACAAGGTGACGGCTGAACTGGATAAGGGAAATGGGTTTACAGTGATACTGCTGGACCTGGCAAAGGCGTTTGATAGGATACCACATGGAATTCTAATCCGTAAACTACAACATATGGGAATGGATATAGGGTTGGTGAGATGGATAGGTGGGTGGTTGATGGAGAGATATCAAAGAGTGGTTTATTCAGAAGTGGAGTCCAAAAGACGGCCTGTGACTAGTAGGGGTGCCGCAGGGTTCTATTCTTGGACCACTGCTGTTTAATCTGTTCATTAACGATATAGGGAAGGATCTAAGTGGAACAGTTCGTTTGTTCGCTGATGATGCAAAGTTGGGGAGGGCGATAGTGAATGCAGAAGATGTCAAAAGTCTTGCAGGATGACTTAGATAGATTGGAGTTCTGGGCTAAGGAGAATGGATGTCAATTTAATGTGACAAAATGTAAGGTTATGCATTTTGAGGTGAAAAGATTAGCAGCAGTATACCACATGGGTGGAACTGTACTCCAAGAGATTGATGAGGCCAGGGACATGGGAGTGTTGGTGGAGATGAAGTTTAGGGGGCACATTACGAAAGTAGCTAAATCAGCTCATCAACTCACTTGGTTGTTGAAAAATACCTTAATGAGCAGAGACGAGCAAGTTATTGTACCTCTGTACTGAGCCTTGATAAGACCTCATCTTGACTACTGTGTCCAGATTTGGTCACCTCGGTTCCTTCTTGATGGGGAGGAGGTGGAGAGGATCCAGAGGCGAGTGACTAAGATGATAGCAGGTCTATGGAATGAACCATATGAGAACAGGTTGAAGATTTGTGGGTTGCAGAAACTGGTTGATAGGCAGAAAAGGGGAGATATGATTGAGACATTCAAATTGCTAAAAGGATTTTATAAGATTAATTCAGAGGATATTTTTGAGATCAGGACTGGTGGTGGTGGGATAGCTAGGGGACACCTATGGAAGCTGGGCAAGAGTGTGGTTAGCAGGGGTGTTAGAGCTGGGTTCTTTACTTTTAGAGTGGTAAATGAGTGGAATAAGCCTCCCAGAGTCTGTTGTGGGTGCTATGACAGTGAGCGAGTTCAAGGCAAGGTATGATAGGTACTGTGAGAATGCCTTATAGTTGTGTGGACATGATGTTTAGGGCCTCCCTCGATGAGTCTAAGGACTCCCTGGAGTAGCCCGAAAATAATAATAATAATCATTAACTGTAAGCTAGATAAACAATGATTTGATCACATGTTATTCTACTGGTGTGACCTCTGGTGGAAAAAAAATAAAATAAAATAAAAAATAAATTTTTACATCAAGCTAAACTATATTTTTACAATGACAGGAATAAACATTCTTTTAGATGGTTTTCTTTCAGAAACAATTGGTGTCCTATTTTTAGTATTACAATTGTTATATTTGATTTACAACACTGGATTTTCTAAACAGGACTAGAAAATCCAGTATTGTAAATCAAAAATAAGAATTGTAATACTAAAAATAGGACACCAATTGTTTCTGAAAGAAAACCATCTAAAAGAATGTTTATTCCTGTCATTGTAAAAATATAATTTAGCTTGATGTAAAAATTATTTTTTATTTTTTTTAAAATTTTTTTTTAAATTTTATTTTTCCACCAGAGGTCAAGCCAATAGAATAACATGTGATCATATCATTGTTTCGCTAGCTTTCAGTTAATGATGTAACTCAGTTTGTCCTGTATATTTATGTACTCTCGAGATGATGATCTTGATGTGAAGATTGAAACGTCGGGATAATAAAAAAAGTTTTTTTAACACAGTTGTAAATTCCATAAAATTTTCAAAATTTCTATCAACAGGATGCTGTCTGAAAAGAAATTCACTGCGGTAAATCCATTGAATTTACCCTCCACATAGTCTTTAAAGGAATAGAGAACTGACCTGTGGTAAATTTTCCTGTGGTTCATAAGTTCACTCTAAGGAGAGTCAACTGCATGTCATAAAATGTTTCTGTATGCTGAACCTATGTACTGAAGAGTTAGTTCATTGAAAACAAAGTTCTAAAAAAGTTGAAAAAAAATTTTTTTTTTTTCAGCTTCAAATCTCATACATGAAATTTGAACCTCTATAAGAGCTTTTAAACTGAACACAAGTTAGTGTATCTCATAAAGAGGTGGTAGAGTTGGTTTTTTCCTCCCTGAAACCTGTGTTTTTCACCTCCCAACACAGTAAATTTTCGTGTAGAAAGTTTTTTACCGTGGGTATAATATATGTTAAAGATCCAAGCTATTTTAAACCTGGTTTTACTCCATTTCCCAAGTAAGGAAACAGACAAATAAGTCAAGTTTGGGCCTGCATGTAGTGAGTCTAACTGACCCACAAGATAGTGCAACTCGTAAAGGTGGAATAAGCTCTGATCACTATTCTTAATATTTACCCTTAATGCAAAGCCCATCTCCTTGAGGAGATGTATGATGCTCTGCATTAAACGCAAGGGGCCACTACCCAGACCGGTTTTGACCTTTATTTAGGTCTCATCAGTGGGAGCCAGGCTTAGAAATACCAAGGTTAAGTAATACAGAGCTTATAAGCATTTTACCAAAACGAGTTACCAAAAGGTGCTTTGACCTTATTAAATAAAAATCTCAAGCTTGGGTCCCACTGATGAGACCTCAATAATGATCGAAACCGGTCTGGGTAGTGGCCCCTTGCCTTTAATGCATAGCATCATACATCTCCTCAAGGAGATGGGCTTTGCATTAAGGGTAAATATTAAGAATAGTGATCAGAGCTTATTCCACCTTTACCATGAGTTGCCTAGACTTGTACTACCTTGTGGGTCAGTTAGACTCGCACTACGTGCAGGTGCAAACTTGACTTATTTGTCTGTTTGCTTACTTGGGAAATGGAGTAAAACCAGGTTTAAATTGGCTTGGTATCTTTAACACAGTAAATTTTCATATGTAAATGTAAACAAGTGTAAGTCTGCTTCGTTTGGATAAGAATAAATCATTTGTCTGCTCTGATGATACAGCATCAACAAAAAAATGTGATATTCTTCTCATGCAAATCTCTGAGGGATGCTTAAGGGTCAAAGCTGTATAACTGAAAGGAGACCTGCCTCCACATAGTCTTTAAAGGAATACAGAGAACTGACCAGGGCTTCTGACCTTCTCATGGTGCACCCTGTTAGTTTATCTACCTGGAAACTGAACAAACGAGGATGGGCTGGCAATTTGGGATTTAGCCGACCAAATTGTATGTTTATTGGCTTAAACCATAATGCAAAATAATTGTACAATATGACAGAATTTCTACTTGCCGCGGGTGTCGCCTGGTTAAACAAGGTCTCCATTGGTTTTGCCGGGGAACCAGGGCGAACAACAAAAATTCAGCTACAGAAACAAATCCTGAAACACATCCCAACTCAACATCACCAGAGTTCAACATCGGTACTATCAACATGAAGCCTGAATGGCAAAGAAATGGAACTATCAGAAGAATTGGGTAAGTACCAGATTGACATAATAAGGGTGACTGAAACAAAAAAGACAAAAACTGGTGAGATCTTTTTAAGAAATAAATACAAAATGTAATATTTACTTACTATCCTCTTCCGTTGGGTTGAGTCTTCCATGTTTCCACAACAACCTCCAGGAATCTCCGTTTCTTGTGTGGCTGTTGTTGGGGATCCAGAGTTGACCTTTATTGTTGTTATCCGTTTAGTTCTTGGTCTTACTTTTTTCTTTTTTTATTCTTACATACAGAGCAAGGTTGGGTAGTCTTTTGGATGGCATTCTTTTGACATGTCCATAGCACTGAAGTTGTCTTCTTTTGATCTTTTTGATTGAGTTTGTATATTTTAGGTCTTGTCTTACAGTTTCATTTGTTTTATTTTCTGTCCATTTTGTTTTATTTTTCTGAGACATTTCATCTCGAAAGCCTCCAGTTTTCGTATCACTGTCTTCTACAGTGTCCAAGTTTCTGAAGAATATAGCACAGTGGGTATTAAAATTGCATTATATAATTTTATTTTTAGAGGTTTGGAGATTTTATTTTTCCAGATTTTACCTAGCTTGGTAAAATTCCAGATTAATAGTGGTCATGGTATCTAGGTGTTCTGTTAGTTCCTTAATAGTTGAATTGTTTTATCTCTTCAATTGTTGATCCATTCAAGGAGAAGTTTAGTTTTCTTCGTTTTTCCAATTATCAAGATTTTTGTTTTGTCTGTACAGGTATCCCTTGCTTAACGGGGCAAAATTAATTGCTGCAATCCCTTGATATACGCGGCAAGAGTTTTGATTAACATGCCTTTAACCCTGCGGAGCTTGCAGCATGATCTGACAGATACATGCAAAATGTTTAATATAAATATTCTTACACAATTCAGTGTATAGCTTGGAGGTCGTGTGTAGCTGTGCTTTCATATGTTATGATTGATATTCGGCACTGTTTTTTGCTTCAGTTTGGTTTAACACATGTTATGTAAAAGTTTATGATATTTGACAGTAAATTGTATCTGAAAGATACCGCAACCTCCGATGTCAGCATAGTATGGTTTAGTTGTTTTTTTTATTCTTTGTTCAATAATTTCTAGATTGTAACTGAAAATAAATAAACCATCATGTATTACTGAAATAGAGAGCCAAAGGCTTATTTATCATACATCTCCTCTAGGAGATGTGCTTTACATTATGGAAAATACTAAGGAAAGTGATCTGGAGCTTGCTCCACCTTTATTATGAGTTGCCCATAAGGTTGCTTATGCTTGCATCTGCCGAAACTTTTAGTTTCTATATTCAGTTATGAAATAATGTTGGATTCATTATTAACTTAATTTGTATATCATCATGTATTATAATTGTGGTGTTTTTTCTTTGTTTCATTGCGCTTGTTTGCCGAGGTCTGGAGAGTCATTTTGCTTGTAATCGTAGAATTCATGCTGATAAGAAAAAAACTAAAACTGTTCAAACGACTCTTGAAAACTTCTTTTGATAAAAAAAAAAGTGCAGTAACTAATGTAGGTTCAAGCATTTATTAAACATTTACTTTGCATTCATTTTTTATCTTTCCTAAAAGAGTACCATATAAAAACTAATTATTAATACAGTAATCGATCATGGATGCATTGTAATTTTTACCATTGATTATTAGATTTGATTAACAAGATTTTGATATACGTGGTAGCATCGAGGAATTGATTAACCACATTAATCGAAGGATACCTATATTTATGGTCATGCTGTATTCTTTGGCCATATTGTTTAGTTTGGTTATTAGGTTCACCATTTTTTCTTTTGTGTCTGCTATCATCATAATATCATCTGTGTATTTTATGTTAAGGTTATAACCATATAACCATCCTTGGGCTACTCCTTTACTGATGTTTATGTAATATTTAGACAATAACAATCAGGGAAAAGGAGCAGCTATAGTATTCAACACTAAATACAAGGCTAATCTTCTTGAATGGCAGGCAATATCAAGAAGAGTGATGTGGGCAAATATCAGAATGAGGAGCTGGACAATGAGACTTATTTGTGCCTGTAGTCCCACACAAGGTTCTAAGGTTGAAGTGGAGGAATTTTTTTGAGGCTTTAGAGAAAGCAACTGACACAGAAAAGTTGGTTTTTGTTGGGGATAATGATTGTTAGACATACAGAAATATTTTGGGAAAATTTGGAGAAAAGAGCAAAGCTAATAATAAAAAAATGGGAAAATGGTGTTAATAATAACACCATTTTCCCATTTCATGTTCGAACATGAAAATGTGCACAAATTCACATGGAGAGAAGAGGCAAGGAATAAGAAAAGTCTCATTGATTTTGTTATTGTTGATAGTGATGTTTTCTCACTGATTCAGGACATTAGAGTGTGCAGAGGATTTGAAATTGGAAGTGATCACCATTTAGGCAGGATAAAATTGAATTTCATATTGAAAAGAAGAATGTGTAAGAAAGGTTTAATGCGAATAAAAGTTGAGCAGCTGTTGGATGTAAACTGTAGACTAAAATACACAAACGTCATTGAAGGAAAAAAACGGAAGAGTTTGAAAACAAGAACCAAACCTTGATTTAGTGGGAAATATTGAAGAAAACATTGATTGATTCACCCAGAAAGGCATGTGGTGGTGGGGTTGTCTATAAGAATAGAAAAATCAGAACTCAATGGTGGACTCGGAGGTAGTGAAGGAAAAGAAGAAAGCATATCGAAAGTTCCTGGCAAGTAAGTCAGCCTGTGCTCTTAGAGAAAACAGAGACAAATGTAATAAAGCTAAACACACTGTAAAACTATCTTAACTGAAGTCATGGAAAGACTTTGGTAAGAAAATAGAAAATAAATATCAGGAAGGGGGCAAAATATTCTGGTGGCTGTTGAAAAACCTCAGAAATGGAGGAAAGAGTGCTGTAAAAGGAATTAGAGATGACAAAGTTATGAAAACTGGAGAAAATATATCCTTGATGTATGGTCTAATTACTTTGAAAAATTGCTAAATGAAACAAGCAGTGAGAGCACAGTAGTAAAAAAAACACTCGACGGATAAGCAATCAGGAATACACACATATATATTCTTGAAGTAGAAAAAGCCATCAAAAGCCTGAAAGGTGGGAGTAGATGATATTCAACCAGAAATGCTAAGGTATGGAGGTATAAAATTCTTACAGTGGCTACACTGAATAGTTCAGAAGGCTTGGACAGAGGGACGAATTCCAAATGATCAGAGTAGAGCTCTCATAGTATCCATTTATAAAAATAGAAAGAAAACTGAATGTGAGAGTTACAGAGGTATTTCCCTACTGAGTGTTCTTGATAGGATTTATGCAAGTATACTTGAGAAACAGTTGAGAAGGATTCTGGAAGGGAAACTTGGTGAAGAACAAGATGGATTCAGGCCAAACAGAGGTTGTCACGATCAGATTTTCACTTTACAACAAATAGTTCAGAAATCGTGAGAATGTAACAGAGATCTGTATTTAAGTTTTGTAGACCTGCAAAAGGCATATGACAAAGTGCCAAGAGAAAAGCTATTCAAAAGCTACAGTTGTAGGGTGCCAATATGGCATTATTTCAAGCAATACTTAGTCATAGTCATTGTTTGAGTTGTAAGGCAGCAGTTAGAATTGAAAGAAGTACAGGAATTCATTTCTGAATTCCTGTACTTCAAACATCAAAAGATGTTTTGATGTTAAAAATGGTGTCAGACAAGCATGTACATTCTCCTCTGTTATTCATTATCTATACGGATCATGTTATGAAGGAAAGCGGTATTAAACCTGATATCAAAATCGGATGTGTTAATCTCAGATCTTTGCTTTTTGCCAATGATGTTATACTTCTAAATAAATCCAGTACAAGTGCAAGATTCCCTGACTAAATTGAATAATTGTTAATAAATTGTCTGAATATTAGCAATAACAAGACAATGAAAATAGGCAGAAACATATCAGCTGCATCATAAATGGAGAACCTATAGAACAAGTAAAACATTTCAGCTACTTAGGTAAGAGGTAAATATGGAAATAGACAACAGAATCAACAAAACTGGTATGATTGGAAGTAAACTGAATAAATTTATATGGAATAAGAGAAATTAATCAAAACACTAAATTAGCTGTATGCAAGATTGTGTTCAAACCAATTTTAACTTATAGATCTGAGAGAGTTGGGTTAGAAATAAAACACTTTACCAATGACTAGAAACCACAGATATGAGTGTTCTAAGAAAGATTAGGGCTGTGAACAGATTGCATCAATGGCAATATCATATTAAAACAAGGATGTTAGAAATGAACTTGGCATTGTTCCAGGAATGTTAGCAGAACTAATCTCAGGTGATATGGTCACTTAAACAGAATGGGAGAGGAATGATAAGCAAAACAAATGTTCTCTGCCAGATTGGCAGGAAAAAGACCAAGATATAGGTGGATAATGTAAAAAGTGCCTTAGAAGATAGAAATATAGGAGTCTTGACAAATAAGAGACTGATTTCGAGAAAAATTGTTGATAAGAAGTTAGTAATGTTGTGAGTTTTTTATGTAGTACTATCATAATATCCTGTACATCCCTTGATGTTGCATATCGGGAATTTGATGATGCAAATCTCTACACTGATATCATCATTCTTTGATCTCACCATTAATTGGAATATAATTTTTTCACCTATTGTCAAGTAAGAGTTCTTGTTAAAATTTATTTTCAAGTTTATATGATTTGTAATATTTTGTTGAAAAAATGAAATAGTACTAGTGAAGTTTTAGTAATCACTATTCAAGCTTTTGTCTTAGAGGAGTTATTGTTGTGGATGTATTAATATTTAATCATTCTAAGTGATTGAAATAGAATGTTTAACTAGTATGTGGTTTGTTTTTTGCTTTATATGTTAATTCTCTTAGGATTGATTTTTTTTTATAAGAAGGAAACTTTGTTCCTTAACTTTTCACACAAAGCTGTAGCTCATTTGTCTGAAACTGCTGCTGAAGCTAAACTTCAGGAATTAAAAAAGAAGCTGTTTAACCCACAAACTTCCAAAAAACCTCAGCAGGCTTGTCTGGCTGGTGTTCTGAAGAGAAAAAGGTATGTTTACCTGGACATTTGCATTTTTTGGTTTTGGACCTTAATATTTAATAAAAGAAACTTTGTCTTGTAAATTTGAGATATTGCATTATGTTATACATTATAAAAATGTAAAATGTCTACATATATAAAATATATTTAATAGAAGAGACTTTTATTTTTGGTTATCATATCTTTTAAATCAAGCTCAATAAAAGATTATTCCTCTTAATGAGTTGATGAAAGCTGATAGTTGATCTTTTTTGACATTAATACTTGTCACCTGAGATAAATTATAGTGCTCCTGTCCTACAAGTTAAATGACTTATTGCTAAACACTGATGACTTTGCTCATTGCCCAAGAAACTGTTTGTCTTCATATAAATAAGAAGAAAACCAAGGTTGTGAATAAATGAAAAATCAAATAATGAAATTAAGTTAAAAAATGAAACAATTGAAGATGTTGATACTTTTTCATTAAATAAATTATGGAAAACATCAGATAATACAGTTAAAGTGAAAATTAATATCTATAAATCTATTGTGCGAGCAGTACTTTCTATATTTAAAAATTTTCTGGCCAAATAAATTACTAACAATGAACATTTAAAGAAAACTTTCTCCAAGTCCGTAGATGAGATTTGCCTAAGAAGATGGAAATGGACTGGTCATGTTCTACGCATTGGGATAAACAGAATTTCACAAGTAGCATTAAGTTGGGCACCAGAAGGGGGATGCTCTAGAGGTAGCCCAAAATTAACTTGGAGAAAAACAAAATTAATAAGGCAGGATGGCCGAGCTTGGTAGAAGCAAGAGCAGCTGCAAGGGACAGGTGCAAATGGAAAACTAGCATTGCAGCCTTATGCATGGGAAACATTTATTGATGATGAGATAAATTATTTATCTGGATCTTATATATATCAATCTTATAGAGAAGTATTCAATTATTACCAGTCGATCACTCACTTGATTATTGGTTTACTAACTGTGTGCAAGTCTTTTATGGCAGCAACTTTGACCTCAGTATAGTGCAAATCCCCCCCCCCCCACCCAATGGAGCAACACACACACAACCACTCACATCCACACATTGTATGGCATTATAAGAAAGTTGTGGGATGATCTTTGCAATTTCTGTGCCTCATTTCCTTTGTAAAATTACTATTTCTGGCCACCTATGTTTTTGTATATTGATCCCATACACAATAGGTCGAGAGACCTGTAGTCACATCAGTGACGTATTGGGGTTGCAGATGAGGATGTAAGGTGGTTTTTGAAGAGTTGCAGGTTGTAGTTCTTTGGGAATACTTCTTGAGGAAGGCTTTTCCAGTGCAACAGAATAAAAGAGGATGAACAGAAGCAGGTTTGGTGTGTTGACAGTTGCACAGTAAAGTGGTGCTAGGCTGCTGCAGTTCTATTATTAACAGGTGTAACAGAATGGAGGATTGATGGTTGCTAATTCACTGGATCAGTGAATTGTAGAATAAATACAGTGTTGAAACACTACACTGTGAGATAGAGGTTGAAGTGAGTATAAGAGAGGGATCATCTGTGAGCCTAATTGCTCACCTCTGGATAGTGTCAAGGATTTTAAGGGAAGTTTTAAGTGCACCACTCCAAATGTGAGGTATTCTAAACATGGACAGATTTGGAATTTGTATATAATGAAGAATTGGTTGGGTGTAAAATATGCTTTGGAATGAAAGAGAAGACCAAGTTTCTTGGATGGTGGAGAGACTATTGATGTGATGTGTTTATGCCAAGAAAGACTGGAGGTAAATGATGAGTATGTAGATTTTTTGACCAAAAAATGAATGTGACAAATGATGACTGATGCTGGGTTTAATAGGTCGTGATAGTAGTTAAACTGATAGTTAAATCATTTGTCACTGGAAGTAAATGTTAGTCCAAGCAGAGATCTGATCTTGTTTGGTGATTTGTGTATTACTTAGGTAAGGGTAGGTGAGCTGGGATCTCTTTGTGTGAGAAAAGGTAAGACTGTGTTTTAGTGTGCAGAATGAATCACTGAAATAATTCTTATCATGGAAACATTTATTCTTCATTCCATCCTAAATTCCTATCCCTTATCTAAGCCCTTGTTTCTCCCACAGGTGTGCCAAGGCTTTACAAAAGAAGGCATAAATAGTGCAACTGGCTTGCATTCAATACTCCATCTTCTTATATTGTTTACACCAAATCTCAGAATAGCTACAAGAAAATTAGCAACACATCATAAACTGACTTTGGGAAACCTGGTCTCTAGTCAACAACAAAAAAAAAATTCTGTTGGCTGTAACTTTTGCCCAACATTATTCCTATCACTATTACACCCAAGTGGTACTATTGCATTATCATCCACAGAATGAGCAACCTCCTGGCTTCCTGCATTTCCATTGCTTGCATAGCTGATCATGGTAAATGTCTCTTAACCATTCCAAATGCTGAATGCCTCATTTGCCCTTTTGCCAGAAAGAGATCAGAAAAATTTTGCTTAAATTGGATACCAAAATGTCTCCTGGCCTGATGGCATTCCTCTGATTATTTTAAAGGTCTGTGCTTCAGAGTTGACTCCCACTCTATTCCTCCTGTTTACACTTTCTTATTCCACTGATATCCATCCTGCATTCTGGAAATTAATCCATAGACAGTCTCTTCCTCAGAAGGGTGAAAAACTATACCTTTTAAACTTACCATCCAATTTCTCCCATCTCAATTCTTTCTAAAGTAATGGAAAGAACCATCAACATCCAACTCCTTTGCTAATTAAAGGCTCTCATCTAATAAATAACTGACAGTATGGATTCTGTCACTGCCAATCAAAAGAGGATCTGCTAACCTATGTCACCCATCTCTAGACAAGATGGGAAAAGGTTGGTGAATCTGAAGTGGTTGTTCTTGATATTTCCAAGGATTTTGACTGAGGTCTGCACTGTTTACTTAATAGTCAGTAGTCTATTAAGTAAACTCCCAGCATTTGGCCTGCCAATTTCCTGCTTTTGCAATTGGATAGCCAGCTTTCTGACTGGATGTTTCCTTTGAGTGATAGTGGACAGCTCCTTACCTAACTACAATAATGCTGGGATCCCACAAAGCTGTTCTTTCACTCATTCTCTCTCTCTCTCTCTCTCTCTCTCACACACACACACACACACACAGGGTGATTAAGAACTCTTGGGCCAAACTTTAAGGGGTGATAGAACACACCTAAACAAGCACTTTTCATCATACAATGAATGGTCCGAACTCAAGCGGTGAAGCTCTAGGGGTTAGCAACTACTGCGTCAGGAAATGAAGAAACACAAGAATGACAGAGGGGATTTGAAACAATTGCAGAAATTACAGAACATAAATTAAAGAATTTTATTGGACAAATTACAGAAACTGCTCAAAAGAGCTACTACCAACATTAATGCAGGCTTGCACACCTTCGACGTACTGATTCGTGTACATTGCCGAAAACACCAGGCATTTCTCATACAGCCACAGCGGCAATAGAAATCCTGGCAATAAGGTCCTCATTGGAATCGATGGGGGCTATTGTAGATCAGGCTTTTCATATGGGTCCCATAGAAAAAAGTCCAGACATGAGAGATCGGGCAATCGTGGCGGCCAAGCGGTGAGACCACCCCGACCAATCCATCATCCTGGAAATGTTGCATCCAAGGTGTCCCGCACATCCATGCTGAAATGGAGTGGTGCTCCGTTGTGTTGGAACCACATACATGTTTGAATGTTTGCTGGAACGGGGTTCAGTAATTCTGGCAATACCTCTTGTAAAAATACGAGGTACGTTCTCCCATTCAGTTGTGCTGGCAGAAGGTATGGGCCAATCAAATGGTCATATAGGATTCCAGCCCAAACATTTATGGAGAAACGCCACTGGTATGAATGTGGACGTGTGGCATGCGGATTTCTGCTCATCCACACATGATAATTTTGGGTATTAAAAATGCCTTCAAGTGTAAAGGTGTATTCGTCAGTGAATAAGACATGTGCATCAAAGTCAGGCTGCAGGAACCACTGTGCAAAATTCACATGAGGCTGGTAATCTGCAGGTGTCAAGGCATGCACCCTCTGTGCATGGTAGGAGTGTAATCATTTGTCTCATAGAACTTGCCACACTGCCGATTGGGGCAGACATGCGGCATGGGAAATTGCTCGCGTGCTACATTCAGGACGATCTGCAACCCTACGTAGAATTTCCTCTGTAACACATGGCGTCCATGCACACCCTGTATCCTGCATGCCGCTGACAAAGGAGCCCATTTCGCACAGATACCAGTGCAATCGTTGAAAGGCTTTACAATCAGACATGCGTCTGGTCGTAAAGTGCTCTCGGTACAGTCTTTGGGCTTCCTTCACATTTCCGTCTGCAGCTCCGTAAATGATCTGCATGTCAGCCTTCTCCTGATTTGTGAAAGAATCCAGACTTTTTGCACTCCACAGTAGAAATGACAACTGCAAAAACCACCGCTTATAAGTGTTCACTGGAAAGCACTCTCTAGAGCTTCACTGCTTGAGTTCGGACCATTCATTGTATGATGAAAAGTGCTTGTTTAGGTGTGTTCTATCACCCCCCTTAAAATTTGGCTCAAGAGTTCTGAATCACCCTGTGTGTGTGTGTGTGTGTGTGTGTGTGTGTGTGTGTGTGTGTGTGTGTGTGTGTGTGTGTAGAAAGCATGTTACTTTGGGTATAGTAAATTTGCAATTTTAAACCTGGTTTTACTCCATTTCCCAAGTAAGCAAACAGACAAACAAGTCAGGTTTGCGCCTGCAAGTGATGAAAGTCTAGCTGATCCTACAGGTAGTGCAAGACCAAGGCAACTCGTGGTAAAGGTGGCATAAGCTCTGATCACTAATCTTAATATTTACCCTTAATGCCAAAACATCAAGAAGGGGATGCATGATGTTTTGTATTAAAGGCAAGA
The DNA here is from genome assembly GCF_054136105.1 of Typopeltis vanoorti. Taxonomy (NCBI): domain Eukaryota; kingdom Metazoa; phylum Arthropoda; class Arachnida; order Uropygi; family Thelyphonidae; genus Typopeltis; species Typopeltis vanoorti. The sequence goes on along the minus strand of NC_143560.1, from coordinate 796,327 downwards.
GGCCACTACTGATGAGACCTCAATAAAGGTCGAAACCGGTCTGGGTAGTGGCCTCTTGCCTTTAATACAAAACATCATGCATCCCCTTCTTGGTGATGTGTTTTGGCATTAAGAGTAAATATTAAGATTAGTGATCAGAGCTTATGCCACCTTTACCATGAGTTGCCTTGGTCTTGCACTACCTGTAGGATCAGCTAGACTTGCATCACTTGCAGGCGCAAACCTGACTTGTTTGTCTGTTTGCTTACTTGGGAAATGGAGTAAAACCAGGTTTAAAATTGCTTGGTATTTTTAACACACACACACACACACACATATATATATATATATATATATATATATATATATATATATATATATATATATATATATATATACATACTAACAATAACCGAGACTAGAATAACAATTAAATTTATTCAAAATGCAGCATGTTTCATCGGATTGTCCGACTTCTTCAGGTGTGGGAACATAGAAAGCAAGTTAGAAGAAACATTGTATCACTATAAAACGACTATTATAAAATCAGTTAGCTTTGAACTGTAGTTACAGTCCATGTTGAAGTTCTGTTGTTAAGTAGCTGCATGCGTCTGATTTCACGCGTGTGCCAATATCGGATAGCAGAGCTGAAAGAGTTCAATAGATTATAGCTGAGGTTATTATTTATGTGATGAGGGTCCATAACAATTTCCTTAGACTCGACTATGCATTGCTCCACCTCGTCACGGCATATATGAAGATTTGAGGTTGTTGTCCAGTTTATCTCATGTTGACGGCCTTCATCATTTGTGTTTACTGAAAACAGTACATGGCTTGACAGGGCACTTGCTCTAGTTCTTTTGTAGGAAATGTCTCTCTGTTGTTCTTCTAGATGTAGGAGGATGGATTTTTCAGTTTGACCATAGTATTGCTTTCTGCAGTCACACATGATTTTGTACACTCCTGGGAATTGTAGATGGTTGTGAGCTTGTTTGTATTTGCTTAAAATCGATCTTAGTTTAGGAAGAGTAGAGAAACAGGCGTTTATGTTGAACTTTCTTAAAATTCTTCTTAGTTTCGTGGAGAGCGAGCTGATATATGGTAAGGAGATATAACGTATATATATATATATATATATATATATATAACATGTACAACATATATCGGAGTTCATGTTTACTCGGTTAATAATGTTATGAAAATTAATATAGTTTGAATGACTATAACACCAAGAATAAAAAAAGAATAAGGTTTATTAAATGGATAAGAATCCTATATTTTTATATAGCCAGTAAGTGAAACTCAAGATCGATAACTACGATCTATGAGTTTCAATGCCGAAAAACTATCGGCGAAGGCAATTCGAAGCAAAGGTGGAGCAAGCTCCCTCACTATTCTTGATATTCTCTCATAATGTAAGACACAGCTCCTAGGAGATGTAATACTGTCATTACATTATGAGGGGAGGTCACTACCCAGACCGGTTTCAAAAAGGGTTGAAGTGATTATCTAGCAGTGGCTAATGTCCATAAGACAAATTGTTAGGAATGATTATAGATGATTGTGACCAGTTTAATATGCAAGATTAACACAGCAGGTAGAATATTGATTAGAAGAGTATAATGTGTATATTACGTGTGTTAAATCTCTAACTCAAGAGAAGGATTTATTGTTCATATGTTATTAATCAGTTTGATAAAGTTTGATTTAATTCATTGAACTGATTGAAAGTGTATATTATGTCTTTAGATTCCAATAAATATGTTTTTCCTTTTATACCTGAGTTTTGCCTGTGATATGAACCAAAACTACCACTCATTAATTCGAACCATAGCATGGGGGTGGAAGGAATTGAAAGAAAGGTATAACATGTTATACGCATGGATAGGCTTATGTGTTCGTCAGACATGTTATGATCGGTTTCACGGTATAAAAGAACACAAATGGTTAAGCAAATAACCATCTGTGTTATTAATAACCATCGATGTTTCTTCTAAGCAAATAACCATAAGTTAATAAATAGTTATTTGCTTAACCATCTGTGTTCTTTTATACCGTGAAACCGATCATAACAGGTATAACATGTTGTTATAAAGGTTACGACTGCAAACCAGAATTTACTTAGCCATAGTAGAGCATTTGATTTATGAGTATAAGCACTAAATTTATTCTCCTATGTGCACCAAAGGTCTGGAAAAGTCTCCCTGAAGAGTCCCCTCTATTCTAAGATTTGGCTGGCGCAGCATAAAAAAATAAATTTGTCAATATCTGAAGAGGAGATGGCCCCAGACAGAAATTAGAGGATTCGTTTCTTATAGCAAGGAATAACCTTTAACAGTCAGGGTATGCACGTTAGAAAATTTAGGAATCGGCCAGAGATATAGAATTTGCTTTCCTTATAGAATGAACACGTAAGAAGTGATACAGATATTAGAGTCAAGAAAATTTTGTAAGTCATGTGGTTAAAGTAGAGAGGTTAAAAAAGAATAAGGGAAGTTAAATTATTTTAGGAAGAGCAACGACAATGGCACAGACGAAATATATAACACCTCATCTGATAACATTTCTCAACTGCAAGATTTGCCATTAAAAACTTAAAGAAGAATAAAGAGATCGTAATTCTTCCTGCAGACAAAGGAAATGGCACTGTCATCTTAGACAAAAACTGATTACCGTAACAAAATTATTTATTTATTTATTCGTATGGAGGTTCCCTTTTTCTCCCCCATCCCTATTCCCTATTGGGGCGAGTTGAGCCCCCTCATGTGGGGTTAAGTATTTATGGCTGTAGATCCGTGTGTTCATGGGGCTTGTTTGCCTGCTTGCGGGATGAAAAACACAGATAAACTGGTGGGAAAAAACCCTACTGCCAACGCCCAAGACAGGCTAACTTGGCTATGCTGAGGAAGATCCTCAAATTTCTCACTTCTTTGATGGGAATCAAACCTGGGACACTCCTTCCCCAGTCATATGGTGCGAAGTGCACAGCCACTAGGCTAACCGTGCAGACAACAAAATTATTGAATTACTGGAAACTGACACTCTGAACTGAATAGTGACCCTACAAGAGAACTCCACAATGGAACCAACAATTTGCTAAAAACCACCTCAGAGTTACCAAGGAACATCCGTCTTTCCCTCAGATCTATTCATCCGCTAATCCCACGATTATACAGATTCCCAAATATCCATAAAGTGCACACCCCACTTAGACCAATTGTTGAAGGTATCAACTCACCTACTTACAACTTGTCTAAATATCTTGCTTTTTTCTTGAAAAACCTAACAGGAAAATCCTTCTCTTATATAAAAAATTGACTTCGTGTCTAAAATCAAAGACTTCAAACTTAACAAATCAGATTTAATGCCTAGTTTCGATATAGTTTCTCTCTCTCTCTTCACGAATGTTCCTACCCAGGAAGTCCTCAATCTTCTCAAGAGCAAATTATCAAAGAAATTATTTTCCTTACTTTCTCACTGTGTTAAATCAGGATATTTCAAATTTGAGGATAAGATCTTTAAACAGAACTCAGGATTAGCTATGGCTAGTCCGCTCTCTCTGGTACTCACAAATATATTTCTTGAAGACTTCGAAGAAAAGGTAATTAATTCCTCAACACAAAAACCTAAAATCTGGTACTGGTTTATTGATGATGTTTTCCTTATTTGGAACATGGTTTAAACAACCTAAATATTTTTCTAGATCATCTTAACAATATTCATCAGAAAATTAAATTCACCTATGAACTAGAATACAACAACTGTCTCCCTCTTTTAGACTTAAAACTTACAAGATGCTTTGAAGATATGAAAATCTCAATTTTCAGAAAGCCCACACACACGGGCAGATACCTTCATGCTTCCTCCCACCACTACTCTCTGCAGAAATTTGGTATTATTTCCACCTTGGCACATCGAGCCAGATCTTTGTTGACAGACGAAACGGAGATTAAAAATGAATTTAATTTACTAAGAAGAACCTTTTTCAACAATGGCTTCACTCTCAAGAACATGGAAAAATTTATCTCTCACGTCGTCGACCTTCTATTGAAGATTCTTCTTCCCCAAAAGCATATATCTCTTTACCATACATCAGCTCCCTCTCTCCCAAACTGGCTTAAAATTCTTAAGTAGTTTAACATCAAAACATATTTCAGTACGTATATTATTTCTGGGAAAACTCCCATGTTACTCCTCTTTATAAACTATTATGATTACAGCTATTTTGCCTGCTTCAGTTTAGGAGTACCCCTGTTTAAATGTCATTGGCTATTTACTCATGGATTCTTAGGGCATTATGAGTGTAGATGTACTAAAAAGTATATGTAGCCTAAGGAATAGAAAATTGCACATACCTTTTTCTGGGTGTTGTGGCTTTTCCTCAGTCTGCGATGTCGAAAACTGCAGTGTGTGTGTGGGGGGGGTAGGCAGTATGGTAGAATAAGTTAGAAAAACCCGGGTTTTTTTCGTAACATATAGAAACATATACTTTTATATAGGGTGGGGAAAAAATGAAAGGGTTAAGTAAATCTTAGTAAATTAAATTCATTTTTAATCTCCGTTTCGTCTGTCAACAAAGATCTGGCTCAATGTGCCAAGGTGGAAATAATACCAAATTTCTGCAGAGAGTAGTGGTGGGAGGAAGCATGAAGGTATTTGCCCGTGTGTGTGGGCTTTCTGAAAATTGAGATTTTCATATCTTCAAAGCACCTTTCCCCTTCCCCCTCCCTATTTTAAAAATTAACCCTTTCATTTTTTCCCCACCCTATATAAAAGTATATGTTTCTATATGTTACGAAAAAAACCCGGGTTTTTCTAACTTATTCTACCATACTGCCCCCCCCCACACACACACACTCTGCAGTTTTCGACATCGCAGACTGAGGAAAAGCCACAACACCCAGAAAAAGGTATGTGCAATTTTCTATTCCTTAGGCTACATATACTTTTTAGTACATCTACACTCATAATGCCCTAAGAATCCATGAGTAAATAGCCAATGACATTTAAACAGGGGTACTCCTAAACTGAAGCAGGCAAAATAGCTGTAATCATAATAATATTTCAGTACGTTTTCTAAACTTCGCTCCATACTTAGTAGACCTAAAGTAAAATCTCTCTCTCTCTCTCTCTCTCTTCAGTATCCAGGAGTTTACAAGATCATTTGTGAGTGTGGTAAACCATACTACAGTCACACTGCTAAATCTGTCCTTTTCCGTATGGAAGAACACAAAAGAGACATATCCCACAATAGAACCCGAGTCAGCGCTCTTTCAAGCCACCTTATAAACTCCGAAGACTGTCAACACCTCATGGACTGGTCTCAAACATCCAATATACATACTTGTTTTGATGAACTCGAGAGAAGGATACTCGAATCTCAAGAAATATCCCTCGATTCAACCCATATAAATAACAGCCTCAGCTACAATTTATCTGATGCACACATTTCTGCTATCCAGTATTGGCACTCTTGCGATAGCTCACGCACATAGTGAACTTGAAGTGGAACTTCAGCACGTATTCTGTTTTTAAACTGTATTACAGTTTTTATATTAGATCTGTTGTTGTTATTTTATGTTTCTGTTATTTTTATATAATTCTTTGTATTTGACACCTGAAAAAGTTGATTTTTCAATTAAACCTTACTCTTTTTTATTCTTGGTGTTATAGTCATTCAAACTATATTAATTTTCATATATATACACACAGCCAACCCTCTGTTTACGCTTCACTTCTGTTCCTAAACAAAATGGCGTAAACCGAAATGGCGTAAAACGAACCCAATTTTAATGGGAGGTACAAAGTTATGTTCTGCACAGTCAAAAAAATATGCAACATGAAGTATGCGTAACATTATTATGTTTAAAGCTTTGATGATATATACATATATATTTGTTAAAATAAAATTATTAATAACGAAAACAAAACAAAATTACACTCGGGTCTCTTTTTATGTGGTAGATACGTTCCACAGAAAACTGCATATAAAAAAATCGCATATAAAAAAATCGCACAAAAAAGGCCTAACTTACGGTGAAAAATTAGAGATTCATTCTATAATTTCCTAAAACCGCATAAAACCGAAGCAATGAATTAAAATAAACCTAAAATCGCATAAAAAAAAGTGTTTGAAAATTCAGGAAAATAAAAATGCCTAAGTTTGTTTTAAAGCTTTATTCATTTAATTTTATTGAAAAATAACGTGTTTTTTTTTTTTTTTTTTTTTTTTTTTTTTTTTTTGTCATCATCAGAATTATCATTGCTATTAGACAATATTTGGCAAAGTTTGTGAAATGGAACAAAAATCACTTTCATCACCAGAAGAGATTAGTCATTGCATCAAATCTGTATGGTAAAGGCAATGGTTCTTCACAAACAATCAGCTTCACCTCATTCTGTGCTGATTTTTTTTCTTCTGACAATGTAATCAGCGATTAAACTTCGCGATGATGATTTCACTAATTTTTTATACAGCTCGCGATATCTAGACATGCAGTTCTTTCTTCAGCTCATGTTGGAATTTAAAGGGTCGTTCAGAATTTGTGTCATTAACAAGAAAATGATTTTCCAATTTATTGCACAGTTCAAGACCTTCTCGAATTATATTTGCAATCAGGGGGAGAGGTTTTTCTTCCGCTTCACTATCGTTTTCTGGATCTTAGACAATATCTAAAGTTAATCGCTATCCAATAATTTCATCGTCACTTAAGGCATTATCCACATGCTTGTTTCGAAACCATAGTGTCGTGATCTTTTAAAAGTAATAGGTCTACAGATTTCAATTTTAATATGAATAAGAGTCAAGGGACTTTGTTTAATTTTGGTGTTAAGAAATCTCTTATTGAAGGTGTTTGTGATGCAACAGATAGTGGTTCATCCACCTCCAGCCTACGAAGCAATCTCCAGGATGTACAATGGGAGGGGAAAACTATCAGCACAGAGAAGAAAAAGTCTGTATTCACTCGTAAGTACTTATATTATAACTTTTTGGTGATCAGAATGGGATATGTCAATGAAAATCGACACAAATTAATTTAATGTTTAATTATTAATTAAAGATCACTTATTAATTAATAATAATAAATTAACAATTAATTAATACATTACAAAATAACCAAGGTGTTCCATGAAAATTTCAGGATTTGTGAAGGGTTCCATCGTAGGAAAAGTTTGGGGAACACTGGATTACCTTATTATCTGAATGGATTCTCCTTCTGTTGACATGCAGAAGTGTGGAAAGGTTTCGTATCTGTGGCCATACTATACCGCATAACTTCAAATCCGCATAAAAAGAGACCTGACTGTATATACAAAAAATATGAAACTTCGAAAAGATATTACATATTTCTATGTTGAAGTTCCTGGTTTCGGATCACCTGCAATTTTTTTGAAAAAGTATCCAGTGTTAACTGCCTAGATTTTCTTTCTTTAAGGAGTTCAGTGTAAGGTCGAATAGATGCATTACACTTCATTTTACGTTTGCACTACATTCCCAATCATGGTCCATTTCTCAGAGTTCATCAGTCAATGTCTCTATGCGTGCAAGGATAATCTGTAAATCGGCTGTTTTTATATCCCTCAGAGGACCTTCTTCATTTTCTATCTTCTCCTTTGGATGTTGACTTAATTGTTTGGCTAATTCTTTTAAGTCTTCATTGGAATGCAGTTTATCATGGCTCTCTAAGACTTTTGTCACATCTTCAGCTGTAATATCGTCCAATCCCACCTCTCGCACAAGCTTGGTAATGTCTTCCATAACATTCTCCTCTTGCCCTAATTCCTGGAATTCATGCATAAATGCTGGAAGAAATTTTTGCTGTGCTCCTTTTAAACACTTTGCTGACACTTCATTCTAAGCTGCCTTGATGTTGTTAATGCCCTTCAAAATATCGAATGACTGCCAATAGTCTTTAATTGTTTTTCCTGAAGTGTCCAAGACACTTACTATTTCCACAAATGTTACATGGAGGTAATAGGCTTTGAAGATTGATATAATCCCCTGATCCATCGGTTGCAAAAGTGATGTTGTGTTTGGGAGTATATAATCAGCCTTGACATCGAATAGTATTCTTACTTCAGCAAGGTTTTAAGGTTGTCCAGGGGCATTATCCAAGAGAAGCAATGCCTTGGCTGGGAAATCATTTCTTTACAGAAGCAAAGCACAGTAGGATAAAAGTAATTTGCGTACCAATCTATAAAAATGTCTTGTGTAACTCAAGCTTTCTTGTTTCATTTCCAATAGACTGGCAGCATGGATGATACACCAACATTGGTTAAGCTTCAAAGTTATGAAGACATTTGCACCCAACAAAAGTATAAGTCTATCTTTTGGAGCGGAATGTTCTTCACATGAAATGAAGATTTGAAATTGGAAGTGATCACTATTTAGTCTTGAGCAGGATAAAATTGAATTTCATATTGAAAAGAATAACATGTAAGAAAGTTTTAAAGCGAATAAAAGTTGAGCAGCTCTCAGATGTGAATTGTAGACGAAAATACACAAACATTATTGAAGAAAAAATGAAAGAGTTTGAAAACAGGAATCAAACCTTGGAGATTCAGTGGCAAACTCTGAAGGAAACATTGATTGATTCTGCCAGAGAGGCATGTGGTGAGGTTGTCTGCAAGGATAAAAAAATCAGAACTCCCTGGTGGACACAGGAAGTTAAAGAGGTAGTGAAGGAAAAGAAGAAAGCATATCAAAAGTTCCTGTCAAATAAGTCAGCTTGTTCTCTTAGAGAATACAGAGACAAATGCAAAAATGCTAAACACTGTGTAAAACTAGCAAAACAAAAGTCATTGGAGGACTTTGGCAAGAATATAGAAAATAAATATCAAGAAGTTGGCAAAATATTCTGGAGGTTGTTGAAGAAGCTTAGGAATGGAGGAAAGAGTGCTGAAAAAAGGAGTTAGAGATGATAAAGGTGACATGAAAACAGGAGAAAAAGATATCCTTGAAGTATGGAGTAATTACTTGAAAAACTGCTAAATGAAACAAGCAGTGATGACAGCGCAGTGGTAAAAAACACTGACCAGGCATGCAGTCAGGAATACATATCCATACTTGAAGTAGAAAAAGCCATCAAAGGCTTGAAATGTGGAAAGGCAGCTGGAGTAGATGATATTCGACCAGAAATGCTGAAGTATGTTGGTATAAGAGTCTTACAGTGGCTGCACTGCATAGTTCAGAAAGCCTGGACAGAGGGACGATTCCCAATAATTGGAGTAAAGCTCTCATAGTACCTATATATAAAAAGGGAAATAAAACTGCATGTGAGAATTACAGAGGTATTTCCCTACTGAATGTTCCTGGCAAGATCTATGCAAGTATACTTGAGAAACGGTTGAGAAGAATTGTGGAAGAAAAGCTTGGTGAAGAACAAGCTAGATTCAGGCCAAATAGAGGCTGTCAGGATCAGATTTTCACTTTACGACAAATAGTTGAGAAAGCATGGGAATATAACAAAGATCTGTATTTAAGTTTTGTCGATCTGGAAAAGGCATACGACAAGGTGCCAAGAGAGAAGCTATTCAATACGCTACAGTTATATGGTGTCAATGGGGCATTATATCAAGCAATACGTAGTCTTTATTTGAGTTGTAAGTCAGCAGTTAGAATTGAAGGAAGTACAGGGAGATGGTCATCATCATCATCAAATTCCTGCCATGTACCCTCAAGGGGTGTACAGGATATGACAGCACTACATGAAAAAATTACATCATTACTAACTTCCTATCTACAATTTTCCTCCAAATCAGTCTGTTACTTATCAAGACTCCAAAATTATCAGATCTTATATTTCTATCATCTAAGGCACTTTGTACCATATCAATCCACCCATATCTTGGTCTTCCTCTGGGTCGGTTTCCTGGCAACCTGGCAGAGAAAACTTGTTTTGCTAATCTTTCCTCTCCCATTCTCTTTAAGTGACCATACCACCTGAGATTAGCTCTGCTAACGCATTCCTGAATGCTGACAATATCAAGTTCTTTCCTAATATCCTCATTTTTAATATGATATTGCCATTGATGCCATCTGTTCATGCCTCTAATCTTTCTCAGGATTCTCATATCTGCGGTCTCTAGTCTTTGGTCAAGTGTTTTACTTCTGACCCAGCTCTCAGATCCATAAGTTAAAACTGGTTTGAACACTGTCTTGTATACAGCTAATTTAGTGTTCCGACTGATTTCTCTCTTATTCCAGATGAATTTATTCAATTGACTTCCCACCATACCAGCTTTGCTGATTCTGTTGTCTATTTCTATATTTAATTTACCATCTTCAGTAAAAATTGTGCCTAAGTAGCTGAAATGTTTTACTTGTTCCACAGGTTCTCCATTCATAACACAGTTGACATTTTCAATGATTCTGCCTATTTTCATTGTCTTTGTCTTTTTATTGCTGACCTTCATACCATATCTATTACAACAGCAATTGAATTTATTCAGAGAATCTTGCAGACGTGTAGCGGATTTATTTAGAAGTATAACATCATCCGCATAAAGCAAAGAGCTGATATTAACATCTCCAATTTTGATATCAAGTTTAATACCACTTTCCTTCATAATGTGATCCATATAGATAATGAATAACAGAGGGGATAATGTACATCCTTGTCTCACACCAGATTTAACATTACACCATCTTCCTGTACTTCCTTCAATTCTAACTGCTGACTTAATATCAAGAAGATGACAAAATATTCTGGAGGTTGTTGAAGAAGCTTAGGAATGGAGGAAAGAGTGCTGTAAAAGGTGTTAGAGATATAAAGTTAACATGAAAACAGGAGACAAAGATATCCTTGAAGTATCGAGTAATTACTTTGAAAAACTGCTAAATGAAACAACCATTGATGACAGCACAGTGGTAAAGAACACTGACCAGGCATGCAGTCAGGAATACATATCCATACTTGAAGTAGAAAAAGCCATCAAAGGCTTGAAAGGTGGAAAGTCAGCACGAGTAGATGATATTCGACCAGAAATGCTGAAGTATGGTGGTATAAAAGTCGTATAGTGGCTGCACTGCATAGTTCAGAAAGACTGGACAGAGGGACGAATTCCCGATGATTGAAGCAGAGCTCTCATAGTACCCATATATAAAAAGGGAAATAAAACTGAATGTGAGAATTACAGAGATATTTCCCTACTGAGGGTTCCTGGCAAGATCTATGCAAGTATACTTGAGAAACGGTTGAGAAGAATTGTGGAAGAAAAGCTTGGTGAAGAACAAGCTGGATTCATGCCAAATAGAGGCTGTCAGGATCAGATCTTCACTTTACGACAAATAGTCGAGAAAGCATGGGAATATAACAAAGATCTGTATTTAAGTTTTGTCGATTTGCAAAAAGGCATAAGACAAGGTGCCAAGAGAGAAACTATTCAATACGCTGCAGTTATATGGTGTCAATGTGGCATTATATCAAGCAGTACTTAGTCTTTATTTGAGTTGTAAGTCAGCAGTTAGAATTGAAGGAAGTACAGGAAGATGGTTTAATGTTAAATCTGGTGTGAGACAAGGATGAACATTATCCCCTCTGTTATTCATTATCTATATGGATCACATTATGAAGGAATCTGGTATTAAACCTGATATCAAAATTGGAGATGTTAATGTCAGCTCTTTGCTTTATGCGGATGATGTTATACTTCTAAATAAATGCACTACAAGTCTGCAAGATTCTCTGACTAAATTGAATAGCTGTTGTAACAGATATGGTATGAAGATCAGCAATAAAAAGACAAAGACAATGAAAATAGGCAGAATCATTGAAAATGTCAACTGTGTTGTGAATGGAGAACCTGTGGAACAAGTAAAACATTTCAGCTACTTAGGCATGATTTTTACTGAAGATGGTAAATTAAATATAGAAACAGACAACAGAATCAGCAAAGCTGGTATGGTGGAAAGTCAATTGAATAAATTCATATGGAATAAGAGAGAAATTAGTCGGAACACTAAATTAGCTGTATACAAGACAGTGTTCAAACCAGTTTTAACTTATGGATCTGAGAGCTGGGTCAGAAGTAAAACACTTGACCAAAGACTAGAGGCCGCAGATATGGGAGTCCTGAGAAAGATTAGAGGCGTGATCAGATGGCATCAATGGCAATATCATATTAAAAATGAGGATATTAGGAAAGAACTTGACATTGTCAGCATCCAGGAATGCATTAGCAGAGCTAATCTCAGGCGGTATGTGAGAGGAAAGATTAGCAAAACAAGTGTTCTCTGCCAGGTTGGCAGGAAAATGACCCAGAGGAAGACCAAGGTATAGGTGGATTGATACGGTACAAAGTGCCTTAGATGATAGAAATATAAGATCTGATAATGTTGAAGTCTTGACATGTAACAGACTGATTTGGAGGAAAATTGTAGATAGGAAGTTAGTAATGATGTAGTTTTTTCATGTAGTACTGTCATATCCTGTACACCCCTTGAGGGTACATGGCAGGAATTTGATGATGATAATAGAAATATGGCTCTTTATATTTAAGTAAAAAATTTCATCATTTGAAATGCTATAACACCCATTCAAAAGTGTATAGACCTCTATCATATCACCCCTCTTTCTCCTGTTAACCAGTCTGTAATCCACATACTCTCAATCTGTCCTCATAATCTAAATCCCATAATCCAGATATAATCTTTGTAACTCTTCTTTGCACCCTTTCCACAGCTTCTTTATCCCCTTGGAACCCAGGAGACTAAATCTGCACACAGTAATCCAGGTGTGGTCTCATTAAGAGGCAAAATTACTTCCTTATCCTTACATGTCAAGGTTTGCTTCAACATTGCAATTATCCTCAGAGTTGTATTTGCAACTTTTGCTATGTGACCTTTGAACTTTAAATTTTTATCCACCAAGAACCCGTGCCTCTTCAGTTTCTTGTAACATAGCCCTGCTAATATAATATGCCACTGGAACTCTAATCATGCCAAAGTGCATAACTTTACACTTACTAACTGACAGCGTTTGCCCAGATTTCCAGTCTATTCAAATCATTTTGTAATTGCTGAATATTAGTGGCATCCCTGATTGCCCTGCTTATCTTCGCATCATCAGCAAACAATTACAAATCTGATGATAGACTCTGCTTGATGTCATTAATGTACAGATTGAACAATAATGGCCCAAGGACTGAACCCTGAGGCACACCACTGGTTACCTTAAATCTGGCAGATTCATACCCACTGTACACCACTTTTTGATATATCTGTCTGTCAACCATCCCCTGATCCAAGTCAATAGATTATATTCCAATCCGATATTCTCCAGTTTACGCAACAGCTTATCGTGTGGTATCCTATCAAATGCCTTTCAAAAATCAAACATTATCATAGTGTATCCATTCCCTTTACCCATCTCGGCCATAACACTGTTATTAAATATGATGCTGACAATGTCAGGTTCTTTCCTAATATCTTCGTTTTTAATATGATACTGCCATTGATGCCATCTGTTCATGCCTCTAATCTTTCTCAGGACTTTCATATCTGTGGTCTCTAGTCTTTCGTCAAGTGTTTTACTTCTGACCCAGCCCTCAGATCCATAAGTTAAAACTGGTTTGAACACTGTCTTCTATACAGCTAATTTAGTGTTCCGACTAATTTCTCTCTTATTCCAGATGAATTTATTCAATTGACTTCCCACCATACCATCTTTGCTGATTCTGTTGTCTATTTCCATATTTAATTTACCATCTTCACTAAAAATCATGCCTAAGTAGCTGAAATGTTTTACTTGTTCCACAGGTTCTCCATTCACAACACAGTTGACATTTTCAACAATTCTGCCTATTTTCATTGTCTTTGTCTTTTTAATGCCAATTTTTATACCATATCTATTACAACAGTTATTCAATTTAGTCAGAGAATCTTGCAGACATGTAGCATATTTATTTAGACGTATAACATTGTCCGCATAAAGCAAAGAGCTGACATTAACATCTCCAATTTTGATATCATATTTAATACCACTTTCCTTCATAATGAGATCCATATAGATAATGAATAATAGAGGGGGTAATGTACATCCTTGTCTCACACCAGTTTTAACATTAAACCATCTTCCTGTACTTCAATTCTAACTGCTGACTTACAACTCAAATAAAGACTAAATATTGCTTGATATAATGCCCCATTGATACCTTATAACTGCAACGTATTGAATAGCTTCTCTCTTGGCACCTTGTCATATGCCTTTTCCAAATCGACAAAACTTAAATAAGATCTTTGTTATATTCCCATACTTTCTCGACTATTTGTCGTAAAGTGAAGACTGATCCTGACAGCCTCTATTTGGCCTGAATCCAGCTTGTTCTTCACCAAGCTTTTCTTCCACAATTCTTCTCAACCGTTTCTCAAGTATACTTGCATAGATCTTGCCAGGAACATTCAGTAGGGAAATACTTCTGTAATTCTCACATTCGGTTTTATTTCCCTTTTTATATATGGGTACTATGAGAGCTCTACTCCAATCATCGGGAATTCGTCCCTCTGTCCAGGCTTTCTGAACTATGCAGTGTAGCCACTGTAAGACTCTTACAGCCGTACTTCAGCATTTCTGGTCGAATATCATCTATTCTTGCTGCCTTTCCACATTTCAAGCCTTTCATAGCTTTTTCTACTTCAAGTATGGATATGTATTCCTGACTGCATACCTGGTCAGTGTTTTTTATCACTGTGCTGTCATCACTGCTTGTTTCATTTAGCAGTTTTTCAAAGTAATTACTCCATACTTCAAGGATATCTTTTTCTCCTGTTTTCATGACACCTTTATCATCTGTAACTCCTTTTACAGCACTCTTTCCTCCATTCCTTAGCTTCTTCAACAACCTCCAAAATATTTTTCTACCTTCTTGATATTTATTTTCTATATTCTTGCCAAAGTCCTCCCATGACTTTTGTTTAGCTAGTTTTACACACTGTTTAGCTTTCTTACATTTGTCTCTGTATTCTGTAAGAGTAAAAGCTGACTTATTTGCCAGGAACTTTTGATATGCTTTCTTCTTTTCCTTCACTGCCTCTTTAACTTCTTGTGTCCAGCAGGGAGTTCGGATTTTTTTATCCTTGCAGACAACCTCACCACATGCCTCTCTGGCAGAATCAATCAATGTTTTCTTCAGAGTTTGCCACTGAATCTCCAAGGTTTGATTCCTGTTCTCAAAATCTTTTTTCTTTTCTTTTCAATAATGTTTCTGTATTTTAGTCTACAGTTCACATCTGAGAGTTGCTCAACTTTTATTTGCTTTAAAACTTTCTTACATGTTATTCTTTCAATATGAAATTCAATTTTATCCTGCTCAAGACTAAATAGTGATCACTTCCAATTTCAAATCCTCTGTACACTCTGGTGTCCTGCACCAGGGAGAAAACATCACTATCAACAATAACATAGTCAATGAGACTTTTCTTATTCCTAGCCTCTCCATGTGAATTTGTGCACATTTTTTTGTTGGAACATGGTGTTAGTAATATCCAGCCCATGTCCTGAGCTGAAATCCAACAGATATTTGCCATTATTATTAGCTTTGCTCTTTTCTCCAAATTTTCCAAAAATATTTCTGTATGTCTCACAATTATTTCCTACTCTGCTATTTAGATCCCCAACAAGGACCAACTTTTCCTTTTTCATTGTGTCAGTTGCTTTTTCTAAAGCTTCAAAAAATTCCTCCACTTCTACCTTAGTAGAACCTTCTGTGGGACCATATGCACAAATAAATCGCATTGTCCAGTTCCCCATTCTCATATTTGCCCGTATTACTCTACTTGAGACTGACTGCCCTTCAAGAAGATTAGCCTCGTATTTTGTGTTGAATACTATGGCTTCTCCTTCTTTTCCTTGATTGTCATTGCCTGAATATAACATTTTGTATTTATTGCTCAGAAAGATCTCACCAGTTTTGATCTTTTTTGTTTCAGTCACCCCTATTATGTCGAACTGGTACTTATCTAATTCCTCAGCTAGCTCCATTTCTTTGCCATTCAGGCTTCTTATGTTGATAGTACCGATCTTTAACTCTGGTGATGTTGACTTGTGGTTCATTTTCAGATTTGTTGGTTTAATGTTAAAGGGAGATGGTTTAATGTTAAATCTGGTGTCAGACAAGGATGTACATTATCTCCTCTGCTATTCATTATCTATATGGATCACATTATGATGGAAAGTAGTATTAAACATGATATCAAAATTGGAGGTGTTAAAGTCAGCTCTTTGTTTTATGCGGATGATGTTATACTTCTAAATAAATCCGCTACAAGTCTGCAAGATTCTCTGACTAAATTGAATAGTTATTGTAATAGATATGGTATGAAGGTCAGGAATACAAAGACAATGAAAATAGGCAGAATCATTGAAAATGTCAACTGTGTTGTGAATGGACAACCTGTTGAACGAGTGAAACATTTCAGCTACTTAGGCATGATTTTTACTGAAGATGGTAAATTGAATATGGAAATAGACAACAAAATCAGAGACAACAGAATTCAATTTACTTTCTACCATATCAAAGCTGGTATGGTAGGAATTCAATTGAATAAATTTATATGGAATAAGAGAGAAATTAGTCGGAACACTAAATTAGCTGTATACAAGACAGTGTTCAAACCAGTTTTAACTTATGGATCTGAGAGCTGGGTAAGAAGTAAAACACTAGACCAAAGACTAGATACCACAGATATGAGAGTCCTGAGAAAAATTATAGGTGTGGACTGATGGCATCAATGGCAATATCATATTAAAAACGAGGATATTAGGAAAGAACTTGACATTGTCAACATCCAGGAATGCGTTAGCTGAGCTAATCTCAGGTGGTATGGTCACTCAAACAGAATGGGCGAGGAAAGATTAGCGAAACAAGTCTTCTCTGCCAGGTACGGCAAAATGACCCAGAGGAAGACCAAGATATAGGTGGATTGATATGGTACAAAGTGCCTTAGATGATTGAAATATAATAAGATCTGATAATGTTGAAGCTTTGACAAGTAACAGACTGATTTGGAGGAAAATTGTAGATAGGAAGTTAGTAATGATGTAATTTTTTTCACGTAGTTCTATCATATCCTGTACACACCTTGAGGGTACATGGCAGAAATTTGATGATGTATTTTATTATGGTATTAAAATATATATTAAAAATGGGATAATACTAAGCTGTTATGATTAACAACAGTCTTCTTTCAGATTATTATATTTATATAAAGCCAACTTATTTAACCATAATAGGCCATTATGGAAGTGGAGAGGCGATATCTTGACTTACTGAAAATTATATTTAATAATTTGTAATCCTAAAATTTCCTCTTTGCAATGATTTTTACTCTTTCCTTTCGCAAATGCCTTAGAATAATCAATAAAAGCAATATGGGTTTTCACATTGTATTCTTTATGCTTTTCCAATAAAATGTTTAAGGTGAAGTATCCATCTGCACAAGAGTGGCCTCTCCTGAATCCATCCTGCTCTTCTCCTATCTTATCTTCATTGAATTGGGACAGTCTATTTTTCAGAATTTTACTATAGATTTTATATCCAGAGTTTAGGAGACTAATTCCTCTATAATTTTCACAGTTATTAATATCGCTCTTCTTGTGTATGGTACTAACTATTGCTTTTTGCCAGTCTTTTGGTGGTGGTTCACCATTCCATATTTTATTTATTAGTTTAAGGAAACAAATTTTGAGGTTTGGCCTTGCATATTTAATTAAGATAAACTAACCACTCAGCAAATTGCAATATTTAGAGAAGGGTATCTGCTGTAGATATGCAATCCCTCATTTATCCAATCTCAGCAGGAAAGCACTTTGCCAGTTGGATTTTTACATGACATTTGCGAGAATATTAATAGACGATTCTGAAAAGGAATCGTAGAACTGTGATTCTTTAAACTGGGGTAGTTGAGACTGTTAACAAATATTTAGTAAATAAAAGAAGATATTGCAGTCAATGTTCTAATTGAATGTTCAAGGAAACACTGAATGGAACGTTTCATTTTCTGTCTTAAGGATGCTGGAACTATTGGAAAAAAGTGTCAGAATTAGTGAAATTTGAAACTGTAAAGTGGCTTAACATGAAGAGCTCTGTTTATATATGTTGTTTATGAAGTAGTAGAAGAAACTAATTTCTCTGGTACAAAAATTAGTAAATTGTGTGTCAAATAGAACTGCAAGAGGTAAGAATATTTATACTTCAGTGAGATAGGAGGAATAATATTGTATGCTACATAAGGGAGATAAAAAAAAGGATCCCATGGAAAAGAAGAAAATTTTCATATTTTCAGAAAGGGGCTAACAAAGAAACTGACTGATGAATAATTGTTAACTTGAAAACAAGGTGTTTAGTCTAGTAGACGTGATTAAGTATATGTCATGCAATCCAATAATAGAATGAATCAGAGAACGAATAATTTTAATATTTTTGTATAAGAAAATCTCTAAAGTTTAGATTTTAGAAGGATCCAGTTGTTTATGTTTATGTAATTTTATTTAAAGTGTATCTATAAAGAGATTTTTATTCCAACTGTTAGTATTTACACAATGGTTCAATTCTGATTGGTGCAGTCAGTGATTTTTCAGATTCTAAAAGAATCTGGAAAATCACTGACTCAAATGACCCTTTTTACACTTTCCAGAGGACTGATGGAAAAAGTGTAAATAGCATGAAATGTAAAAAACATTTAAAAAAAGGCTAAAAGATGACTTACTGCTAGTATGTGACTCTACATACTAGATTACAAAATTTAATAACTGAAAATAAATGAATTTACAATTACTTACATTTATCTATTTAAAAATATCTTTAATTGTTGATTGTTTTTGCTTTTTCTGCACTCTTATAAGTTCTACTTGCCTCTCCATAGTGTATAAGGCATTAAATGCCCCATCATCTCCTGATGCATTTACAATTTACCACCTCAAAACAGAGATAGCTTCCATTGCTTCTTTACTAGTAGGGATGGTAGGTTCTTAATCACAGTCTTCTTCACCAAGGTGGTTGGAAAGGATTTCTTTTACACTTGGTACCATTGATGTGATCACACCAGCATCAACTTCAACATAGTTTTGAAATGAGGAAGACTTATCCATCACATACCAGTTGTTGTGCTCTGACATATTTTCTTCTTCCTGTAGTTGTTCCTCCTCTTCCCCAAACGTAACTCCTGCCTTCCGGAAACAGTTGGATATGGTTTCGGGAGTAAATGCAACCGTACTTTGGCCACATATTGCATAAACACAGCTTTTTCAACAAGCATTTTTCTATATTTCCATTTAAATGCATTGCTGATGCACAGATCTAATGGCTGAATCTCACTTGTACATTTAGGGGAAATGAACACTAATCTAATGTTTCTGAGCTGCAGATCTTCAGGATGTGCAGGATATTTGTCTAGCAGCAGTAGTATTTTGTGGTGATTTTCCCCCATTTTAGCATCCAGAGCATGCATGGTGGATGTGAAGATACTGGTCATCCATTGTTGTATCCCTATTTACGATTATTAAACTTTCCTTTTCTCCTTTCAAGTGAATCTCTATATTTTCTTTAATCAAAACTTAACTATGCATGAGATATTACAAAATTCAAATATTTAAGCTTTTTCTCCCCTTACTGTCCCTAATATTTATATTATACTGCGCCTTTCAGGACATTTAGTTTAAGATATATAATTCGAAAACAAGGAGCAAAATACAAAAATATGTCGTGACTCTCTATCTTGTAACTTAACACATTAATTTCCCATGTGATTAGGTTCTTACGTTTTTCAAGTGGTGCGTTAGGCAGCAATTTCAGACAACTGTATTATTAGTGAACAAAAGTTTATTTAAAATCTCAAACACAGTACAATTCAATTTCTATTTTATAAAACACAATTCAATACTAAGAATAAAATTTCCAAAATTACACAAGCAAAATACAAGTATTAGGACGAAATCCTATATGGGAATTTGCTATCATCATAACAGACTTTATACATATAAATATACGCATACAATCCTGGAACAAATTAACACTTTACTCAACCTTATACTAGTCAGAATACTCTATATTGCTATAATACCATGGACATTAATGTTTATTTTTAGTTTACCTTATCTAACTTATAAAACAAAACAATATAGGTTACACTATCCTTTCGCTATACCCATACATACATTTGACCTTTAAGACACTCTCATATGAGATACCATGCACATACATAAATCTCTAGCACATGAATGCCTATCAAATAATATAAACTAGTTTACTCTCATTCTACTCTGATTTGTACTCAAGTCCTAGTATATCTTCGACTGTCCAGTAATTAACAATGATTGCAACTATATGCGATTTCAATTGATAAAGATTTTACAGTACCTTTCTAGGACGAACCCTGGTTTTCACGATCTATACCTTTCGTGCTTGAATTAAGGACACACAGGATCTTCTATTCATTCACTGTGGAACTCATCAATTGGGCACGGACTTCTGTATGTATTTTCTTTCCCTCGATACAAGTACGGGATGATGAGATACATAGACAATTCTTCCTTCTTGTAACTATCGGCGTTCCTCGTCTCTTGCAATAGGAATATGGGATCGAATTCCCACACACTTTGTTTCCTTGTTGCGTTGGACGGAGATACCTCCTACGCCGTCACTCAGGAAAACTGTTACCTATACGAAAAATTCATGAAGAAACTCGGAGGAAAAAAAGCCTTGTGTGTGTGTGGGGGGGGTTTCCTAACCCTTTTATCTGCATGGCCCCTATCGACACCTTAAATTTCTTTTCTCCCCCCCCCCTCCCCCACTGGAGTTGATCTCACTCACCAATTAAAGCCATGTTCTTCTGCCCAAAACATGCTACGGTTCCTTAGATGCAAGCATATTTCCTGTCTTTAAATATTTTGTATTAGCTACTTACATAGGATTTTGTATTTTTATTTTCTTGTTACACCATGATAACTGAAATTTTTACATTCTTGGTTGTAACAAAGGTCCCCCTTTTAAATAAAAATTTTTCTATGAAGTGTTCCTCTTCTCATATCCTAGGTTTCCCCCTCCTTTTTTTTTTTTTTTCTCTCTGAGATTCCACATTTCTTGGATTTCCTCCCTGTCATCTGATGATAAACCTTCCACTCCCTCTCCTCTCATCAATACAGGAACTTGCTGTTTGTTGAAAAAATACCTGGTGAATTGTATGCACCGAGCTCTTCTACGTGCTTTATCCTGATTGTATCTCCCTCCTTTAGATTTCCTTCTCATACTTCTCCCCTTTGTGCCCTTTGTTGAGATCCTTTTGTCAGACGTTCATTTATTGGAGGCACGCATCTTTAAGGGATAAACTCCTTTCCTGTGGTCCACCTTACCATTTTTTCTGGGCCTAAGGTTATACCGGGTTTGTTCTAGTAATCTGTCTTCACTCTCATCCCAATAGACCTCATTCCCCGTATTTGTCTTCATTTGCTTGTTTGTTATGCTTTCCCCCATACATTGTTTAAACTGATTGAACCTGGAGGACTGCCGATCTGAGACTGCAATTTCCCCCCTCTTGACAGTCAGTAATATTCCCTCTTCTTGAGGGGGCATTCACATCATGTCTTCCTTCTTGACGAGGACTGTTACCTCCTGTTTAATCCTTCTCCTTCTGTATCCACTCTCCATCAAATCTCCATGGCATACCAGCTTATTAGACCTCGTCCTATAAAGTTTTAATCTATCAGAGTGTACTACCCAGAATTTCCCTTGTTTAGATATCTCTCTTATTTTAAATGTCACCGGGGACAATTTTTCTTGAATTTCATATGGTCCGGCCGCGCTCCTTCCAAACTCCCCCCCCCCCTTTTATTAATAGAATTCTGTTCTAACAAGACCAGATCACTGGGATTCAGATCCTTGTATCTCCTCAATTTGTTAGCATAATTTCTTGCCCTTTGTGAGCAAGCCTCACTGGATTCGTACACCATCTCATACGCAATTCTATTATTGGTGATCAGGCTATTGAGATAATCATCAATGTCTGGAAATCCCGAATTTACATGGGAATTCCTGAAATCAGCAGGGAAGGTTGGCTCAAAACCATAGAGGATAACGGCGGGGGCTTCTCTGATGGCGGTATGTAGGGCAGTTCTGCATGTGAATAATGTGTGAAGCAAAAAGATATCCCATTTCGAGATCTGGAGATCGGATATTTTAGACAAGGTAAGCTTCAAGGTCCTGTTCAATCTTTCCACCATTCCAACTTACATAGCTGTAACATGATTTCAGCTGTGAAGTTGGAGCCCTTGTCAGAGAGAAGTGTCTGGGGTGTCCCATATCTAGAAATAATCAGCTTGAAAAATTTATAAGCTACCGTTTGGGCCGATTGGTTCTTAATTGCTACAGCCTCTGGATATCATGAGAACATGTCTATGACCACTAGGATGTACCTATTTCCCTTCTTGGTGATAGGTAGGGGGCCCACGATATCCATGGCTACAGCCTGAAAAGGACGCATGGGGTTAGGGAAAGACTGGAGGGGAGTCTTACCCACAGTGCTGGACTTCTGCTGACACAAATGACAAGAAATCGCATACGATTCTACATCTCCCTTCATCCGCTTCCATATATATCGATTACGAACTCTGTTCCACGTTCTATGCACCCCTTGGTGACCTGCCAGGTCAGAGTCATGAAAGGTGAATAGCACCCATGGGATCATTTTCTCTGGAACTACGATTTTGTCCTTCCATCTCCCTGTGATGCTTTGTTTGGACAGTAAGAGACCATTCGGATCAATGTATAGTGTGTGATTGAAAGAGTCTTTAATAAGGGACTTCTCTTCTCTCAAAACTTTCTCATAAATCTCCCCCCATACTGGATCCCTCCTTTGCTCTTCGATTATGCAAGACTTATCCCATACTTGTTGTTCTAAAGAATTGATCCCCTTCTTGCTTACCCCCTTTTCTTTGTATATATATAGGGAAAAATCACCTCTTTACTAGGACTGACATCACTATCATCATGTACACCATCCAGAGATCTGGACAGATAGCGACCACATTTGCTGAGCCAGGGATGTATTTTACTTCCAAATCAAATTCTTGCATCTCCAGAGCCCACCTAATGATTCTGATTTTTGTCCTTCATTGAGGAAGGATATAAATGACAATGGCTTGTGATCAGAGTGCAAGATGAGATGTTGTCCTAATAACATATATCTGAACTTACTTAATGCATAAACAATAGCAAGAGCTTCCTTTTCAATTATCGAGCAATTTATCTCAGAAGATGAAAGCTTCCTACTGATAAATGCGATTGGCTTAAACCCACCTTCTGCTCTACAACAGAGGCGATTGTATCGTTGGAAGCATCAGCGGAGAGATAAAATTCCTTACCCAGTTTGGGATAGGTCAGGACAGGCAACTTAGTTAGAGCTAGATTTAAGTGTTGATGTGCAATCTGCTGTTTGTTTCCCCACTCGAATTTTTTTCCTTTCTTTGTGAGTCTAACTATAGGTTAGACTTCCATCAGTTTGGAGCATTCGGGAATGAACTTCCTGTAGAAGTTGATCATTCCCAAATACCTCCTAACCTGCCTTACAGTTGTAGAAGTATTTATATATCTTTTATGTCTTTTATGTTTATGAGTAAACTAGAAGATCATCCGGGAAACAGATAACCCCTTCTCCCAACATATCAGATAGCACACAGGCTCTGAAAACTCATGGCTGAGTTTCTGGCCCCCTGAGGGAATCGACACAGCTGATACTTCTGCCATCTTGTGGTGAAGGCAAAGTATTTTCTATCCTCCTCCCTCAAAGTAATCTGGAAATAGCCAGAGTTCAGATCTAGTTTAGAGAAGTACTTAGCTCCCCTCAAGGCCAATCAACAACAAGTCCTCAATCTTGCACATGGGAAAATCTATAGGTTTTGTGACCTTATTGATTTCCCTCAGGTCCAGTACAAACCTTAACCCACCATTAGGCTTTTCTACTAAGATAAATGGGCTTTTCCATCTAGAATTTGACTTTTCAATAATTCCAGCTTTCTCATATTCCAGGAGTAATTTCTTGAGTGCTTCCATATGCTTTAGTGGGGTCTGATATTGCCTCACATATATGGGCACATCAGAACTGATTTTAACAGCATGTTGAACCAGGTTAGTACAAGAAAGCGAGCTGATCTCTTCTTTGAACACTTTTGGATACTTGTGGAATACTGAATTAAAGAACTCCATCATGTGAATCCTTTCCTGCTCAGACCTAAGGTTCTTAATGGTATCTTGGATCAGTTTATTCCTCCATATGCTGGACGCCTCTTCCCAATCCTTCAATTCAACCTTCAAAGCTTCTCTCTTCCCTACATGATCTTGCATTCTGCACTCTTTTCCACACAGGGACAGTGTTCGACTTGCAAAATCACACGTAGTTATGTTTTTCTAAAAAATCAATCTCCAGTATGATTTGATTGCTAGTATCTGCAGCCTCGGGTAAGACTAGCATTCACCTGCCTTCACTCTCGTGATTGAGGAAAGCTCAACCTTTGCAATTCTCTTGATCTTGATGGGTTGACTTAGTTTAGTAAAGCTATTAGAGGCTACATCCTGGAATGCCTCAACCAAATTTTCTATGATTACCGATATGTGAGCCCCAGTATCAAACAGGAGTTGACAGGGTTTACTCTGTATCAAACCTTCTACCAACTGCACAGGCAATTCCCTTTTCACCTCTGCTAAGGAAACATTCTTACCCCTTCTCCCTTCACGAATCATCTCTCTTCAGTTGAACTACTGACAACCGCACTTATACTTCTCTCATTCTCTTTACTTAACCCCTTTCTTAGTTGTTTCCTCAGAGAAGAGGCTTGCTCCATTTCATCCAAATTTTTCTCTCTTTTTCTGGCCTGGCTAAAGCACGAATCTCGGTCCTGGGCTCCTTTCTTAAATATTACTTCTCTTAGTCGATCACATAATCCGATTCTAAACTGTTGGAAGGCTAACCACTTCATGTGGGTCTTTTCCTCTGGGAACGAGAACCTCATGGATTGTGACACAGACATAATTCTGCTCAGAAATTTAGATACACTTTCTCCCTCCTCTTGTATGCAAATATACAACTCCTTCAATACTTGGGCACTCCCCTTTTTTCTAGCAAATTCTATGACCAATATTTGTTTGAATTGTTGATAATCCAAGGCTTCCATTAGCAGAGGAGAGTGATCTAAGAACGCCTTGGCCCTTTCCCACCAGTTTACTCCTGAGGAAGACTAGCAACTGAAAATCAGTCCATCGTCCAACTCTCCTAAGCTCTTCTACAATTATTAAACTTTCCTTTTCTCCTTTCAAGTGAATCTCTATATTTTCTTTAATCAAAACTTAACTATGCACGAGATATTACAAAATTCAAATATTTAAGCTTTTTCTCCCCCTAGTGTCCCTAATATTTATATTATATGCGCCTTTCAGGACATTTAGTTTAAGATATATAATTCGAAAACAAGGAGCAAAATGCACAACTATGTCTGAACTTGAAACAATTAAGCAGTCGTGACCCTCTATCTCGTAACTTAACACATTAATTTCCCGCTTGATTAGGTTCGTACGTTTTTCAAGTGGTGCATTAGGCAGCAATTTCAGACAACTGTATTATTAGTGAACAAAAGTTTATTTAAAATCTCAAACATGGTACAATTCAATTTCTATTATATAAAACACAATTCAATACTAAGAATAAAATTTATAAAATTACACAAGCAAAATACAAGTATTAGGGCGAAATCCTATATGGGAATTTGCTATCATCATAACAGACTTTATGCATATAAATATACACATACAATCCTGGAACAAATTAACACTTTACTCAACCTTATACTAGTCAGAATGCTCTATATTGCTATAATACCATAGACATTAATGTTTATTTTTAGTTTACCTTATCTAACTTATAAAACAAAACAATATAGGTTAAACTATCCTTTCGCTATACCCATACATACATTTGACCTTTAAGACACTCTCATATGAGATACCATGCACATACATAAATCTCTAGCACATGAATGCCTATCAAATAATATAAACTAGTTTACTCTCATTCTACTCTGATTTGTACTCAAGTCCTAGTATATCTTCGACTGTCCAGTAATTAACAATGATTGCAACTATATGCGATTTCAATTGATAAAGATTTTACAGTACCTTTCTAGGACGAACCCTGGTTTTCACGATCTATACCTTTCGTGCTTGAATTAAGGACACACAGGATCTTCTATTCTATCACTGTGGAACTCATCAATTGGGCACGGACTTCTGTATGTATTTTCTTTCCCTCGATACAAGTACGGGATGATGAGATACATAGACAATTCTTCCTTCTTGTAACTATCGGCGTTCCTCGTTTCTTGCAATAGGAATATGGGATCGAATTCCCACACACTTTGTTTCCTTGTTGCGTCGGACGGAGATACCTCCTACGCCGTCACTCAGGAAAACCTGTGTTACCTATATGAAAAATTCGTGAAGAAACTCTGAGGAAAAAAGCCTTGTGTGGGAGTGGGGGTCCCTTTTATCTGCATGGCCCCTATCGGCACCTTCTTAAATCCCCCCCCCCCCCACACACACCTCCGCACTGTAGTCGATCCGATCTCACTCACCAATTAAAGCAGTGTTTTTCTGCCCAATACATGCTACGGTTCCTTGCACGCGACTCATGTGACGACTTCTTACTTCAGGAGTTAACCTTGAGCGATCGTCATTTGTTTTAAGCTAGTCTCTATACTAAATTAATCCCCCTTTTTGAATTTACTTGAATATTTTAATCTCCTCTTTTCAACTGTTAAACTAGCCTCTCACATACAAATTCTTATCTTTAATCTTCTTTGCCTTACTTAACCTATCTTTTTCATATCCTCTTTTGTAATAAGATTCCCTTTTTCATTATTTAGTCATCATCATCATCATCAAATTTTTCATTATTTAGTCATCATCATCATCATCAAATTCCTGCCATGTATCCTCAAGGGGTGTACAGGATATGACAGTACTACATGAAAAAAATTACATCATTATTAATTTTTTATCTACAATTTTCCTCCAAATCAGTCTGTTACTTGTCAACACTCCAACATTATCAGATCTTATATTTCTATCGTCTAAAGCACTTTGTACCGTATCAATCCACATATATCTTGGTCTTCCTCTGGGTCGTTTTGCTGCAAACCTGGCAGAGAACACTTGTTTCGCTAATCTTTCCTCACCCATTCTGTTTGAGTGCCATACCACCAGAGATTAGCTCTGCTAACGCATTCCTGGATGCTGACGATGTCAAGTTCTTTCCTAATATCCTCGTTTTTAATATGATACTGCCATTGATGCCATCTGTTCACGCCCATAATCTTTCTCAGGATTCTCATATCTGAAGTCTCTAGTCTTTGGTCAAGTGTTTTACTTCTGACCCAGCTCTCAGATCCATAAGTTAAAACTGGTTTGAACACTGTCTTGTATACAGCTAATTTAGTGTTCCAACTAATTTCTCTCTTATTCCATATGAATTTATTCAATTGACTTCCCACCATACCAGCTTTGCTGATTCTGTTGCTATTTCTATATTTAATTTACCATCTTCAGTAAAAATCGTGCCTCAATAGCTGAAATGTTTTACTTGTTCCACAGGTTCTCCATTCGCAACACAGTTGACATTTTCAATGATTCTGCCTATTTTCATTGTCTTTGTCTTTTTATTGCTGACCTTCATACCATATCTATTACAACAGCTATTCAATTTAGTCAGAGAATCTTGCAGACTTGTAGTGGATTTATTTAGAAGTATAACATCATCCGCATAAAGCAAAGAGCTGACATTAACATCTCCAATTTTGATATCATGTTTAATACCACTTTCCTTCATAATGAATAACAGAGGGGATAATGTACATCCTTGTCTCACACCAGATTTAACATTAAACCATCTTCCTGTTCTTCCTTCAATTCCAACTGTAGACTTACAACTCAAATAAAAACAAAGTATTGCTTGATATAATGCCCCATTGACACCATATAACTGCAGCGTATTGAATAGCTTCTCTCTTGGCACCTTGTCATATGCCTTCTCCAAATCGACAAAACTTAAATACAGATCTTTGTTATATTCCCATGCTTTCTCGACTATTTGTCGTAAAGTGAAGATCTGATACTGACAGCCTCTATTTGGCATGAATCCAGCTTGTTCTTCACCAAGCTTTTCTTCCACAATTCTTCTCAACCGTTTCTCAAGTATACTTACATAGATCTTGCCAGGAACACTCAGTACGGAAATACCTCTGTAATTCTCACATGCAGTTTTATTTCCCTTTTTATATATGGGTACTATGAGAGCTCTACTCCGATCATCGGGAATTCGTCCCTCTGTCCAGGCTTTCTGAACTATGCAGTGCAGCCACTGTAAGTCTCTTATATAACCATTCTTCAACATTTCTGGTCGAATATCATCTATTCTTGCTGCCTTTCCACATTTCAAGCCTTTGATGGCTTTTTCTACTTCAAATATGGATATGTATTCCTGACTGCATGCCTGGTCAGTATTTTTTACCACTGTGCTGTCATCACTGCTTGTTTCATTTAGCAGTCATGACAGCAGTTTTTCAAAGTAATTACTCCATACTTCAAGGATATCTTTTTCTCCCGTTTTCATGTCACGTTTATCATCTCTAATTCCTTTTATAGCACTCTTTCCTCCATTCTTAAGCTTCTTCAACAACCTCCAGAATATTTTGCCACCCTCTTGATATTTATTTTCTATATTCTTGCCAATGTCCTCCCATGACTTTTGTTTAGCTAGTTTTACACACTGTTTAGCTTTCTTACATTTGTCTCTGTATTCTGTAAGAGTAAATGCTGACTTATTTGCCAGGAACTTTTGATATGCTTTCTTCTTTTCCTTCACTGCCTCTTTAACATCCTGTGTCCACCATGGAGTTCTGATTTTTCTATCCTTGCAGACAACCTCACCACATGCCTCTCTGGCAGAATCAGTCAATGTTTTCTTCAGAGTTTGCCACTGAATCTCCAAGGTTTGATTCCTGTTCTCAAACTTTCTTTTTTTTTTTTCAATAATCTTTCTGTATTTTAGTCTACAGTTCATATCTGAGAGCTGCTCAACTTTTATTCGCTTTAAAACTTTCTTACATGTTATTCTTTTCAATATGAAATTCAATTTTATCCTGCTCAAGACTAAATAGTGAGTACTTCCAATTTCAAATCCTCTGTACACTCTGGTGTCCTGCACCAGGGTGAAAACATCACTATCAACAATAACATAGTCAATGAGACTTTTCTTATTCATAGCCTCTTCTCTCCATGTGAATTTGTGCACATTTTTATGTTGGAACATGGTGTTAGTAATAACCAGTCCATGTCCTGAGCAGATATTTGCCATTATTATTAGCTTTGCTCTTTTCTCCAAATTTTCCCAAAATATTTTTGTATGTCTCACAATCATTTCCTACTCTGCTATTTAGATCCCCAACAAGGACCAACTTTTCCTTTTTGATTGTGTCAGTTCCTTTTTCTAAAGCTTCAAAAAATTCCTCCACTTCTACCTTAGTAGAACCTTCTGTGGGACCATAGGCACAAATAAGTCTCATTGTCCAGTTTCCCATTCTCATATTTGCCCACATTACTCTACTTGAGACTGACTGCCATTCAAGAAGATTAGCCTCGTATTTTGTGTTGAATACTATGGCTACTCCTTCTTTTCCTTGATTGTCATTGCCTGAATATAACATTTTGTATTTATTGCTCAGAAAGATCTCGCCAGTTTTGGTCTTTTTTGTTTCAGTCACCCCTATTTTATGTCGATCTGGTACTTATCTAATTCCTCAGCTAGCTCCTTTTCTTTGCCATTCAGGCTTCTTACGTTGATAGTACCGATCTTTAACTCTTGTGATATTGAGTTGGGGTTTAATTTCAGATTTGTTCCAGTAGCAGACTTTTCGCTGTTCGCCCTGGTTCCCTGGCGAAAACAACGGGGGCCTTGTTTAACCGGGCGACGCCCCAGCCGGCATGAAATTTTGTCATGTTGTACCGTCATTCTCTATTTTGGTTTAACCAATAAGAATACAATTTGGTCGGCTAAATCCCAAATTGCCAGCCCATGCTCGTCCGTTCAGTATCCAAGTAGATACCCAACAGGGTGCACCACGAGAAGGTGAGGATTGGACATTAGGTCAGAAGCCCTGGTTGGTTCTCCGCATTCATTTAAAGTCTATGTGGTGGTCTCCTCTCACTTATACAGCTTTAACCCTTAAGCACCCCTCATTATTTAGTTAACAAACAATTTCTGTTTCATTATTTAGTTAACAAACAATTTCTGCTATATTTATTTTACTTGGATGCAAGCATATTTTCTGTCTTTAAATATTTTGTATTAGCTACTTATATAGGATTTTATATTTTTATTTTCTTGTTACACCATGATAACTGAAATTTTTACATTCTTGGTTATCAGGGTGTAACACCATTCTGTGCTGTTGGCATCATATACTTAGTAGGCAGATTTTTCACGTTTTTAAAACACCTTGGATTTTTAAATTTACCAATTACCAGTGGAGGAAAATTTTCTGATCCATCAGCATTGAACATGAGCAAAACAGTTATCCATTGCTTCTTTTGTGGATTAATTCTTGAAACAATCAATCCATCCATTTGATGCAGTAAAACCATAGAAACAAACCACTCCGCCACTGGTTTATCCATTTCATCATATGTCGATGTCCGGATATATTTTCATTTTTTGACATAGTGCCAGATTGCTTTGCATTGAGTTCAATGCTTGACCTGTTTTTTACTATCGTGTTCAAAGTGGACACGGAGAGTCCAAGATCTTTTGCTAATTCCACACGTGTTCTGGCATGCCAATCTACACGTCGCAGAATTGCCATCTTTTCTTCTACCGAAATACATTTTCTGTCTTTTTTTCTCCATGTTACTAACATGGATCATCCACCACTGCAACTTGAAAGCAACTATCACATACTAAATTACATAGCAGAAATTCTGCAATATACCACATGCTTCTGAATTGCAACTACGAATACCAACACTGCAAACTAGTGAAGCGATATTTCTCGAATTGTGATTTATTCACTGATATCTAATATTCATAAGTAACAACTGTTACTTGGTAGAAGTGTGAATATGATTTCACAATTTTGTATGATCCTTGTTCATGATTTCAATACAGCACTGTGAATGTGAAATCACATCACAACACGTTACGGGTGCCACGAGCTACTGACAGTTTAAAATTACTGATATGAAAACTTCACGGTATCAATTCGTATTGTGATTGAAAAATCACGGTATCACTCATCACTACATCACTGCTGCAAGTGTGCAAATCACCGTGATGGCGGAAATGAAACTGCAGCCGAAAGCAACGCCATTTGGGAACAGAAATGCACAGATTTCTGCAGAAATCGATTTGAATGAGAGGAATTCGATTCAAAAATCAGTGTTGCCACCCGAGAAAAAACCACAAATCACGGGAAATAACGTCCACATCAAGTTGTTAATGGTGGGAAAACAACATCGTAAGAATAGGCCTTAACACGGGGACCACCAGAAAATGAAGTAAATGGCAGGAAAACGTAAATTGCGGGAATGTAAAAACGGGGTTTTACGGTACATACATTTAATGAAACTAAAACAATATATACACTTTAAATAAAATTACATGACTACAAAAATAACTGGATCCAAGGTCTAAATTCATTTTAAAAATTTTATGGAATTTACAACTGTGTTTAAAAAAAAAAAAAAAAAAAAAAAACTTTTTTATTATCCCGACGTTTTGATCTTCACATCAAGATCAAAACATCGGGATAATAAAAAAGTTTTTTAACACGGTTGTAAATTCCATAAAATTTTTAAAATGAATGCTGATCACCGTGTAACCCTAAAAGAAAGGACAAGGTCTAAATTAATCTACACTTTAGAGAATTTCTTATACAGAAATATTAAAATCATTAGTTTCTGACTCATTCTATTATTGAATTGTTTGACATGCACTTAATCCCATCTACCAGACTAAACATCTTGTTTTCACAACAACAAAAATGTTCATCAGAGCCGGTTTCCTTGTTCGGCTCCTTCCGAAAATATCAAATTTTTCTTCTTTTCTATGGGATCCTTTCTTATCACCCTTATGTAGCATAGAATATTATGCTACATAAGGTATTATTTCACTGAAGTATAAATACTCTTACCTCTTGCAGTTCTATTTGACACACAATTTACTAATTTTTGTACCAGAGAAATTAATTTCTTCTACTACTTCATAAACAACATATATAAACAGAGCTCTTCATGTTAAGCCACTTTACAGTTTCAGATTTCACCAATTTCTTTTTCCATAGTATTCCAGTGTCGTTAAGACAGAAGATTAAACTTTCCATTCAGTGTTTCCTCGAACATTCAATTAGAAAGTTGACTGCAATATCTTCTTTTATTTACTAAATATTTCTTGACAGTCTCAACTCCTCCAGTTTAAAGACTCGCAGTTCTACGATTCTTTTTTGGAATCTTCTGTTAATATTCTTCTGACTGTCACGTAAAAACTTTGATACCGAACGCTCTCTGTCAGCTGTCAATCATCCATCAAACTCCTTGGCGAGCATGCACACTCAAGCGAGAATTTACGTATAATGGCTGATGCCTTATCTCCGCTAGGGTAAACAGAATATCTTCGCAAATATCTCAACATACTTAACAATTTTATATTATAATAAAGAAGATTAAAAGTTATTACAAACTATCGGAATCTAGTAAGTACATCAATTTCAAATGCTTTAATTTTCGTAGCATGCTGATGTACATGCTACGAAACCGAAAGTAGTAATATATTAACATAAACGATTTGTAAAAATATTCATAATTTTAAATTATGATTATTCGACTAACCACTTGTCCAACCAGACCGGCAAATTGCAATATTCCAATCTTGGCAGGAAATCAGTTTGCCAATTGAATAATTGAATGATCAGATAACTGAAAATACAATTACATGGGGCTATACCAGAAGCTCATTGACACACTAACCTGCTTGAGTGTGCATGCTCACCAAGGAGTTTGATGGGTGATTGACAGCTAACAGAGAGAGCGTTCGATATAACAAGGAAAACGAGAGAGTTAATTGAGAGATCACTGTACTAAATAAAATACTAGGTTTAGGATGAGTGGTCTGCATCTGTGAAAGAAAAGTGCTAGCAAAATATATTTTATTGGGCTGTATATAATTTGAGCTGTATATAATTTGTTCATTTAAAATATATAATAATGAGTTCATTTAAACTCTGACAGAATGATTTCATCATTTAGCCGTTGTACAGTAATAGCAAACACCACTATCTGCTAAACTCTCTACCAAACTTTAAATTCAGAAAAGTCCAGAATTAAGGCTTCATAGTATGAGTGCTATTCTAAAGGAAATTAACAAACTGTTTTAGTCCTTATAAATTTGTTTTTATGTTTACTGCACAAGCAACAATAGCATTATAATTGCATAAATAATAACTTTATTTAGTGAGTGACTAGCTAGTTCACTACATGTTAAATTTGAGTATTTTAATTGTCTGCTTAACAAAGAAGTTGTAATAAATACGAGGTACATCCAGAAAGTAAGGTCTGTTCGGAATTTACTGTCAAATAAGATATGGGAGAGCAATCGTGCATGCTAGGTAGCATAGTGACTCATTTAGTTAGCTGTTGACTATTTTGCTTTTGTTCCATTATTGTTTGTTGTCTTCTACAAATAATTTGAGTGCTATGATTTAAAAAAAAAAAATCCTGCCAGTTTCAAGGTTCACGGTGTAACGATATGGTTTTTTTTTTATTGACAGAAAATAGTAGTGCTGCAGAAATTCACCAACAACTGTGTAAGGTTTACAGGCATAATGTAATCAGTGACAGTAAGATCGGGCACTAGTGTTGCTTGGTTAAAGGAGGGCATAACAAGGTTCACAATGAAGAGCGCAGTGGCCAATCAAGTGTAGTGACAGATGATTTGGTGGAAAGAGTGAACAGAGGAATTTGTGAGAATCATCATAATCTCACAATTATGGAAGTTGCTTTTGAATTCTTGGAAGTTTCATGCTCAGTCATTCACGAAATTGTGACAGAACAGGCGGGATATAAGAAATTGTGTGCCAGATAGGTCCCAAAAATGCTGACTGATGATGATTTTTGGAGCATTCCAAAAATGGAAATGAACTTATTTTTTATATCGTGACTAGTGATGAAATGTTGATTTCGTATACAAATGTTGAGTCAAAACAACACTCATTGTACAGGTGGCATTCATCATCTCTAAAAGGTAAAAAAAAATTCAAACCAGCACCGTGGGTCAAAAAAATTATGACCACTGTTTTCTGGGATTGAAAAGAGATCTTGCTTGTTGATTTTTCTTCAGCAAGGAATCACAATTAATTTTCTTGTTTACTCTTTCACCGAAAGTCACCACACTTAGCCAGCCACTGCGATCTTCATCGTGAACACTGTTACACCCTTCTTTAAACAAACTACACCATTGCCTTAACCTCACTATCACTCATTACGTTAAGCCCCTGGACCTTAATGTCATCAGTGAATTTCTGCAGCACTATTGTTTTCCTCCAACAAAAATCGTATCACATCATGAACCTTTATCACAGCACTCATTATAAATTATTCGTAGAAGACTACAAATGATAAAAGAATGAAAGTAAAATGGTCAACATCTAGTTAATGAGTCACTTTATGCTACCACACATGTGCGCAACCCCCCCCCCCTCCATATATTATTTGGCAGTAAATTCTGAACAGATCTTACTTTCTGGACATGCATCGTATAATAATAAATATAATAATATAATTTTTTTAATGTATTAAGGAAAATGTGGCTTGGCATTATAGATAATTAACAGTAGAACAGCTAATCTCTCTCTCTTTAACTTAATTCAAAAGTATACTCTTTGTTTCATAAGATTATTAACATGATAATGCTTAGGGCACCAAAGAAACTGGGGTGGGATGTGACAAACTGTTTCATTCTTCCTGTTTCTATATCAGACATGCATGCATGCTGCAAATTGTTGCATGTGCTTGTCATATATATATTTCTTTAGTTTATTTTTATTTATTTATTTTTCTGAAATTAATATTCCTAGTGTAACACTAATTTTATCCTCACCATGTTGAATAGAAAAACAAAAGTAGAAGTTTTTTCAGCACTACTATATTGTACAGTACAATATCCTAACAGTGCGATTCAAAATAATTGATAAAGGAAATATATTATAATAATTTTCAAATATTATTTTCTATTCTCTTACCCACAGAAATAATATTTATTTTCAGAGTGTATTTCCAAGGAAATACTTACTAATCCTTTAAAAGGTGGAAATAAGAAATCACGAAACTATGCAAAATCTACGTTTTGAAACCTGTTTATATGCCAGGACTTTGTTTGAATACAATTCATGATGTACCATATTACAAGATATAGAATTTTCTTTGGTAAATGAAATCAAAGAAATTGTATGATTATTTTGAAAAAGTAATAACAGTGACTATTGTGTCTGTGTCTTTACACAATCTTCAATTGTATTTTTGGCTGCAGGGAAGATAAGAATTGAAACTCACCCACTCAGTTTAACTTTCGCATTTCACTATCTGTATGTAAAATCATTGCAAGTTCAACATATGCACATTTTTCTTTCTATGGAGTTAGCATCTTGCTTCTCCTTTTTTCTAAATTCAGTTAAATTTAAAAAAAACCTTTACTTTGTAGAAAATATGTGGTCACAGCATTTCATGATTGTATGCAGTGATAATTAGGGTAAAGCTACCAGTTGTAATGACTGTTTTTTTTTTTTTATATATATATAATGTAAGATGATGTAATCATAAAAATTGAAATACTGATAGGCACTGGTGTATTATATTCATCAAAAGGCAAAGAAACCAGTTCATTTTACATAATACTCAGTATTTGGAAAAGTGTTTTTTTTTTCTTTCTTTTCCCACTTGAAATAACTTTTGAGATTTTCTATACCATTAAAAAACTAAACCTGAAATGTTATATATGTTTCACATGTGTGCCAGACACAACCTGACATGAATGTGTTAAGCAGTTGTCTTTCCTCACAGTTACTAGGAAACTAATCTGTAGCCCTTCACTCAACACACTATTTTAAACCTCTTTCATATTATTTAAAGAAGGGTTTAACAGTTTCCTATTGTGGATGGACATAACAATGTCCATCCACAATAGGAAATTACATCCAATTACAGAACTATTGCATTAATGAGTCATCTTGGCAAAGTGCTGATGAAAATACTAACAGAACACCTAAAGGATCACATGGAGGCACATCTTCCTGATGAGCAAGCTTGATTTCAAAAAGATCAAAGTACAGTGCAACAGATACTCACACTAAGACTAATAGCAGAGGAAGCTCAAAGAAAGAACAAAAAGATATACTACTGTTTCGTGGACTTCATGGTGTGGACAATAAATTGATCTGCCTGCTGAAAGATATAAACAGCCAAGCACAAACAAAAATCAGGATAGCAGGTGAGACTAGAGATTGGTTTGCCACTAGTCAAGGCACAAGACACGGGCACCCAATATCACCAGTCATCTTCATCACACATCTGGGAAGAACACTAGATAAGATTAAAGAAGGTGGAGGCATT
This sequence comes from Typopeltis vanoorti, assembly GCF_054136105.1. NCBI lineage: Eukaryota > Metazoa > Arthropoda > Arachnida > Uropygi > Thelyphonidae > Typopeltis > Typopeltis vanoorti. Next base: position 759,658 of record NC_143560.1, on the reverse strand, counting down.
TCAATAAATTGCATTAGAATAAACTACCTCTGCTTTGCAGATGACATTTTCCTGATTGAAGAAGATGCATCAAGGCTGGAACAGATATTGCAAACACTATATACAGAAGGAAAAAGATATGGACTAAATGTCAACTTTGAAAAAACTAAAACAATGCTATTCGGACAACAGGAGTTACTGAACAGAATTACGATAGACAGATTTCAACGGAAAATGTGGAACACTTCAATATCTTGAATGCCACATGATGCATGATTTGGACCCCCAAAAAAAAAAGAGATAAAAATTAGAATAGCCAGAGCAACAACTATTTTAAAAACCATAGATAAAATATTGAAGAGTCCAGCTATGAAGATGCAAACTTACTGCTCATTGTAGAAACCTGTATCTTCAGCAGCATGCTCTATGGATGTGGGCCTGGGTACTTTTTAGAGATTCTGAAAGGAGGATATTAGCATTTTAGAGGAAGTGCTATAGAAAGATCTTGAGAATAAGCTGGATCAGAAAGTGAACAATGAAGAAATTTACAGATGAATACAACCCAGAAAATAATCAAAAGGAAACTATGTCTCTTTGGCTATATATGTAGAATAAATGATGAGAGGAAAATAAAAATGTTGCTGTTTGTGATGATTAAACAAAAGAACAAAAAAGGAAGACCAAACAGAGAATGGGGCGATGACATTGTCAAATGATGCGGAGGCTCTGTGCATGGACTAAGATGACTTAGTCCATGCACAATGCAGTGGAGGAATCATGTCAAAATGGCATTGGACAGCTACGGGCGCTGGACCCATGGTTGTTGATGATGATTGACTGAATTGAGAGATCTGAAAAAAATTTGATCAAAGAATAGGAAGATTATAACCACGTACTGCAAACTGTTATATCAAGTTTTGGAACCTTGGCTATCAGTACAAAATGAAAATTCAATAGAGAAACACAAGAATTCAGTATAAAAGCAGATTCCACTTTTAAGCTATCATAAAGAATATAAGAAGGTCATGATGGAAGGATGCGACTCTAAGAAAAATAATTTCTCAGATGTCTCTGAAATAATTCAGTGGCTGTGTCACTTAATTATACAATTACTATTTATTTTCTCCTTACACATATTCAATGTGTGTTATGACAGTCATAATTGTAGCTATAATGTCTGACTTGCAATGCCAAATAATTTATTCTTGATGTTTTTTTTTTTTTTAATTCATATATTTTTAAATATTCATGCCCATATTGTTATAGTATTGCATATTACCTTGTATGTTCAGCTAAGCCCAGTAGCATGTTGTGCCTAAATAACTTGTCTCCATCTGTTTTTACTGATTAGGGAATTAAACTTATATCCATTGTCTATCAGTTGCTTATGTTTTTGTCTGGTAGTTGAGAATTTCTGGGAGGGACTACCCTGTTACTTAATTCTGTGAGACTGCCCAACTCATCTTCAATCCAAAAGCATTTATAAATGTTCTTCTCATCCTAGTATGTTTCGGATCTTTCCAACCAAGGTGCACATGTTGTTTGGATAATAATAATTATTACGTAACACTTCCAGGGAGTCCAAAGGTTCATCGAGGGAGGTCGCCTACTCTACACCTGTCTCCACCACACATTTCACCAATCGCAACTATCTTCATCATCTACACCAATGCTATCTACTGCCGACCACCACCACTAATATTTTCACAGACAATTGCAAACATCCATGCCCACGGCAGGATTCAAACCCACAGCCTTTTTTTGGTTGGAGAGCGGATACACTAACCACTCGGCCAACCATTCCAGCAATAATATAGAGATGTTTTGTATTTTATATTTTTATTCTTTAAGAGTGAAGTTTTTTTTCAACAGTTACAGTGGCTGCCTTATTGCTTAGTTTTTTCTATTTTTCTATTTATTTTCTATTTTTCTATTTATGCTTGTTCTAATAGTGCTGTAAATATTACGGTGGTCACAAATATTAGCAAAAATTCATTAATTTAATTTTTTTTTTCCAACTGCCATTTCTAATTGTGTCAGGTAACAGAAGATAAGAAAGATAGAAAATGCAGATTTTGATATTTTTCTTCCAGGGACAGGGAGAGAAACTTATAATGGTTGTTTCTCTTATCTGAAGTTGTTCATCATAAACAGTAAACATTTATTATATAAAGAATGTGAAGTTTTATGTACAGTATAAGTATGGATCCTTATACTGTACATAAATATATAAGATGAACAATAATATATATATATATATATATATATATATATATATATAATATGATTTCTTATGTGATGCTGCCTTCAATTTTGAATCACAGTAATCTGTAATTGACTTTCAATATATATTTTTAAGGCATGAATCTTCATCTTCTCAGGAAAAGAAAAATAAAACTTTGAGCTCAGGTAAATTATGTTAATTATTTCATAAATTTAGTAATGTTTCTTGCTTATTTTATAACTGTATTCATTCATTCAGTGAATTTCTTGGTATTCTGTTAAATTATTATTATTTTTTAATAAACTGTTTGAGCAAAAAAGTAAATATATTATTTATTTTCTTATTATACTGTGTCGTGAATTAAAACTGTATTAAAAAACTGAACACACGAATGACCAACACATATACCTTTCTACTCAACTAATATGCTGCATTGTTACTGTCTCCCCAGCCTAATCTTATACGTGCTCTTATCACTTTGAAGTTTCTAGAAACAGCAGATTTCAGAACCTAGAGTACATGAAAATCATAAGTTTAATGTTGAGAACAGAGAAAAAGAAAAAAATTTATTAATATAGGTACATCACTGATTTTCCAACAACATATGGTAGCATACATTTCTTGTACCATAATCCCACCAATATAATTGCTGCTGGAAATCCCATCATGCCAAAGTGCATAACTTTACACTTATTAACATGAATTGACAGCCATCATATGTCCATTGTTCCAGCTTATTCAAATAGGAAGTCATTTGCCTATTCACAGGGTAGTGGTAAAATGCACTTGGACTACTGTGTACAGATTTGGTCTCCTGGGTTTTGGAAGATTTCCCTCCCCCTATCTAAGTCACTGTTCTGCTACCAATGCCATTGCCTGTGGCATGCATACATGCACTTCATCATTTACTCATGTGAGGCTTAATAGAATAAAGCAGCACTGGAAAAGGATTGGGGGATGGAAATCTTCCAAAACCCAGGAGACCAAATCTGTACACAGTAGTCCAAGTGCATTTTACTACTACCCTGTGAATAGGCAAATGACTTCCTTATTCTTACATATCAGTGTTTCAATATTGCAATTATCTTGCTAGTTGTATTTGCAGTGTTTGCATTGATGTGACCTTTGAACCTCAAATTCCTGTCCATCCACTAGAATTCCGAGATCTCTAGCCTCATCAGTTTCTTGTAGCATAATCCCACTGGTATAATATGCTGCTGGAAATCTCATCATACCAAAGTGCATAACTTTACACTTACTAACATGAATTGACAGCCATCATTTGCCCACTTCCAGCTTATTCAAATCATTAAGTGCTACACACACACACACACACACACACACACACACACACACACACACACACATACTAGGGGGGGATTATGCCCCCTGGCGCCTACGCCACCCAATCCCCCTGTTCCGGACTGGTAGGCTGGTTCTCCTTGAATTCTGATGACTCGAATTTTGAAGACTCGACACTTAGGATAGCCCCTGAGTTTCAAAATGTGACATAAAAAGGCTTATAATTTTATATATATATAGGGTAGATATAAAGTAGCATTCTTGATTGCCCTACTTATCTTTGCATCATCAGCAAACAAATAAACATGTCCTGTCAGGTCTTTCCAGTATCAATAATATATAGATTGAATGAAAATGGTCCATGTACTGATTCCTGGGATACATCACTGGTCATCTTAAATCTAATATTCAACCCCCCCCTCCCCCCACACACCACTTTTTGATACCTATCTCTGAGACACCCACTTATCCAAGTAAATAGTTTATATTTCAATTCCATATTCCTCAGTTCATGAAGCTGTCTTTCATGTGGTATATTATCAAATGCCTTAGCAATATCCAACCAAGGACATTGCTATTTCATAAAGGAAATAGATGAATTGTTATTTATCTATTTCCTTTTTTGAACTCAGCATTAACATTATAAAATATTGCACAAGCAAATTGCTTTGACATCATCTCTCTTTAATAAACCCATGCTGTTCCTTGCAAAAAGTATAACTTGTTTATTGACCCATTTCTGTATGAGAGAGTTTACCACTCCAAAGATACTGACTGGTTCGTGTGGACAGACTTATGTGTTCGTCGAACATGTCGTTTATTATTTTAACGGTATAATAGAACACAGAAACTAAGTAAATAATTAATTTATTGACTTGATGCTGATATTTCGCTGGTATTATAACCAGCATCTTCAGAGCGCAAAAACACTGTTTGTCACAATACGTGAGACTAAAACAACATGGTGTACTTAAACCAAGTACATTAACGTACTTAAAGTGTACTTAAAGCCACTCTCAAACCAACACTTTGGCTACGCTATGTTGATGATGGGCTTGCTATTTGGCCACATGGCCCTGAGACATTGAAAACATTTTTAGCACATTTAAATAGCCAACATCCAAAAATCCACTTTACTATGGAACTGGAAGCCAACAACTGTCTGCCCTTCCTGGATACACTCATCACACGTCTCCCAGATGGTTCCTTATCATTTTCAGTTTTCAGAAAACCCACACATACAGGCAGATACTTACACAAACAATCACACCATCATCCTTCTCAACAATATGGCATATTAAAAACGCTAACCCATAGAGTGAGAGCAATCTGTTCAAATGACAAGGCTCTTACTGCTGAACTGACTCACTTACGCCACACCTTCTTGGCCAACGGCTACAATCCACAAAAAATAAACAAAATACTAAACACTCCTAAGAAACCCCTCCCACCATCCACCACAGAGAACTACAACAAAACAGTCACCATCCCTTACGTTAAAGGCACATCCGAAAAGATCTCAAGAATTCTCAATAAACATAAACTACGCACTACATTCAGACCATGTAGCAAATTAGCCACCCTCATCTGCTCACCCAAGGACAGCATTCCTCCTTTATCACATCCAGGAGTCTACCAAGTACCCTGCTCATGCAATCACGCCTACTACGGTCAAACAGGAAGAACTGTGAATATCCGCATCAGCGAACATAAACGATACATCCGGAAATATCATTATGGAAAGTCGGGCCTCGCAGACCATGCTCTGGATACCCCTGCACACAGGATCAACTGGAAAAACACAAAAGTACTACACAGAAACCCATATAAATCAGAGAGATTGTTCTTAGAGGTGACAGAAGCCCTAAAACACACTCCAAATCTCAACAAATATGGCTGTATTAACTTGCCGAAGATCTGGGAGACAGTCATATTAAGAAAAAACCAGCACTTTTCTAGGACTCTAGTAATATATGATAGTGTTTTTTTTTTTTCAGATAGAGGGCACCAAAATCAGGACTCTAGTCTTTGTGTTGCCTCTACAATTTTGGTTAAGTACACCATGTTGTTTTAGTCTCGCGTATTGTGACAAACAGTGTTTTTGTGCTCTGAAGATGCTGGTTATAATACCAGCGAAATATCAGCATCAAGTCAATAAATTAATTATTTACTTAGTTTCTGTGTTCTATTATACCATTAAAATAATAAACAACATACTGACTGGTTAGCAAAACTAATTAGCAAAAACTGTTGCTAATTAGTAGTCACTAATTAGCAACAGTTTTTGCACCACCCTTCTACTCATACAATCTCTATCATACATTCTTTCCATTCCTGTGGGATCTTTCCTGAGTTGAGACTCAAGTCATACAAGCATGTCAAGGGAAAAGCCAGTTTGACTGAACATTCCTTTAGTGTCTGTGCTGATATCCCATCTGTCCCTATTTCCAAATTCTTATCCAGGTTAGATAACAGCTCTTCAACCTCATTCTTATGCACCTTTATCTCTTTCCAATGTAATGGTAGCATTATCCACCATATTATATACATCTAGTTGATAGATCTTAGATAGACAGATGTGTACTTGTTATTTGAGCAATCACATCAGCTTCTGACACGAGTATGCGGCACCCTTTTGTGAAATTCACTAATTTACTTACAGCATAATGATAAAATTATTTCGTGTTGCCTTTAGCCTGCACAGCCAATTTCTTTTCATACTCCTATTTAACTTTGCTTATAATACTTGTAATTTTTCTCTCGTGCTCTTCATATATATCTTAACTCCTCTCACAATATTCTTTTCACATTAACTGTCTATGTCTTTCATGCTGAATAAGATTATAGATCCATTTCACTCCCATCCTATTTCTTCTTTGAACTCTAGGGACATATTCGGATACTGCCCCATTTTGAGGACCTTTTCAAAGTTTCCCATGCATTGCTGGTATTCTTCCCATTCAGTAACATACTACAGGATCAAAGATAGTGATCTCCTGAGTTTGTCATAATTTCCAGCTTCATAATTCATCATGTAACCTGTCCTAATTGGAACATGTATATAGTTAGCTACCTCCTAAGACAGTACAGCATGAACACCCTCATCGACCAGTGGAAAAATGGTTACATTATTAACTGAGATGCATTTCTCCCATCATTCTTATCGCGAGATTCCTTTTCTACCCAATCATTGTTCAGTAGTTTGTCATCCATAATGATTACTCAATCAAATTAAAACTGAAGCTGCTTCATTTTGTATTTTGATTGAAGTGAGTTATTTGGTAACCTATTGGAAAAAAATATTTTTTTAGACTTTTTCTGGCACTTGTTAATTACTGTATTTTTTGCCTCATAAGACTCGCTTTGTTGTACCTAAAATTTATCTGAAAATTAGGATATGAGTCCTATAAGTTGAATGTGTCTTATAAACCAGTGCGTCTTATACACCGATGTATTTTTTATATATATGCACAGTTACAATGAGTCATTGCTTATGCGTGATCAGTTTGAATAGTTGCACGGTCGTTAACAATCACGCATTTAAACTAGTAATCAATAGATTATTATATTTAATTTTTTTTTATAACCCATGGAGTCTGCAAAGCACAGACATAGTTATGATTGCATTTAAGTGAAATGTGATTGAGTACGCAAAAAAGAATGACAATAGGGCAACAGAGCAGCACTTTGGGCCTCCACCTACATAAAAAATGGTATCAACTTGGAGGATACAAAAGCAGCAATTGATAGAAGCAAGTTCAAAAAAACACGAGCTCCACAGAAAATTGGCAGAATAGCCAGAAATTGAAAATGAATTAAAATGTATCTATAAAAATTATTATTCAAACAGCAAAATTATTGGCAACAGAAAGAAATATTGATTTTACAGGGTTGGCATCATGGTTCTTTAGATTTATGAAGAGAAATGATTTATGCATGCATGCAAAGACAAAACTATCACAAAAAATGCCAGATGAATTTGAAAATAAAATCGAGTTTCAACGATTCATCATAAATGCTAGAAAATGAGACAATTTTGAACTTACACAGATAGCTAATATGGATGAAGTGCCTCTGGCTATAGATGAAGATGAATAAAGATTTGAAAAGAAGATTAATGAAATTTATAAAAATTATTTTGTTTATGTTATATCATCATCATGCGTACAAAGGATTTAGGCCTAGCATGGCCTAAATCCTTTTCCGGCCTTAGAAGTCATCATTGAATCGTTTAAGAGGACGCCTTGGTTTTCTTTTTCCTAATGGCTTGTACTTTAAAGCTTGTTTTGGTAATCTTTCTGTTTTCATTCTTTGAACGTGTTCCATCCATTTATGTTTATATTTTTTAATTTTTTCTATTACTGGTTCTTGGTTTAATTCTTTCATAATTTCTTCATTTCTTTTGTGATCAAATAGGGCAGGGGTGTTCAACCCGTCAATCGCAGAGTGATTTTTGGTTGATCTCTTGTGTATTCCTCCTTACTTACAAATTTAATTAAAACTGAAAACATAATATTTTATTTATCATTATTTTGTATTATTTTTAATTCGCTTTAAGTGTATTGCCATTGTTTATTTATTTTTCGTTAAAATTGTCAAATCAGTAATTTTCTTATAAGTCCCGGTAAATTAATTAATTTGGATCAGTGGAAGTCAAACAGCCAGCTGAGTGAATACGATTATAAGCAAAGTGTAAAAACTCGATTGTAGCTTAAATATTAAATATTCCAAAGCACATTACATCGATTTATTACTTAGGTTAAGTCCCATGTGAATATTGTAAAAAAATAAACTTTGTTTGTCTCGGTATAGTTTGTATTAGATGTTTTTGTAAATAACTCTTTTGAAGCTAACTGTATATACTGCTTTAATAAGAATATGTTAGAGTGTTAAAAACAAAGGCAATGTTTTTGTCACCGAAGCTGTACATGGCGGCATTAGAAAGATTGTTATTGAAACTTGCATGTATGAGAAAGGCTTGCAGGCTCTAAGTGTAAACATTTCTGAATTCAGTCAGAAAGAGGTCAAACAACTTTCCGATGGCCGGCAACTTACAATCAAAAGAAAGCGGAGGAGAACCAAAGGCGTGCCGAACTTGAAACTTAAGATGAAAGACTCATACCGATTCTTTGGGGGTTGCCAAACTTCATGTGAGGCCTCAGAGGAGGCCTAATAAAAGGGACTGAAGCAAGCAGAAGGGGTCCTAGTTCCAGAATTGCTGTCAGAGAGGAGGCCGCCGGTCCAGAGTCACCGTCAGAGAGACTGCCCGGATCCACGATGCTTGAGAGAGGAGTTTCCCACTTCCAGAAAGGAGCTTCTTGGTTCAAGACGTCGCTAGAGAGAGACTACTTCTAGGCTGCAGACAACATTTCAAATTGCCGAAAGGAAGTGTTCCAATTGCCGGAGAAAAGTTTCCGTGCCAGATTAATGTCAGACATTCACCACTGTGTTGCATTTTCATTACTTTTTGATGAATCAAACGACTTCACCGATATTGCTCAGTTAGTGGTATTTATTTGCATGGTATTTCAAGATTATTCAAGTTAAGAACTTTTGAAAATTATACCATTATTGGGAAGGACTAGGGGAGAAGACATTTTTTCTGCATTTGATGAATTTGTGAAACATCACAAACTTCTGCTTTTTAAACTTGTGTTTATTACTACTGATAGTGCTCTGCAATGATAGGTAATAAATCAGGCTTCATTTCATTATGTAAAAACGATGACAACTATCCAGATTTTTTAACGTACCACTGTATTATTCACCAACAAGTACTGTATAGTAAAAGATTTAATGCAAAAGATGTTTTGGATGTTATTTAAAATTGTAAATTCTGTTTGAGGAAAAGCCCTGCAATGGCGGTTATTTAAATTACAGGCAGATAATGATATGGAACTTCTGTTGTACAATAATGTTCGCTGGCTCAGCAGAAGTCAATTTTTAGAAAGATTTCTTGTATTAATTAACAATATAAAAAATTTTCTTGATGAAAAAGAAGATATTTATCCACAATTGAGTGATAAAAGATGGTTGTTACACTTATCATTTTTAGTAAATTTCTGTACGAAATTAAGCAATTTAAATTTAGAGTTACAAGGTAGAGATAAAAATTTAATTGACATGTTAAGTTCAATAAAAAGTTTCCAACAATACTTACTTTTATTAAAGAAAAATATAAATGACTGCAAATTTAAACATCTCCCATATTTATTAAAATTTTTGAAGAAAATCAAGAAATGCTTCGCTATGATTTAAAATAATTTATTCGTGAAATAGAATTAGTTGAGGAAGAAATACAGATTTTAATAAAACTGAAATGATTGTATCTTTTATCAATAATCCATTTCAAGAAAACTTGAACATAACAGAAATTTCAAATAAAATTAGTGGACTGTTTGATATAAACCAAGCTGAAGTAGAACTTGAGATAATAAACATTCAGAATAGTTTGCATTTAAAATCAATAAACAATGAAGTCATTTGGAAGTATGCACATGAAAAATTCCCAATATTAACTGATCAGGTTGGGGGAACGTGATCTATATAAGAGAGTAGATCGGCGAATAACTTTTTATAAAAAAGTAGCTCGCTTAGTAAAAAAGGTTGAACACCACTGAAATAGGGTATACTTTGCAGTTTTTCTCGTAAACTTCATTTCTGCTGTTGTTGATCTTTGTTTGTCTTTTTGTTTTATTGTCCAGATTTCGCTTCCATACATTAAGACATTGGGGATATGCGATCAAACTTTTTTGATCGCATATCCCCAAGACAGAAAAAATAAATAGCGCGTCCCCCCCCCCCCAATTGATTGAAAGAGTTTCTTTGGAGGAAATTTTTTTAACCATAGAGTTAATTACACCTGTTATTTTCAAATATTTTGCAATTTTTACGTTTATATCTTTTTCATTTTCATATGTGATCATACATCCTAGGTAGTTAAATGAATTCACCTGTTCTAAGATCTTGTTATCTATTACTATTTTAGTTCTTGCTGGAGCTTGTCCTTTAAAGCAGTGGTCTTCAAACTTTTTTGATCGCATATCCCCAAGACAGAAAAAATAAATAGCACGTTCCCCCCCAATTGATTGAAAGAGTTTCTTTGGAGGAAATTTTTTTAACCATTTATCCATTTTGTGAGGGTTAATTTGTAAAATTTAAATATAATTCATTTACTATTGATAATATCAAACACTTTTAAAAAATGTAAGCAATTTTGATAATATTAATTCACTATTTCTAGTGTAAACGTAAAAGTAAGCACAACAAGGCGTTGGAATTGCACAGAAACAATATATACTAAAAAATTGTTAAACTTGCTATAGTTCGCCCACCGATTAGAGGTCCCTCGACACTTCTGTGCATGTCAGAAAAAGGAGAATCCATTCCGATAATAGGGTAATCAGTCTGTCTTCTGGGATGTAATAATAAACAAACTGAGTTTGTTTATTATTACAGGTTGGAAAATTTAGCTTTTCTTTTATGAACATTGCTGTTTTTAAAGTGTAACTATTTTGCTTGTATAACAGTTGGAAAAATGTACGTAGAGTGTTAATAAAATTAAAAAAGGTATAGCATAAAACAAAAATGTAACTAAGTTTATTTTTAAGAAAGTTTTCTATAAAATAAAAATAATTATACAGAAAAACAAATTATTTCAAATGAACTTAGATATTCTAAACTTACGGTAGAAAGAACTGAGACACTTTAATGTCCTAAACTGATTAATTATTTATGACTTGTTGTGACTCTCAGTAGTATGCAAAAAAAAGTTGGAAAAAATACCATTGTCAAATTCTTTTAATCTTCAGAGTCATCAGAATCGGTGTCCAAATCGCCATCACTTTGACTTAAACTGATCACTAAAGGTTCGCACAACTCTTCGATAATTCTGTCTCTATCCCAATATTTTCCAATGAGGTGACATGAGAGTAATATTTTCCCCACTTTTGAACTGTAATACTTTCAATCACCTGTTCTGAAAGCTTAAAAAGTTTCGACATGCCAATATCCTCAGTTATGTTGCGATGGCGAATGAAACTTTTCACTTCTGCCCAAACATACTCAATAGCATTAATATCGCAATGATATGGTGGTAGCCTCAAAGCTAGAAATCCATGCTCTTTGAGCGTCATGTCGAATTTAAATAGTTTAGTTGTGGGCGAGTTTCTTTTGACTAAATTAAGCAATTCAATTTTTCACATATCTGGGGAATGAGAAATGTTATTTGCAGAGAGCCAATCCATAAGAACTTGCTTCTTATTAGACCAATTTGGAACTTTGTTTAATCGAATAGAGTGATATGAAGCATTATCAATTATAACAACAGCATTTTTAGGAAGGTTTGGAATCAGTTTTTCTTCTGCCCACTTTTCAAAGATCGTAGAATTCATTTGCCTATGATAATCTCCAATAGTTGAATTGGCTTTGTATAGTAAGTTTGAATTCGCTAAAAAAACCCATTTCTCCACCCGCACACAAAATTATTATGCGCTGCGAGGCATTTCCGGTTTGTAGCACTCCACATTCTTCTTTAGACTGCCAACATTTTCCATAAGTTAAATTACCATCAATCCAAGTTTCATCTAGATATACAATCTGTCTTTTCTCCTCCCTGAAACGTCTTATTGCTCTCAAATACTGCGTTATACATAAAACAATGTCACTTCACTCCATGATAAGTTTCCTTTTATTCTGGGACTTTTTAAAACAAAATCCGATTTCATGAAGTATTTTCCTTAAAATTTCTCTTTTCCAAAGAAAATTAATTTTTTCTTTAAGCACAGGAATCAATTTCGGAACAGTTGGCACTATTTTCTCGACCATGTAAAAATCGTGAATAGTTCTTCTTATAACGTCTATATCAAAATCATTCAAAGCTACGGTTTCGATGGTTTTCTTTCTCTGGCGCCTTTTTTAGGAGATTTAAATTTTGGCTTACCTTCACCTTTTGATTCGTTACGAATTCTTTTAACAGTCGACCCCGACACTCCCGCAGTTGCACTTGCACGTTTTATGACTTGAGAAAGGGAAACAAGATGATGGCCTTCTGACGATTCTTTTTCGCAGAATGTCAGCACATTATTCAATATTCTTTTGCAAGAGCTACTGAAACGTGTAACAATAGAACTTGTTGACAGTACTGGATCCATCATACAAATTAATAATAAAAAAAAATGCAAAAAAGGAACAACAAAAATCAAGCTAGTACTATTACAGCAACAGACAAGAAAGCACGTGATTTCGCATGTTGGCGACCAATTCGTACATCCTTCATTTCTTTCTCCTCTTCAGCATGAATCGACTATTCTTGGCACCAAGCCAAGAAGGGATCTATAAATGGTGGGCGAACTATATTAGTCAAATAATTAATACAACTGTGGTGTCATCTGTAGATAGCAGGATAACTAAGCAATTTTCCTTCTGTAGTTGGACTTGTCAACACTAGGATGCTCTACAAACAATGGCAATGATAAGAAGTAAGAGATTTACTCCCTAGTTTTAAAAAACATGACAGCTTTGCCACGGACGATTATGTGTGCAAAGTCGCCCAACGTGTGCTACTCACAAATTTAAATTTACAGGATCTTTATAACGTCTTTGTCTATATTAGATATATGTTTAATTGATGAAAGAAAGTAATATCCTTTATCTTTAATTAATTACTTAATTTTTTTCCTATCAATATAAAACTTTTTTTGACGTACCCCCACGTATCGACTCGCATTCCCCAGGGGGTCACGTACTACACTTTGGAGACGACTGCTTTAAAGGCTATAGTTTTTGATTTTTCTGTTGATATTATCATACCATAATCTTATATTATATTAGATAATAATATATTAGTTTATATTATATATACACATACACTAGGGGGCTCTTCCCCTGCACCTATGCTCCCCCGGAATTCCAGGCTGACTCGAATTTTGAAGACTCAACACCTGGGAGCTGCCTTCATTTGTCATTTCTGGAATCTTGATATTGGATAAGGATTAAAAAAAACACGTCTTATGGAAAAGTCTTTATTTTTATTTCTATTTCTATTACAAGAAACTTACTTGATCAAAAATATTTCGTAATAATTTATTGAAATTAAAAACTACGACTTCAGTGTTATTTTTTAGTGTAGAATTTTAAAAAGATATAAGAATTTGAAATTCTAACACTATCACATTAAAGTTGGATAAATTCAGAAAATAATGATTCCAAACATATATTTGTAGGATTTAAAATAGGCCTGATTTAAAACGTGACATAAAAACATTTCAAATTTTGGCTTATCTTTTTATATATATAGAATGGATATTATATGTTGTTTTAATGATTTGATGATTTTTCAAGAATTTTTTTTATCTAATAAACAGATAATACATATATTAAAATTTAAAATAAAAAAAATTAATACGTGCATGAAAAATTTAATGCATAATTCGTGCATTTTGTCCTGCAAAGAATTTTTTTTTCCCCCATAAATTCAACATGAAAAATGTGATGAGTTCGATACAATGGTTCGTCTTATAAGGTGAAAAATATGGTATGTCAGCCATTTTTATCTGGTGAATCCACAGAATAATTACAGTTTTAGAGGGTTTTTAAAAATAATCATACTTTATTTCCAGATTGTCCAATTTCTGATTGTTTACTGTCATGTTACTCAAAGTGTGTATTTTAATTTCTTATTTGCATTTTTCTGACAAAATAATTTTTTTTCAAAATGGCACCTGCTTTAGGGATTTTGAGTGCTCTTCTATATTTTCTACTCTATCCCTAGGTTTACTCCACAAATCTAATTTTTTGTACATTATACGTGTTTTGGGTGGGATATGTACATCCAAAATCACCTTCAATTGAAGCATATCTTCTATTGGGGAGGGGGGGCAGTTTGCAAAAAATTAAAAATAGCTAACTTTGAATTCAAAATGATGAGAGGAGCTTTGAATTCAAAAGTTTAACATGTAGGAGCTTAAAGCCAATTTCTAGAACATAATTAAAGAAAAAATAGAGGTTGAAAAAAATGTAGAAAAGGATATATAGAAAAAGAAGCTGGACAATGGATTCTGAATAGTGCAGAAGAAATTCTAAGATACAAAAATAAACAAATGAAAACAGATTGGCTTGATGAAGAATGTGCTCAAGTAGTAATTAATAAAACAATTCTGCTGCAATATTAATTAGAATTAAAGAGGAAAAATATATAGAACTGAGACAAGAGGCAGATAAAATCTGTTGAAAGAAGAAAAGACATAAAGGATATAAGCCTGGAGTGTATATATGCAAAGATGGATAATGAAACATGTTAACAAAGAAACAGTAAAAAAAAAAAAAACTGATGGAGAGAATATTTCCACGAATTGCTGAATAAGAACATAAGCTCTTTAACTCAAAATTATTATTATTATTATTACCACGGGCTACTCCAGGAGTCCTTAGACTCATCGAGGGAGGCCCTAAACATCATGTTCACACAGCTGTTCAACATTCTCACAGTATCTATCATACCTTGCCTTGAACTCACTCACTGTCATAGCACCCACAACAGACTCTGGCAGCTTATTCCACTCATTTACCACTCTAAAAGTAAAGAACCCAGCTCTAACACCCCTGCTAACCACGCTCTTGCCCAGCTTCCATGGGTGTCCCCTAGTTCTCCCACCACCAGTCCTGATCTCAAAAATATCATCTGAATTAATCCTATAGAATCCTTTTAGCAATTTGAATGTCTCAATCATATCTCCCCTTTTTCACCTATCAACTAGTTTCTGCAACCCACAAATCTTCAACCTGTTCTCATATGGTGCATTCCATAGACCTGCTATCATCTTAGTCACTCGCCTCTGGATCCTCTCAACCTCCTCCCCATCAAGAAGGAACCGAGGTGACCAAATCTGGGCACAGTAGTCGAGATGAGGTCTTATCAGGGCTCGGTACAGAGGTACAATAACTTGTTTTTCTCTGCTCGTCAAGGTATTTTTCAACAACCAAGTGAGTTGATGAGCTGATTTAGCTACTTTCGCAATGTGCCCCCTAAACTTCATCTCCCTATCCACCAACACTCCCAAGTCCCTGGCCTCATCAATCTCTTGGAGTACAGTTCCACCAATGTGGTATACTGCTGCTAATCTTTTCACTCCGAAATGCATAACCTTACATTTTGTCACATTAAATTGACATCCATTCTCCTTAGTCCAGAACTCCAATCTATCTAAGTCATCTTGCAACACTTTGACATCTTCTGCATTCACTATCGCCCTACCCAACTTTGCATCATCAGCGAACAAATGAACTGTCCCACTTAGACCATTCCCTATATCGTTAATGAACAGATTAAACAGCAGTGGTCCAAGAACAGAACCCTGTGGCACACCACTAGTCACAGGCCGTTTTTTGGACTCTACTCCTGAATAAACTACTCTTTGATATCTCTCCATCAACCACCCAGCTATCCATCTCACCAACCCTATATCCATTCCCATATGTTGTAGTTTATGGATTAGAATTCCATGTGGTATCCTGTCAAACGCCTTTGCCAGGTCCAGCAGTATCACTGTAAACCCATTTCCCTTATCCAGTTCAGCCGTCACCCTGTTATAAAACTTGAGCAAGTTACTGAGGCATGATCTACCCTTCACAAAGCCATGCTGTCCTCTGTACAGTATCTCATTTTCATCAATCCATTCCTGTATTTTTCCCTTGACTACTTTCTCCAAGACCTTGACAACGACTCCTGATATGCTGATCGGTCGGTAATTTGCAACCATAGTCTTGGATCCTCCTTTATGCAGTGGAACTATTTTCCCCTCTTTCCACGCCTTCGGGACTAAGCCAGACCTGAGACTCAGATTAAAAAACATGGTCAAGGGCACTGATAATTCATTAGCCGCTTCATGCAAGACCCGTGCCGGTATACCATCCAATCCCACAGATGTATTCACATTAAGGTTCTGTAATAGACTATTCACCTCCACTTCATTCATCACAATTCCCATATAAACTAATGGTTCCTTCATTTTTTCAACGTCACCACCTGGATGATATACTTTTGCAAAGTGCGCGCTCAGTAACTCCACTATATCGACTGGTTCAGTGAACTCTTTACCATCGTCATTCCTTAAAATCATTTTGCCATGTACAGTTTTTCTCTTGCTTGCAGCATATTGAAAGAACTGTTTGGGATTCTCTTTTGCTTGCATAGCTAGTTTCCTTTCATAATCGGCTTTTGCTGTTTTTACCACACTCGTTACCCTTCTAGCCTGTACTTTATATCGTTCGTGTGCCTGCAGGTCACCCCTTTCTTTAAATTCCCTCCATAGTTGTTTCTTTTTTTGCAGCTCAAGCTTAATGGTGTTATTCATCCATTTAACCCCTCCTTGTTTCACTATTCGGACCTTAGGTATACAATCAGCCATAACCTCTTGTAAATGCTCTTTGATCACTTCCCATGCTCTATCGACGTCCAGCCCTTGCAGTTGTACATGCCATGGCACTGATCCAAGCAATCTCCTAAGCCTGTCATACTTGCCAGCACGGTAATTCCACATATGCCCTGTCTTAATCACAAATTTCACACCTTTAGCCACCTCCCAGGTTCACTCTCACCAATAGGTGGCAACATGGTCATATTCATTACAGTCAAATTCTCAGATACTATTACCAGGTCAAGCACTCTCACACCCCTAGTATTTTCAATTACATGCTGTTTCAGATAGTTATCCCTTAATAATTGAATAAAATCCATTTCCTTCCTCACATGTGTCCTCTCCTCCTTCCAATCAATGTTACCATAGTTGAAATCCCCCATAATAATTACCCTCCTTCCACTCTTTTCATCAATATACTAACTACTATTGAAGCAGACGATTCTGTAGAGCTACCAACGAGCCAAGAGCTTAACAATATAATACATTCACACAAGAACAAATCCCTGCTGAGTTATTACTGAAAGCAGAAGGAAAGAAACTAGAAGACAGAATATATGAATTGGTTTTAATAGTATGGAAGAAAGAGCAAATGGCAAAACATAATAGTCAAAGAATTTAATTTGCCTGATACATAAGAATGATAAAAGTGTGTGGAAATTATAGAGATGTTTCTCGGTTATGTACAACATGCAAAATCTTTACCTCTGTTTTGAAGAACAGATTAAATGCATTTATGTGGAAAATGATTGGTGTCTCTCGAGGTTTCAGGAAAGGCAAATCCACAATTGATGTCATACATGTAATTAAATAATTATTAGAGAAATTTTGTGAATATGATATAAATATTCAGCAGATGTTTGTTGATTTCCAAGAAGCATATGACATTAGCAGACTAAAATGATATGAGATTGATAACTTTGGATTATCAGATAAGCTAGTACCATATAAGTTAGGCTGGTAATGGGTTGATAATATACAATATAAAGCATCTCACAACTAAATGTCACCCCACCTCCATGTGGTTGTAGTCTGGAGTAAACAGATGGGGATCTGACAACCAAGTGTTGGCATAATATTGGAGGAAATGCCTTATCTGGTGCTGGTCTGGAGATCAAGGTGGCAACCTTGAGGGAAATCATATTACTCAAGTCTCCAAGGAAATTTCATTGGACCACCCTTTTGGATAAAGACTTGCAAGGTTAATGATGAAAAATTCAGAAGCACAGGTTAAAATGCAAAATGATTTAACAGACTCCTTTCTGATAACTCAAGGAGTAAAACAAGGTGATAGTCTAGCTCCAATAAGTTTTTAATAGCTTTAGAATACATTATCTGACCATTGCCAGTAGATACTAAAGACACTAATGAACAAATCAGTGAAGGTTGTAGCATATTAACATCATATTAAGAACTAAAGAAAGCAGAAGAAATGTATTTGTAACTAGAAAAAATCAGCACAAGAGATGGGGCTAAAAATTAATCAACAAAAAACCTAAAATAATTCATATAATGAATCATATGTGGAACAACTTAAATATTTAGGAATGGTGATCACTAGACATCCAAACGAAATGGCGGAAGTGCAGAATTGAATAAAGAGAGGTAATCAGGCTTTCTATTCTCTCACTCATTCATATGTACTTAGCTCAAAAGATTTTCCTTGAAAGTACAAATATATAAATCAGTAATTCATCCAGTTGTTACATATGGATGTGAAACCTGGATATTTACAGCAAGGGTGGAGAATTTGTTTCAACATTTGAAAGGAAAAACTTTAGAAAAATGTTTGGCCCATTGAATAATGATCATCTCTGGACGATCAGATACAACAATCAGTTATATAATGAACCCATAATATCTAGTATAATCAAGTTCATAAAGTTGCAGTGAGCAGGACATATTTTTCATATGGAAAATGACAGCATTCTTAAGAAGACAATGCATAGTAAAATTCTTGGTAAAAGAAAATCTAGAGCAAGATTGGATAGACACCATTACTCCAGATAGTAACATCATATTATAATGTTGAAAATTTTTTTCACTTGATTATATTATAAATTAAAAATGCCAAAAAATTATATTATTGGTTTAATCCTTTATCCAAGTGTAAGCAAATGATGTTTGTGCATGAAGTATATTCAAGACAAAGATACTTGTATATAGAGGCTAATGACTTCTTATCAATTGTCTTAGTATTCCATAATCCAAAAACTTGTATCCTTTTTAGTGTGTATAATACTATGCATTATGGGAAAGGCCACTACCCAGACCAGTTTCGATTTATTGAGGTCTCATCAGTGGGAGCCAGACCCAGAATGGATACCAAGATTGAAATGCAAGTAGAACTGTTATGAAGATACTTCGTGTGCGAACTTCATTTGCTTACACTTGGATAAAGGATTTAACCAAGAATATAATTTCTTGGCATCTTTAATTTATCATATTTCAAACTGGAGAAATGGAGTATTGGGCAAACAGCAACAAATCCAGTGGGGGGGGGGGGGGGCAAGGTTTGAATTAGGCAGAGAAGTTTCAAATCCAAAGTTTTACTGCACTACACTGCATAATTCAGAATGCCTGTTCATAGTTGAATTCCAGATGATTGGAGCTTTCATAGTACTTACCTATATAAAAAAAAAAAGGGGGGGGAGGGAAATAACACTGAATATGAAAATTGTTGTAATGCTCAAGGGTAAAAGCTGTATAATTTAGTGAAGACCTCCATGTAGCCATTTAGGGAATACAGAGAACTGACTTCTGACCTAATGTCCACTCCTAATCTTGTGCATATCTTTTTGCACATCCTTTCTAGTGTGTATAATATCATGCATTATGAATTGAAAACATCAGCTAATACCAAATGGAAAACACATAGAACAAATAAAGCATTTTGGGAAGTCAACTGAATAAATTTATATGGAATGAGAGAGAAATTAGTCAAAACACTAAACTAGTTGTATATAAGTCAGTGTTCAAACAAATTTCAACTTAGAGATCTGAGAACTGGTTAGAAATAAAGCCTTTGATCAAAGACAAGACCACAGAGTTCTGAGAAAGATTAAGGAAGCCAACTGATGCATCAATGTTAAAGATACCAAGCAATTTTAAACCTGGTTTTACTCCATTTTTCCCAAGTCAGCAAACAGACAAAATGTCAAGTTTGTGCCTGCAATTGATGCAAGACTAGCTGATCCCACAGGTAGTGCATCAATGGCAGTATCATATTAAAAATGAGGATATTATAAAAGAACATGACATTAATATCATTCAGAAATGTGTTAGTAGAACTAATCTCAGGTGGTATGGCCACTTAAACAGAATGGGAGGGAGAAAAGGTTCAGGTTGGCAGAAGTCTTCCTTGAACTGGGTAGATTGATGCAATAAAAAGTGCCTTACAAGTCAGAAGTATAAAATCTGATAAAATTGGAGTCTTGACAGATAACAGATTAAGTTGGAGTTAAATACGGAAATAGTTTGCACTTTGCATGCTGTAAGGAAAGAAGCCAATATGCATCTTTAACTGTTGCAACTTTTAACTTCTACACTGCTCATTTATCCCAAAAGAAAAGTGAAAGCTTTTGTCTTTTGGAATTTCCTATACCACTTTGTTTTTATTTCCTCATCTGGGCGAGTATCAAAGAAAACCATCATTGCTGAAATTTCTCAGTTTGCAATGAATAGTTAAGTTAATAAGTGTTGGTGTATAAGGATGCATGTTTCAATGACGTCTTTAACTGGAGAGGATTTGAAACTGTTAATTTGACAGAATTCTACATGGAACTCTGTTTCATAAATTGGAGCAAATGAGGATTTAGATATGAGGGTGGTTGATGGACAGGTATCAGAGTGATTTATGCAAGAGTTGAGTGCAGGAGAAGGCAGGTGACCACAAGGCTCAGTACTTAGTCCTTTGCTGAAAGTTTATTTTTCACTAGGTTAGACTATGATAAATTTAGTTTAATCCTTTATCCCAGTGAGAGCAAACAAAGTTTGTGCCTGAAAATATCTTCAGGACTGAATATAGTGTTGTACTATCTTACCTGGGTAAGCAGTACATCACCAGGCAACTCGTAGCAAGGGTGGAGCAAGCTACCAACACTCCTATTCCAGTATCTCCCATAATGCAAAACACATCTCCTTATGGATATGTATACTGTTATGCATTAAGGGATAGGCCACTACCCAGACTAGTTTCGACCTTTATTGAGGTCTCTTCAGTGGGAGCCAGGCCCAGAGTTGGAGATACCAGGCAGAAGCAGTAGCAAGGTCATCTTTACCTATAGGAGTTGCCAAAAGGTTTGCCACCTTTTTTTATTAAATTATTCTGGATTTAGAGAAAGATGTTGAAAGTTTATTTTTCACTAAGTTAGACTATGATAAATTTAGTTTAATCCTTTATCCCAGTGAGAGCAAACTAAGTTTGCACCTGAAAATATCTTCAGGACTGAATATAGTGTTGTACTATCTTAATTGGGTAAGTAGTACAACACCAGGCAACTCGTAGCAAAGGTGAAGCAAGCTACCAACACTCCTATCCCACCTTTGCTACGAGTTGCCTGGTGTTGTACTACTTAACCAGGTAAGATAGTACAACACTATATTCAGTCCTGAAAATATTTTCAGGCGGAAACTTTGTTTGCTCTCACTGGGATAAGGGATTAAACTAAATTTATCTTAGTCCTTTATGTTTAATACATACATCAATGATATAGGAAATTATTTAAGGGGGAAAACAAGGTGTTGCTCAAAAGTTTTCAGACTAATATTACCACAAGAACATTGTTGCACATCCCATCTGTTGGCTGACACTTGAAATATTTGTTGCAAACCTTCGACTGTCACATGACCAAGTATAAGTAGTAGCCTGTGTGCAGCAGTTGCTGAGTTAACATGCATTTTGTGAGTGAAGGTTTTTATGTGTTGTAAGTGACACAAACGAGGAGCAGAGTAGCGATAAAGTCCTGTGTAAAGAATGGCAGAAGAAGATGAATATTTTTGGAATAAAAGTGTTACTGGTGACGAAAAATGGTGTTTCATATATGAGCCTGTAACAGGTTGTAGAGTGGGTGAGAAAAAATTCATCAAAACTCAAGAAGTTGCATTTTCAAAAATCAAGTGAAAACAGTGCTCATGGCTTTTTTGATGTGGAAAGAGTTAGTCATCTCGAGTTTCTCCCTAGTGGTCAAAACATCAATGTGGAATTTTATAAAGACATTTTGCATCATTCACAAGGAATGAATTGAGTCAGACCAGCATTGTACCAATTCAGTGATTGGTTCCTGCTTCAAGACAGTCACTTTCACGCAATGCTGCAGTTGAAGCAAATTTTGGCAGGCAGAAAAGTCGCTGCCCTTCACCATCCACCATGCTTACCCAGCTTTACTCCAGACAATTATTTGCTTTTCCCAAAATTTAAATTTTCATTAAAAGATCATTTCCAAACACTAAATGAGTGTTACGTCGTTGTTTTTTTTAAATATTTTACCTCGGTTGTTCTCCTTGTGCCTACTGAGATCTAGCTTCTGAACTGACTTTCTGGGGCCATTTATCTCTTCAAGTTCTGAAGAAATTTATTTGTTTATGCTGCACCAGTCAGAACTCTAGGATAGAAATTCTTATCTGAAGAAACTTTCCCAGAATTCAGATAATACCTTATATAGATTAAGTAGTTAAGCAGATTGAGTTCTCAGTATACAGTCATGGCCTTGACAATCTTAAATTCCCCTTTATTCCTCTAAACATGGTTCGATATTTTCATGAGTGATAAAATTCAATCTCTTACTCAGACAAACTCAGGTATATATGGGAAAACACATTTATTATTTATCTAAGAACATTATAATTTAAACAACACATATAATCAAGTAAATCAAGGTTAATACTAAAATACAAGTAAAGCAGGGTAATAATAATCAAACAGATATTATTACCCTGCTTTACTTTAATCAAATACACTCATCAGAATTTTATGTTCATTTAGACTAGATTACTGCTACTAATGATCCATTCACATTAAACTTGGTCTAGACAACTTATGAACGTAGTCCAATTCGATTTTTACATAACACAGGAAACTGTCTCAAAAATCTCTCTCTCTTCCTTTCTAAACTCTGTCCATTTTACACCTTTGTCACCAGTAGATAACACATCAAAGGGGAAGATTTGTACATTACCACCATGTTAGATGTTTTCTCAATTCTTCCGTCTGTTCTTTGTTATAGATTGTTTCTCTGTACTATGGATTGCCGCCACATAGGAGTCACGTGCTTATCCCGAATTAGCCACTTGTTTCTTCTGGGCTTATGAACTTTTTGCGTCGGCGCTTCTAACACGATTTACCTTCAAAGGAATCCTTTGCCGCTTTCTCATCAGTTACATCCGCACCGATGGTCTAAAACTCGAACACTGCCGTCATGCCGTGCTATATTTTCTTCGATTCGCGTTGCATCGCTCAACAGCAGGAAAACACGCTGCTGCTTTGTCGTCTTCACGCATCTTGTCAGGTATCAGTCATACTGATTCTCTCGTGAACCTCGAGCAGTAGACCCACGGGTGGCACACACGACCGGGAAACACCACAGGAACCGGGAGAAAAAAAACATAAAAAAAGAAGAAAAAAAAACCCCTCTCAAAGATGTGAATCCGTTTTAAACCCCATTATAGCGCCCTCTTTCCACACTCCAAACTTGTCTACGACGTTCTCCAATTTGCTGTCATCGAGTGACGTCACCTCCTTGCTGTACACGCATCTCTTTTTTCAGGGAACGTGAATTTCTTGCGCCTTCCACGAATGCCTATTCATCGCTCATTACGTCATCTTTGGTGGTCAAACTGCAACCTTTGAACTTTCGTTCACATGATGATGCACGACTTTATACATGGCATATTTTAACATTGATGTTTTTGACAAATTAAGATTCCATCTATTTTAGACAATAACCTTAAACATAGTACAATTTAATATTTATTTTCTCCTTCGATTTCATTTTAATTTAAGATTCAACCTCTTCTTTTATATTTTAATTCCTTTTTAAGCAAATTTAATATCTGCATCTTCACATATTATGTCTGTTTTGCCTAGAGTACAAGTGTGTTTTCGCTTTTTATTGTTCTCTTGTTAAATCTTGAATGGAGCAGTTCTATTCTTGATAGAGCCATCATTCAAAATCTGACATGAGATTCACATTGTGCAGTTACGAGGGAGCTGAACAGCATTCCAAAAAAGGGGTTCTCGGTGGTGCATCAGGAAATTGTCTGAATGCACAGACATGTACATCATTTAAGGAGAAATCTACTTTGAAGTTTAACCTAATATCAGCATGGTACATTTATTAATTGTTTTATATTAATTGTTTTCCAAATTTGAGATTAGTGTAGAAATCCTGCAGGATGGCTTAAATAGACTGGCAGCATGGGCGAAGGTAAATGACTGCTAGTCAAGTATATGATCATGCACTTTGGTGTGATGAGATCACAAACTGTATACTATATTAATGGAACTGAACTATTGGAACTTAATGAGGCCAGGGATTTGGAAGTGAGTGTGGACAGCGAGTCGAAGTTTGGAGGACATATAAAAAAAAATAAAAAAACAGTCCAAAATAGCACATCAGATTACATGGTTGTTGGAAAAGCAGGCATAAGAAGGAGGTTATTAATCCCCTTTATAAGGTTTTTATTAAGACCACATCTGGACTAATGTGTGCAGATCTGTTCACATGGATTCTCTGGAAATTAAGTGATGAAGAGGATGCAGAGGTGAATGACCAAGGTTGTGCCAGGTCTATGGGATGCTTCCTATGAGAACAGATTAGTGTGTGGGCTTCAAGAACTGGCTGAATAATTGAAAAAGAGAAGACTTGATAGAAGCATATAAGCTATTAAAGATACTTTAATAGGTTATTTGCTCCTATCACATATAGCTTATATACAAAAGGTTATTTGCAAACCTATAGTATAGTACGTTTCATACTGTGGATGGGCTAAAGATTTTTTTTATCAGTTTTATATATTTTTTGTATTTTTATTTATTATTTTTTTACCTAATGCAGAAACCCTGCTCTAGAGACCAAACATGGAACTTTATCAAGCCACCTAAGGTCTCCAATAAGCAGGGCAGTGATCTCGCACTGGGAGATGAAATTCATCTCCCACCTAAAGACAATCACAAACATCCATGTCCACAGCAGGATTTGAACCCACAGTCTGTTGGCTGGAGAGTGTGTATGCTAACCACTTAGCCAACTAGATTGCCTGAGATGGTTGAGTGCATAATCAGCATATGAGTTTGAAAGGTTTAAAAGGTATTGTGGAAACAATAGTTAGTCTCCATGAGGAGTCATTGACTCTATGAAGCTCTGTAAGTTGTAGTTCAGCTTAGGTTGATCAGATTCACAAATTGCAATAGACATGAGGATTTTGGACTTTAAGGGTCAGTTTTATTAGAATTAGAGAGAGATAAAATTTACGTGGCAAAATTCTCTGTGAAATATCAGATACAGTGGCATTCTTTGACATACTAAAGAAAGGAGAGTATGGAAGAACATCAGTTTGTTTTTGTCTTTCCATTTTTATAAAAATTATGGTTAAAAAATATAAGGAAATATAAATGTATTAATTTTGTGAATTGCCAATTTTTGGACTGTTAATATTTATAGTTCAGGTAAAAGATACATTAAATCTGTTAAATATAATGTTAAATCTGTTGAAAGATAATAGAAATTTGATTCAGGTTTTTGTTTTGTATGTGATCTTTAGAAATGTCTGTGATCTGACCTTTAATTATGTCAAAAATTCTCATTGCTTGTTTGTTTTAATATGTCAAAAGGATATTGATGCAAATATTGCATTTAATGTGCTCTATGCTTATTTTGAATTGTTTACAGACGGATCACAAGAAAAAGTTGAACATGAAACTAATGAAGAACATAGTAGTGATATTTCTCCACAGATTAAACTGACGTCATCCTCTGATCACCAGTCATACGCAACAGTTAGTGAAATGCCAACTAATTTTATAAACAAATCAAATGCCATAACAGGTGGACTGCATTGTTTAGGAATTCTGCCTGGGCTAGGGGCTTATTCAGATAGCAGTGACTCTGATAATTCATCAAATAGTGAAGCAGAAAAAGATTGTGACTATGATTTAATTGGACGAAGACGAGGTCGTACACAGCAATTTCATAATCATTCTTGAGGAGTTTTTACTACTGTTTCTTTTAATCATGCTGAAAATGGTATGTGATAATGAATCACTTTGATAATGTAGTTATGTTATGTTTAGTGCAGTCTGATGCTCCTTATTTTAAGACATTTATCTGCATTTGAAATAATACCGATTAATAAAGCACTTGGACCTTGTTTAATGTGTGATGTTCACATAAAATATTTGTAGCAAAAACATCTTTTACCATATTTAAAAAAAAAAAAAAGCGCAAAATATGTAAATGTTATAATATTTGAACACTATATAAAAAAAAAAAGACTGAGTTTGAAGTAAGACAATATTTGCACAAGTAGTGAAGAAACTAAAAATAGATACCGTGAAATTATGTTAAGAAACGTAGTATCGTTATGTGAACTAATAATGAGTCTCAAAGTTGTTTTCATAAACACAAGTAACTTGGAGTTATTCATTACCATGAGTACCTATTCAAATTCGCCATCTTTAAGATTTTGGTGTTTTTCTTCTCAGATAGATACATCAAGTATTAGCTGAAATGGATCGCAAGTCAAGGTTCTAGAATCCTTGAATTCTAACCACTGAGTTTAAAATATATCTATGGGATTATTGTAATCAAGCTTCTCGCATTTAGCAATATCTATAATTTGAACTGCTAAGGATCATGAAGTGAATATGTATTAAAGTAATCAAAGATCAATGTGTTGAAAAACTGCAATTCAGATTATGACTGCTAATTCAGTTACAATATGTTGATTTTTATCCAGCTATGAGGTAAACAAAGGTAAGTTAGTGTTATAACTCCTGTGCCCATTGGAAATACTTGGGATGACCTGTGAAAATTTGTTGGGGAAGCAAAGGATAAAATGTTTGTTATGCCACTAGATAGGTCAGATAATGGGCTAACAATTATTATGACTGGATGCTGTGGCAAGTAGTCCACTTAGGTTATATGTTCTATTGTTATTATTATTATCTATTTGTATTAGTTAAACCCTAAAATAAATGTTCCTTACTTAATAATCTATAATGAAAAAAAAAAAGTGAATAATTTCAAGAAACTCAATTTTTAGATAAGAATTATTGCATAAACTGGGATAATGCCTTTCACTCCTTACTATTATGTTACCAAATTGTATTGTTATTATTATACATATAATGGGTTTTTTATGATCAGTTAAGGCAAATAGTGAATTATTTTTTGTAGGTTAGCATAGTTTTACTGATATTGCTTTGTTTCCAGTTTTATTGATAATCTGGCACTTCTCAGTTAACCAACAAATTTGTAATTGATGTTTTGATTTTTTAAAATTATTTTCAGTTTAAACCATAAATTAGTTTTTAAAAAAGTTACGAAATGCACAGGAATAAAAATAATACCTCTTGAAACTGATTATCATTTTCAAAATTTCTTTTTGACATAGTGGATTATTCTTGGCATTTAAGTTAATTGTTTCAGCAAAGTTTTATAAGAATGCTGCCAATGCCATTTCAGTAGTCCAGTCAGAAAAGTGTTAGTATTAAGTGCTGCACTCAAAATCAGACCAGAACTTACCCAACAAGTTTATCATTTTGTGCAATGCCAGTTTTGCTGATAAAGAGATCCTCTGCTTTGTCATTGATACTTTTGAATTCTACAATTTGCATGGATGTTCTTTAAAGAAAAGATTTCAGTTAGATGGTTTTTATTGCTTATTTTTCACTCACTCACCTCTTTGCCCATTATTGAACTAAAGTGGCATAATAGTTTGTTTCTGCAGAGTAGGGTTCTTAGCTTTGACTTTTTCTTGAGTCAACTGTGATATGTCGCGGACTCTCAGTTTATTGTGTCAGATAATACTATACATTGGGTTTTTTAATTTAAATAAAAATTACTTAATTAAACATGAGAGAATGAAGGAGAGGGAATAAATAACTGAATATACTGAAAATGAGTGAATATACACCATCCAAATTAGGAGTACCATATACTGATTACTCAGTACATGGTTCACCTGTTTTTTTCAGTACCAAGTTGTTTTGTAGCTGTGAAATTTATTTGCCTCCATTTGATTGTATTTTCCACATAAACATAAAAGCGAATTCAACTGCATTTGATAGTAGTTCATTGTACTGTAATGGTATACATATGAATTTGGGTAATTTGTAGAGTTTATATCATTGCCACCCTAGTTGGACTTACTCTTGGTGGAAGGCTGATAAGAATAAAACATTCTTAGTGTATACAGTTCAGGAGGAGGAGAACCCAAGAGCTGTAGAAAAGTAATAGCTGAAATAAAGAAAACAATGTAAAATATTAAACATTTAATATTTTAAAAAAAATTAATGAACATAGAATAGATCTGTTAGTCTTGCAAAATCATGAATTAGGATTAAATAATACACACATTGGCCATAAAATAACATGGGGAAAATATAAGAAAACCAACATTTGTAACTGATTATTTTAATTAAAGAAGTTAAACCAGAAATTATTTCTTCTATCATCTAGAGGGTACATTGCCTCTCTCTTTCTCTCTCTTTTTCTTTCTGTACTTGATGATAGCAGAAGTAATGCATCTCTTTTCCTGTTCTATTTTATCCAAGTTGATATTGGTTAGTTCTTTATTAATAAATTAATAAAGTTTAGTTCTTGATTAATAAATCTATTCTCTAATCTCTTGCCAAAGTTCGAGTATTGAGGGTACCAATTGCCATTTTCATAGATTTAAGAGGCAGCCTGTTTTCATCTGCAAGATTCTTAGCACCACTGGCCTCACTCGGCACTGTAGGAAGGAGAGTGTGGGTCGTGCAGGACTCGGGGCCGTTTGTTGTTGTAGTGGCATCTTTGCTGTTGTCGCATATACAATTCTCCTGACCAGGGTGCACCACAGGGAGGTGGAGTTGGACTTTGCACCCCCACTAGGGGACTCTGTCCCCTGGTGCCTATTCCCCCCCCCCTCGAGTTCCGGACTGGTAGTAGGTCGTACTCCTTGAATTCTGATGACTCAAATTTTGAAAACTCGGAGGGATCCCCCCCCCGAGTTCTGGACTGGTAGCAGAGCTTGAAGACTCAACACTCAAGGTAGCCCCTGAGTTTCAAAACGTTTCAAGTAACTTGACAAAAAATGTGACATAAAAAGGCTTATCATTTTATATATATATATATATATATATATATATATATATTGCTTTGTATAATGTTCCATTCATTCCATATAATTGTAGTGTTTTGAAAAGTTATTCTCTGGGCACCTTGTTGTATGCCTTTTCCAGATCTACAGGACTTAAGTAGAGATGTGGGAATATGATGCTTAAGTACATAAGTGTCATGAACCCATAATTTCTTAATTATTTGTCTTAAAGTGAAAATCTGATCTTGACAACTTCTATTTGGCCTAAGCCCAGCTAGTTCTTCTCCAGGTTTCTCTTCCACAATCTTTCTCAACCTCTTTTCAAGTATGCTTTTATAAATTTTATCTGGAACACTTAATAGAGAAATTTCTCTACAATTCTCACATTCATTAAGATATCAGTATCAACAATGATATAGTCAGTGATGCTTTTCTTATGTCTATGAGAGCTCTACTCCAATCATTGGGAATTCAACCTTGTGAAAAGGCCCTCTGAATTATGCAGTATAGAACTGCATAATTCAGTCCTGTTATGTCTCTGTATTTTCGTTTCTTTATTAGAGTACGTATTTAGTATGATCCAATTTTGATCCAGTTATCTCTATATCCTTCTACCTTAATCTTATATCTTTCTCCTTAATATATAACCCAGTTTGGCTCTTAGGGATATATCCTCTTCAGAAACTGGCAAATTTATATTTTAACTGTGCCAGCCAGCTACCTATAACAAGAATATAATTTAAGCTCAGGGAAATATTCCTAGATTTTAGGCATATACGTTAATCTAGAATTCACACGTGAGTATATAGATCTTGGTACTTTGCAGTTGTGACCTAAGATCTAATCTTAATTATATAATTATCTAAACTCCTTCCCGCTATTTGGCTCTATTTTCACAAGTGGTAGTTTGACACCTCGAATTCAGGCAAGACTCAGGTTCAAGTAACAAAACATGTTTATTAATGCTAAAAGGCAAGTACATTAAATCTTGTATTAAGTTATCAAAACTTCTGAATTGCTAGCTAAGTGAATGGCTTATGTTAAGCTATACAAACTGTTCAATGCTAATCTAACCTTCTTACATAAACTGACATGCAAAATCATGTAATACAAATGGATAATTAAACAATGTCACACTCAAGTCGAGTTCCTTCATTCACATTTACTTAAAATAGATATTTCACAATTCATTTCTCTCTTAGTTAAATTTACTCAATTAACAAAGGGTTTTCACTACTTCAATCATATACAAGTTAGAGATTTATCCTATACAATTCTTTGTCTAATAGAATTGGCTGCATTAATTACTCTATCCTGTCAAAGTTCTCTAAAATGTCCTCAGTCTTGCTTTATCAAGACACAAATTTTACCTTCAAACAATCTCAAGATATAAAACAAAAGGATCTTTACTTTACTAAGTCCCTCCGAAGGTCTATTAGCTGCCATATGTTGCTCGGGTCATCCTTCGTCTTGGCTGGTTCTGAGGCAGGTCTCGTGACTGAGTTGTTCCGTTCTCTGCTACCGGACACAAATCAGGAAATGGCTGGAACTACAAGCCTTCTCTGCTTGCTCGGGTGGGTCATTCAGCGTTTGGCACCATTCTGCATGAGCTGTTGATTCTCGTATGGGTCTCCGCTGAATACCTCTCAGTGCAATCATGAATACGCACCCTCGGCTTGTCCCATCTCCGATCACTCGTCGAGAGTCCTCAGTCTCCAAAATCCCTGGAGAAAACAAAAAAGCCTAGAGCTTGGCGCATATTGTCCTAAATATTCTTTCTCAGCGCCTTCTTTATCTGTATTGTTTTTTTTCGCACAATCCATAACTTACATCGCCCTTAGGTTGATCCCTTGCTTTCCCTCTCCTTGCTATTAGGTGTTGTTTTCGAGGAAAGGTGCTTATGTCAGCCTTCCCTGTAAGCTGCAGCCTTCGGCGTTTCGACAGGCACTTGCAGCTTAGACGTGACCGTTGATCCTATTAGTAATTTCTTACCTGGCGATGTACGATTTTTTTTTTATAGCTTAATAATACATAATTTAAGTTATTATTCCTTTACATGTAATGCTAATCTGAAATAATTCCTGATTTTAGCTTTCCCTTTTGACAATAAATAAATAATTCCAATACATTACACATACTGATATACACTTTCACATACAACTTAGGTGTTACTCACCTTCCGCTGGTAAGCAGGTATTATGCAAATTTCTTTGTTATTTTGTAAAGCTTACATGTTAGATCCTGAATGAATAACTTATCAAGAAGTTCTCTGTTAAGCCTTTCTAGTCAAATATCTACTCCAGCTGCCTTTCCACATTTCAAGTTTTTGACAGCTTTTTCTACCCTCAAGTATTGATATGTCCTCCTCCTCTTTGCATCCCTCCTGAAAATTTTCTAGTATGGTTCTGTCACTGCTATGTTCTTTTAACAATCTTTCAAAGTAATTACTTCAGGCATCTAGGATATCTATCTTTTAGTTTTTATGTCCTCCTTCCTACATTTTTAAGCTTCTTCAATAGCCTCCAGAACATTTTGCCACCTTCCTGATATTTATTGTGTATATTCTTACCAAAGTTTTCCTATGATTTTTGTTTAGCCACTTTTACACACAATTTAGCTCTCTTACATTTTTCTCTGTATTCTTTTAGGGCATGTGCCAACTTATTTGCTAGGAACTTTTGATATGCTTTCTTCTTTTCTAGGACTGTTTTTTTTTTAACTTCTGTCTGCCATAGTGTTCTTATTTTTCTATCCTTGCAGAGAACTTCCTCACATACCTCCCTAGTTGAATCAGTCAATATCTTCTTCAGCATTTGCCACTGAGACTCCAAGGTTTGGTACTTGTTTTCAATTTGCTTAATTTTTTCTTTAATAATGTTGGTAAAGTCGAGTCTACAATTTGCTTGCAAAACTTGCTCAGCTTTAATTCTTTCTAAAACTTTCTTAGTTACTGTTCTTTTCAATGTGATATCCATTTTTATACTGCTTAGTACTAAGCAATGGTCACTTCCAATTTTAAATCCTCTGTACACTCTTGCATCCTGAATGAGCATGAAGATATCACTATCAACAATGATGTAGTCAATCAGATTTTTTATTTCTGGTGTCTTCTCTCCATGTAAACTTTGAGAGAAGACATCTTTATGTTGAAACATGGTATTAATAATGACTAGTCCATGTCCAGAGCAGAAGTACCAGAGCTTTGTCCTTTTCTCGAATTCCCAAAACGTGTCTATGTCTGGTGGGATTCATTTCCTTCTCTGCTGTTCAGATCTCCAATAAGGAACATAATTTCCATTTTCAAATGATGGTACAACATGACAGAATTTCATGCTGGCTGGGGCGTTGCTGAGTTAAACAAGGCACCCATTGTTTTCGCCAGGGAACCAGGGCAAACAGCAAAAAGTCAACAAATCCTAAAACCCACCCCAACATCACCAGAGTTCAAGGTTGGTACTATCAACATATGAAGCCTGAATGGCAAAGAAATGGAGCTAGCTGAGGAATTGGATAAGTACCAGATCGACATGATAGGGGTGACTGAAACAAAAAAAAAAAGGGGGGGGGCAAAAACTAGTAAGATCTTTCTGAGCAATAAATACAAAATGTTACATTCAGACAATGACAATCAAGGAAAGGAAGTAGCCATAGTATTCAACACTAAATATGAGGCTAATCTGCTTGAATGGCTGGCAGTACCAAGTAGTGATGTAGACAAATTTGAGAATGGGAAACTGGTCAATGGGATTTATTTGTGCCTATGGTCCCACAGAAGGTTCTACTAAGGTAAAAATGGAGGAATTTTTTGAGGCTTTAGAGAAAGCAACTAACACAATGAAAAAGGAAAAGTTGGTCCTTGTCATCATCATCATCAAATTCCTGCCTTGTACCCTCAAGGGGTGTACAGGATATGACAGTACTACATGAAAAAATTACATCATCACTAACTTCCTATCTACAATTTTCCTCCAAATCAGTCTGTTACTTGTCAAGACTCCAACATTATTAGATCTTATATTTCTATCGTCTAAGGCACTTTGTACCGTATCAATCCACCTATATCTTGGTCTTCCTCTGGGTCGTTTTCCTGCCAACCTGGCAGAGAACACTTGTTTTGCTAATCTTTCCTCTCCCATTCTATTTAAGTGACCATACCATCTGAGATTAGCTCTGCTAACGCATTCCTGGATGCTCACAATGTGAAGTTCTTTCCTAATATCCTCATTTTTAATATGATATTGCCATTGATGCCATCTGTTCACGCCTCTAATCTTTCTCAGGACTCTCATATCTGCGGTCTCTAGTCTTTGGTCAAGTGTTTTACTTCTGACCCAGCTCTCAGATCCATAGGTTAAAATTGGTTTGAACACAGTCTTGTATACAGCTAATTTAGTGTTCTGACTAATTTCTTTCTTATTCCATATGAATTTATTCAATTGACTTCCCACGATACCAGCTTTGCTGATTCTGTTGTCTATTTCTATATTTAGTTTACCATCTTCAGTAAAAATTGTGCCTAAGTAGCTGAAATGTTTTACTTGTTCCACCGGTTCTCCATTCACAACACAGTTGACATTTTCAATGATTCTGCCTATTTTCATTGTCTTTGTCTTTTTATTGCTGACCTTCATACCATATCTATTACAACAGCTATTCAATTTAGTCAGAGAATCTTGCAGACTTGTAGCGGAGTTGGTCCTTGTTGGGGATCTAAATAGCAGAGTAGGAAATGATTGTTAGACATACAAAAATATATTGGGAAAATTTGGAGAAAAAAGCAAAGCTAATAATGGCAATTACCTGTTGGATTTCTGCTCAGGACATGGACTGGTTATTACTAACACAATGTTCCAACATAAAAATGTACGCAAATTCACATGGAGAGAAGAGGCATGGAATAAAAAAAGTTTCATTGACTATGTTATTGTTGATAGTGATGTTTTCTCCCTGGTGTAGGACACCAGAGTGTACAGAGGGTTTGAAATTGGAAGTGATCACTATTTAGTCTTGAGCAGGATAAAATTGAATTTCATATTGAAAAGAATAATATGTAAGAAAGTTTTAAAGAGAATACAAGTTGATCAGTTCTCAGATGTGAACTGCAGACTAAAATATACAAACATGATTGAAGAAAAAATGAAAGAGTTTGAGAACAGGAACCAAACCTTGGAGAACACACTGATTGATTCAGTCAGAGAGGTATGTGATGAGGTTGTCTGTAAGGATAAAAAAATCAGAACTCCATGGTGGACATGGGAAGTTAGAGGCAATGAAAGAAAAGAAGAAAGCATATCAAAAGTTCCTAGCAACTAAGTCAGCTTGTGCTCTTAGAGAATACAGAGACAAATGTAAGAAAGCTAAACACTGTGTAAAACTAGCTAAACAAAAGTCATGGGAAGACTTTGGTAAGAACATAGAAAATAAATATCAAGAAGGTGGCAAGATATTCTGGAGGTTGTTGAAGAAGCTCAGAAATGGAGGAAAGAGTGCTGTAAAAGGACCACCTTTATCATCTCTAAAAGGAATTAGAGATGATAAAGGTGACATGAAAACTTGGAAAAAAAAAGTACAAATTGCTATATGAAACAAGCAGTGATGACAGCATAGTATTAAAAAACACTGACCAGGCATACAGTCAGGAATACATATCCATACTTGAAGTAGAAAAAGTCATCAAAAACCTGAAATGTGGAAAGGTAGCAGGAGTAAATGATATTCAACCAGAAATGCTGAAGTATGGTGGTATAAAAGTCTTACAGTGGCTGCACTACATAGTTCAGAAGGCCTAAACAGAGGGACGCGTTCCCAATGATTGGAGTAGAGCTCTCATAGTTCCTATATATAACAAGGGAAATAAACTGAATGTGAGAATTACAGAGGTATTTCCCTGTGAGTGTTCCTGGTAAGATTTATGCAAGTATACTTGAGAAATGGTTGAGAAGAATTGTGGAAGAAAAGCTTGGTGAAGAACAAGCTGGATTCAGGCCAACTAGAAGCTGTCAGGATCAGATCTTCACTTTACAACAAATAGTTGAGAAATTATGGGAATATAACAAAGATATGTATTTAAGTTTTGTCAATCTGGAAAAGGCATACGACAAGGTGCCAAGAGAGAAGCTATTCAATATGCTACAGTTATATGGTGTCAATGGGGCATTATATCAAGCAATATGTAGTCTTTATTTGAGTTGTAAGTCAGCAGTTAGAATTGAAGGAAGTACAGGAAGATGGTTTAACGTTAAATCTGGTGTGAGACAAGGATGTACATTATCTCCTCTGTTATTCATTATCTATATGGTTCACATTATGAAGGAAAGTGGTTTTGGAAAAAAAAATTCAGGTCAGAAAGGATTAAACATGATATCAAAATTGGAGATGTTAATCTCAACTGTTTGCTTTATGCGGATGATATTATACTTCTAAATTAACCTGCTGAAACTCTGCAAGATTCCCTGACTAAAGTGAATAACTGTTGTAATAGATATGGTATGAAGGTCAGCATTAAAAAGACAGACAATGAAAATATCAACTGCATTGTGAATGGGAAACCTATAGAATAAGTAAAACATTTCAGCTACTTAGCCACAATTTTGAGTGGAGATGGTAAATTAAATATGGAAATAGACAACAGAATCAACAAAGCTGGTATGGTATGAAGTCAGTTGAATAAATTTATATGGAATAAGAAAGAAATTAGCTGTATACTGGACAGTATTCAAGCCAATTTTAACGTATGGATCTGAGAGGTGGGTCAGAGGTAAAACACTTAACGAAAGACTGGAGACCACAGATATGCAAGTCCTGAGAAAGATTAGGGGCATGAACAGATGGCATCAATGGCACTATCATATTAAAAATGAGGATATTAGGAAAGAACTTGACATTGTCAGCATCCAGGAATGTGTTTGCAGAGCTAATCTCAGGTGGTATGGTCACTTACACAGAATGGGAGAGGAAAGGTTAGCAAAACAAGTGTTCTCTTCCAGGTTGGCAGAAAAAAGACCCATAGGAAGACCAAGATATATAGTGGATTGATACAGTAAAAAGTTCCTTAGAAGATAGAAATATAAGATCTGATAATGTTGGAGTCTTGACAGGTAACAGACTGATTTGGAGGAAAATTGTAGATAGAAAGTGATGTAAATTTTTCATGTAGTACTATCATATCCTGTACACCCCCCTTGAGGGTATATATCAGGAATTTGATGATGATGACTTATTATTTAGTAAGATCCCACCTGTTTTTGTTTCAATAATGCCAATTATGTCCATGTGGTGCTTTTGCAATTCTTATGCAAGTTCGATTTTCTTTCCAAATAATACTTCTTATATTGTTAGTTCCTGTCTTCTGATGTTGGGTTTATTCTTCTTCTAGATGTTGAGTTGGAGCTTGTTCCAGTAGCTGACTTTTCACTGTTCATTCTGGTTCCCATGATGAAAACAGCAGCAGCCTTGTTTAACTAGGCAATGCCCCAGCTGGTGTGAAATCTCATTATGTATTATGTCATCATATGCATTTGTGGTTTAAGCCAAGAGGGAGTACAGTTTGGTAGGCTAAGTCTCAAATTGCTAGCCAATTCTCATTTGTTCTCTACTCCGCAGATACTAATAGAGTGCACCACATGAAGGTGAAGATTGGACATTAGGTCAGAAGCCTCAGTTGTTTCTCTTCATTCCTGAAAGGTGATGTGTAGATCTCCTCTCAGTTATTTGGCTTTGACCCTTAAGTGAACCCCTTCCCATTAGAATACATGAATTATAATTTTCTTTTGTGCCCACAGATATACTTTTAATGACTGTCCCATTTAGATTTAGACTTCAGAAACTATATTTCACACTTAACTTGCCTGAAGTGTGTCTGCACATTGCATCCTCTTCCTGATATCTCTAATTCTCCAATTTTTGCACTTCCACTGTTTTACTGAAGAAAACTCAAGAAAACTGAGTAGTTCCATTCAAATGTAATCCATTGGTCATACACAACATCCATTAGACTTGCTCCATACATCTGAAATCATTCTTTGCAGAACCTACACATTGACTTATTTGCAGTCTGCTCATGCCATGGCTTGGCATCTTCCAGTTGCTCTTTCTTATCCTCTTACACTCCATACTTATTATTATTGTTCCGGGCAACTCCAAGGAATCGACAGACTCATCGAGGGAGGCCCTAACATCATGTCAAGAATAACTATTCGACATTGACACAGTATCTATCATACCTTGCCTTGAACTCTTCACGGTCGTAGCACCCACAACAGACTCTGGAAGCTTATTCCACTCATTCACCACTCTCCAAGTAAAAAACCTAGCAATAAGTCCCTTGTCAACCACGCTCTTGACCAGCTTACATGCATGGCTCCCCTAGTCCTCCCACCACCAGTCATATTTTCAAAAATATCTTCTTGATTAATCTTATAGAAACCCTTCAGTAATTTGAATGTCTCAATCATATCACCCCTCCTTCGCCTATCGTCCAATCTCTGCAACCCACAAATCTTTAACCTATTCTCATAATGTTCATTCCCCAGACCTTCTATCATCTTGGTCACTCGTCTCTGGATCCTCTCCACTTCCTCCCCATCATGAAGAAACCCTGGTGCCCATAACTGGGCACAGTAGTCCAGATGGGGTCTTATCAAGGCTCGATACATAACAACAACTTGTTTGTCTCTGCATGTTAAAGTATTTTTCAGAAACCAAGTGATTTCATGAGCTGATTTAGTCAGTTTTGCAATGTGCCCCTAAACTTCAATTCCCTATCCACCAACACTCCCAAATCCCTGGCCTCATCAATCTCCTGGAGTACGGTTCCACCAATGCGATATACTGCTGCTATTCTTTTCACCCCAAAGTGAAAAGAATATTTCACCTTACACTTACACTCATAACCTTACACTTTGCCACATTAAATTGACATCCATTTTTCCTAGCCCAGTCCTCCAAACTATCCAAATCATCCTGTAAAATTTTGACATCCTGTGCACTCACAATTGCTCTACCCAACTTTGCATCATCAGCAAACAAGTGAACACTTCCTCTCAAATCCTTTCCTATATCATTGATGAACAAATTGAAAAGCAGTGGCCCAAGAACAGAGCCCTACGGCACACCACTAGTCACAAGCCGTCTTTTAGACTCCACTCCTGCATAAACCACTCTCTGGTATCTCTCCTTCAACCACCCTCCTATCCATCTCACCAAACCTATATCTATCCCCATCTCCTCCGGTTTACTGATTACGGTTCCATGTGGTATCCTGGCAAAGGCCTTGGCAAGGTCCAGTAGTATCACTGTAAACCCATTACCCCTATCCAGTTCAGCCGTCACTGTGTTATAAAACGTGAGCAAGTTACTGAGGCATGATCTACCCTTCACTAAACCATGTTGTCCCCCATACAATATCCCATTTTCATCTATCCAATCCTGTATTCTTTTCTTGACTAATTTCTCTAAGACCTTGACAATGATTCCTGATATGCTAATCAGTCGGTAATTTACAACAGCAGTCTTGGAACCACCTTTATGCAGTGGAACTATTTTCCCCTCTTTCCACCCCTCGGGACTAACCCAGACCCGAGACTCAAATTAAACAAAATGGTCAAGGGTACTGGCAGTTCTTTAGCTGCTTCTCGTACGACACGAGCTGGTATACCATCCAATCCCACGGATGTATTGACATTGAGGTTATGCAATAGACTACTCACCTCCACTTCATTCACCACAATTACCATATAATCTACTGATTTATTCGTTTCTGCAATGTCACCACCTTGATGATATATACTTGCAAAGTGCTCACTCAGTAACTCAACTATATCAACTGATTCAGTTACCTCCCTACCATCGGCATTCTTTAAAATCATTTTGCCATGTACATTTTTCTTTTTACTTGCTACATATCTAAAAAACTGTTTAGGATTCTCTTTAGCCTGCATGGCCAATGTTCATTTGTAATCCTTTTTTGCTTTTCTTACCACACTCGTTACCCTTCTGGCCTGCGCTTTATACCTTTCGTGTGCCTGCCGGTCACCTTTCTCCTTAAATTCCCTCCATAGTTTCTTTTTTTGCACCTCAAGCTTAATGGTGTTATTCATCCATTTAACCCCTAGTTGATTTATTATTCGGACTCTAGGTATACAGTCAGCCATTGCTTCATGCAAACACTTCTTAACTGCCTCCCATGCACTATCAACTTCAAGTCCTTGCAGTTGTACATGCCATGGCACTGAACCAATCAAACTCCTAAGCTTGTCATACTTTCCAGCCTGATAATTCCACATGTACCCTGTCTTAATTGTAAATTCCACACCTTTAGCCACCTCCCAAGTCAAGACCCTATGATCACTCTCACCAGTTGGTGGCAATGTGGTCATATTTGTTACAGCCAAATCCTCAGATGTAATTACTAGGTCAAGCACTCTCTGACCCCTAGTATTTTCCATTACATGCCGTCGCAGATAGTTATCCCTTAATAACCGCATAAAATCCAATTCCTTCCTCCCGTGTGTCCTCTCCTCCTTCCAATCAATGCGACCATAGTTGAAATCTCCCATAATAATTACCCTCCTTCAACTCATTTCTTCTATTTGCTTGTGCATACTGTCACCACCTTCTTTTCCATCACCTGGTCTATAGCAGCACCCAATTGTATATTTTGTTCTGCTAGCCACAATCTCACACCAAATGGCCTCAAATGTGCTCTTTTCTCTATCCTGCAATTCAACTTCTATTCTCCTTGGCTGTAGCTCATCAGCTATCAACAACCATAACCCCCCCCCCCATTTTATTCTCCTTGTCATTCCTGAACACGCTATACCCATCACATTCAATCCCACTAGCTGTATCATCTACAGTCAGCCATGATTCACTAATACCAATAACCTGTTGTCTGGAAGTGCCAACCATGGCCAAAAACTCTTCCTTCTTGTTCCTAATACTCCTAGCATTAGTGTACATGAATTTAAGACCCCCATTTAGCCCCAACCCTACCTTGATGCCTTATATTAACTATCCCATTCTGATTTGTTGGTCCTTATTCGCTCGGGCATATTATATTCATTCATACATTCAACTGCCTCCCTAAGGACTGTATATCTACCTCCCCTCCCCCCCTTAATAAATCTAGTTTCCCTGAATTTGCACATCCATTACATTCAGCAACAGTTTCCCAAGTCTCCTTACACCGTAACCATTCAAATGCAAACCATCCATCTTATATAGATCCTTTCTTATGAACTTTTAAAAATTTATACTTATCAAAACTTAACTCTTTCACTTTCCCTCTTTTGCTCTTTTATTGCATTTTTCTGCTGTACTGCTGCCAGATGTTTATCCAGTCAGAGAATGAGTACAAGTGAGCTCAGGCTTTTCCTGTGAAAGACTTTCCTTAAGCGCTTTGTTCACTCTCAATATGTTCATCTCACTGTTTTTCTTCCACTTCCTTTATCTTAAGTCTGACTCACATTCCCATCTTTTGTATTTCATTAACTTGCACTCACTCCTGCATATCTCTCTAAGACACATTTTCATGCTGAACACATGAACAGCAACATTTCTAAGGTTGACAGTAACAATATTTTTATTCATGCAAATATTAAAAAAATTATTAAATACGGTCATCCTCATGTCTTTAAATTTCTAACTGAAGCATTTTATATGACGTTTGGAATGTGAATATTTGGATGTGTGGAGTGAGTTTGAGGAAAGAATGGATTTGTATAAGAGGGATGGTCTATACTTGAATGTGTATGGTATCAGGAATCTGGACAAATCAATTGGTATGAGACCTAATACAGAGAATCAGAGAAACTAGGTTTATGATGGGAAGAATGGTGAGAATCTTTGTGAAAGAGCAACTATGCTATGTAACTACTAATGAGAAGAATGTACATTATCATGGAAATAACTCAAAAACAATTGTGTGTTCATCTGGATCAGCGTTGTCTGCATGTTGTCCACCTGAGTCATGCAGACTGCAACAAAAGAGTTTGTTGCCTTGATGAACTAATTGGAGGCCTCAGATTGTAAGCATTTGTGGGACTTGGCTATTAGAGGCATAGATATATACACAGATTGGTATCGTCTGTAAAGGGTTCAGTATTTATAGGAAGGATAGACGGGATAGGAAATGATGGGTGTGTTGTTAATGATGCTGGATTATGGTTAAGAACAATAACTGCAGTAATGGTAATAGTTCTCTGTGTGGTTTGAAGCCATTTGGTGTAAGGTAGTCTAATGCAGTGAGGTTTTGTTACAGACCAGATAAACATGATAGGTGCAAAATGAGTAATTATCAAAGGTGACTTTAATTATTCAAACATTGATTAGGTAGCTGTGAAATCTCATGAGAAGAATGAAACCGAATTTATTGAGCTGCTGCAATAAAACTTCCCCAAGCAGCATGTAACAGGAGGAACTCAAGGTCAGAGAGTATGTTAGATATGATTATAGTTTATGAACGGATTTTAAAGATGTGACTGTTCTGCCTCTGGTTGGTGATAGTGATCATGCTGTACATTTGGGAAATGATTAAATTTATTGATGTACAATTCAGAAAAGGTTATATACTGAATTACAAAGCAGGAGATTATGATCAGCTGAGGAGTATACCAGGTTCTGTTCCTATGGTATCATTTGCTACATGAGATGGATATTAATATCAAGCTTACTTAATATTTCAAACGATGTTCTTGATGTTCATAGATTTATTATCTTCCTTCCCCATCATACATTGCTTTTCTTAATGTTTATATACATATGAAAAGTATGTGGAATGAGTGTGATGTCATGTTTCTATCTTGGATTATATCAAAAGTTTTCATTGCACCTTGTTATATTCACTATTGAGCCTCTCAAGCTCATTTGGTATCATTGATGTACAGATCCTAGAAATGGTTCTTGATGGTAGATTGAGGAAGGAGGTGCAGATTGCAAAGGAACAATTTGGATTCATGCCTGGTAGATCAACAATAGATGCTATCTTTGGATTACGGCAGATGATGGAAAAATATCGAGAGAAACAAAGGGAGCTACATCTGGTATTTATTGATCTGGAGAAAGCATACGATAGAGTGCCAAGGCAAGAAGTCTGGAGGTGTCTGAGGGAGAAGAAGGTGCCGGAGAAATATGTCAGGTTGGTGCGGGAAATGTACAGAAATGTGAAGACAAGTGTTCGGACCTGTTTGGGACAGACAGAAAGTTTTCAAGTAACAGTTGGCTTGCATCAAGGGTCAGCATTAAGTCCGTTTCTGTTTAATATTGTGATGGAGGTGGTAACAGAGGAGGTGAGAGAAGATGCATTATGTTGGAGGTTTAATGGATTTTTTACAACCCTCAAAAAGAATTAAAATAGAATTTAATACTTCCTATATTTCGTCCTAGTCACTAGGACATCTACGGGGATTACAAAGACAATTAATGTAACATGCACACAAAAACTTACAATACTAAGCCCAACCACGTGGGTGACAATAAAGTCCTATCTAGGTGGAGCGCCCTCTAAGGGCAGTTGTAGGTGGCCTGGAATGTAAGGTGGGACCTCTGGTGATGACTGTTTCCCAAATCTTCGGAAGCTTAATGCAACCATATTTGTTAAGATTTGGTTGGTTTTTGAGAGCTGCTGCTGCTTCTAAGAAAAGTCTCTCTTTCTTGAATTTGCTGTGGTGGAGCATGGTGGTTTTCTTCCATGATACTCTGTGGGTAGTGTCCAAAACATGGTCCACCAAGCCTGAATGGCCATAGTTGTGTTTAACGATGTACGACTTGTGTTCCTCTAGGCGGATGGATGCTGATCTGCCTGTCTGTCCAAAGTACGCAAGCTTACAGGAACAGGGTACTTTGTAAACTCCAGGCAGAGAGAGAGGAGGGAGCCGATCTTTCGTAGAACGGATAAGGGTGGCCAGTCTGCGGTAGGGCTTATATGCCAAGATACTAAAAAAGTATCACCTACACACAGCATATATGCAGATGACATCTTGTTGTGTGTAGATTCAAGAGAAGAAGCGGGAACTAAACTGGAAAGATGGAGAAAGTACTGTAAGAGAGAGGTATGAGACTGAGCAGAAGTAAGACAGAGTATATGTGTTGCGCAGTCGGCCTCGGCCAGGAGACAGATCAGGAGCTGGAAGGAAATGTCATCAGGAAGGTGAGAGACTTTAGATACTTAGGCTCAACAGTGGAAGAAGATGGAGGAGCTGGGAAGTGGGATGCAGGATACAAGGGGGTTGGAGGAACTGGAGGGAGATGGCTGGAGTGTTATGCGATAAGAGGGTGCCGATCAATCTGAAAGGCAAAATTTATAGGACAGTAGTGAGGCCGGCTATGACATATGCTATAGAAACTGTAGCCCTGAGGAAAAATAACATCAGCAGGATGGAAGTAGCAGAGATGAGAATGCTTAGGTGGATGTGCGGTGTGACCAGAAAGGATCGTCTGAGAAATGACTGTCAGGAGAAAACAGTGAAAGTTACGAACTTAGGAGCAAAAATACAGGAGGCAAGGTTGACATGGTTTCTCATGTGATGAGGAGGGAGGACGAATATGTGGGAAGAAGGGTCATGCAGATGGATGTGCAAGGAAGGCGGAAGCGTGGGCGGCCAAAGAAGAGATGGAGGGAGCTGGTAGAAGAGGACTTGAAGATGAAGAACGTGGATGTGGTGACAGCCCAAGACAGGAAGGTGTGGAGGAGACTCATTAAAAACAGTGATCCCACTTAAGTGGGAGAAGCTGCAGAAGAAGAAGATGGCCGTTAGCTGGAAAGAGCTGGATTCAAATCCTGTTTAGGACATGAAGATCTTTTAATCAGCTAACTCACCTTCGCTTGAAAATCAAGTCTTTTTAAGTGAAAGTGAGAAGTCTCATACACATGTGGCAGGGCCTTCATCTTACGAAACAGAACAGAAATATATATATATATGTCAAGAAGAATACACAGCTTACAGGAATAGCAGATAATGCAGATAGGATATACCATTAAGCTGGGTTTTAAGAAGGCAAGTTCTTGACTGTGACAGTCCATTGAGCCTAACATGAAAGATTGGATGGAACATTCTGTATTACTTTGAACTTGTTTGATATCTGTGATATTTTAATTCTATTCAGTGATAACATTCATGTAACGTATATACCTTAGCTAGTTGTTCAGCGTACTGTTAAGTGGAAGATGTTTTTTCCACCTAAGTCTCACATCAAATATATCATTGAAAGTATA
Source organism: Typopeltis vanoorti (assembly GCF_054136105.1). Classification (NCBI taxonomy): domain Eukaryota; kingdom Metazoa; phylum Arthropoda; class Arachnida; order Uropygi; family Thelyphonidae; genus Typopeltis; species Typopeltis vanoorti. The sequence continues at coordinate 715,227 of NC_143560.1, read as the reverse complement.
TTGTCTTTCTTTTCCCAGTATACTTGAAAGAATACCAAACGAAGTACTTACTGTATTTACAAAAAATGTTTTGTAATGTTTTACTTTACTAAATTTCTAGACATAGTATCACTCTTTCATTGAAAAGTTCTTGATTTTGATTCTTGCTGGTACAAGAGAAACATTTATGAGACTTCGACTAAAGATAAGTAAGTCTCTTGCAGAATTGAAGGTCATGCTACATGATATGCAAAGTGGCAAGAGAAACATTTTGCAAATACATATTTTTTTGTTAGTGTCATTGGTTTTGTAGTAATCTGAATAAAGGAATTGCATCTGTTTTGTATGATTAATAAAATTTGAAATAATTCATTTTAACCGAGGGAGGAATTTATCTCCAAAAAAACAAGCCTCTTTTCATTACCTGTAAGTAATGCAAAGAGGCTTGAAAGTGGATTTGTTTGACAATATTATCCAAGCAGTCACAAAAATGTTGTGATAAATGATAATTAAAATATTTTAATATACTGTGCAAGAGGTTTTTGGATTGAATCATACTAGTAGTAGCCCAAAATGCTCACTTTTGCATCTTGTGCAAATGCCAGGACACTTGGTTGTAGCTTCTGCCCAACACTGTTCCCACTGCTGTTGCATTCTGATTACTCTGTTGCTTGCATCACAAAAAAAAAAAAAAAAAAAAAAAAAGTAAATCTCCTGGTTTCCTACTTTTCGTCCAGTTCTTGTATTAAATTCTTAATTCAGTTGCCAAACAAGTTGTTGTTGTGTGTGTGTGTGTGTGTGTGTGTGTGTGGTGTGTGTGTGTGTGTGTGTGTGTGTGTGTACACATACTTTAATATAGGTTTTGGGTCTACTGCTCCCATGTTCCATATTGGGAGAGGACAATCACAAACATCCATGCCTATGTGGGATTCGAATCCGCAACCTCTTGGCTGGAGAGCAGATACGCTAACTCGGCCAACCAGGCTGACATATATATATTTTAAATAAATGTTTCTCAAGTTTTATTTTATTATATATATATATATTTGAAAAAAATAGATTTAATGACTCCAAGACCGAGATAACATATAAAGATTTTAATGATAAATACTACTAGTTTCGGCATATAGCAGCCTTCTTCAGGTATTTATAAAGGAAAGGAATACTAATAAACATTGAATTATTTAAACAAACTGGAAATTACAGGTACAAATTGCCTCACATAATCGATACATAAAAACGTTGTATTTTTCAAGTTCCAACTGGCGTGCCATTGTTTGTTGGAATTGTGCGTGCAAGTTCACGTGAACGCCAATATTGAATAACTGCAGCATGGCTATCTGGGATGTTATAACTTAAATTATTATTTAAGTGGACCGGGTTCAGTAGGATTTCCCTTGATTCTACGATTTTCCTTTCAAACTCGTCTTCACAGCGAAAAATATTTTCTGATCTATTCCAGCATACAGAGTGGCTTTGTTGGTCATCATTAGGATTATTTGAAAAAAATAGAATCGTAGAATCAAGGAAAATCCTACTGAACCCGGTCCACTTAAATAATAATTTAAGTTATAACATCCCAGATAGCCATGCTGCAGTTATTCAATATTGGCGTTCACGTGAACTTGCATGCACAATTGCAACAAACAATGGCACGCCAGTTGGAACAACTTGAAAAATACAACGTTTTTATGTATCGATTATGTGAGGCAATTTGTACCTGTAATTTCCAGTTTGTTTAAATAATTCAATGTTTATTAGTATTCCTTTCCTTTATAAATACCTGAAGAAGGCTGCTATATGCCGAAACTAGTAGTATTTATCATTAAAATCTTTATATGTTATCTCGGTCTTGGAGTCATTAAATCTATTTTTTTCAAATGTATAACAACCGAGTAAAAGCTGATCGCCACATATATATATATATATATATATATATATATATATATATATGTAGAGAAGAGCCAGACTTAGTAGGTCAATATTTGCCATTATTCTTGAAATAGTTGTTTGTACATCTTCCTAACATGGATTTTTAGGCCAAGTGGCCTGTTCTGGTCTCATGCCATCTCTTTCTTGGTCTTCCTATTCTTCTTTTTCCACTTATTTTGTATCTGTATAATATTTTTGGTAATCTGCTGTTGTCCATTCGATTTAAATGTTGTACCCATTTTTGTTTATACTGTCTTATGTAGTAATTAATTGGTTTTATTTTCAGGGATTGTAAGATTTCATTTGTTTTATGGTCCCATTTGGTATATCCAGCTGTTTTTCTTAGGAACTTCATTTCTGCTGTTTGAATTTGTTTTTCATCTTTCCTTTTTTATGGTCCATGTTTTATTAAACCAACTCTACTATACGTTTTTGTATAGCAGAGTTGTTTCTTTTTGGAATTCTTTTCTCTTTTAATAATTTTAAAGTAAAAATTGGATCTATGCAGGATCGGCCTTTTCGGAAACCATTTTGTTCTTTTAGTAGTTTATCCTCTACAATACTGCTTAGTTTCTCTTTTAATATTCCTGCATATATTTTATATCCTGTATTCAGCAGACTTATTCCCCTATAGTTATTGCAATCGTCGTTATTTCCTTTTTTATAGATTGGGATAACCAGTGTTTTTTTTCCAAGAGTTAGGAGTTTTTCTGGACATCCAAACCATATTAAAAAATTTCAGGTCTTTCATTAAATTTTTCACCGGCATTTTTGTATAGTTCTATATTTGTATTGTCTTCTCCTGGTGTTTTCCTATTTTGCATCTTCTTTATTATATTTTTCAGTTCTAACATTGTGATATTTTCTATTAGGTCATTCTTTGTCTTATAAAATTTTATTTCATTATTCTCATTTGTTCAGAGATTTTGGAAATAGGTCACCCATTTTTTTAAATCTATTGTTTGTATTTTTATCTTTTCTTTTATTTCTTTATTCATGTATTTTATTACTTTATAGGTTTGGGGTTGTGGCTTTAATAAATCCTTTTCTAGTTCTGTTATGAAATTGTTCCATCTCTCTCTCTCTATGTTTTTTCCTTACTTCTCATTTTGCAATTGCAGTAGTTCTTTTATACTCTATTTCTGCTTCTATTGTTTTGGAATTTAGCAATTTCTGGTAACTGCCCTTTTTTGTTTTTATTATATTTTCTATTTCTTTGTTTCAGTCTCATAGTGCTCTTTTTCTAATCCATTTGCGCTTTATTCCTAAGGCTTCTGTTGCTGCTTTTGTGAGAATTTGTTTCAAATTTTCCCATTCATCTTCTATGTCACTTGATTCATGTGTGGTTTCTGTTTTTAAGTTTGTGCATTTTTGATATTGTTATCTAATTTGGAGATTCTGTAATGAAGAAATTTTGTAGCTTGGCTGGTAAGAATTTTCAATTTTGTGTTTTTAGCCACTTTGGTTTAAATCGAATGTTTGCTGATACCATATAATGATCAGAGTTTAATTCAAAGCCTCGATATGCTCTTACGTCTAAAATTAACTCCGCTAATTTAAAATTTGCGATAACGTAGTCAATTACTGATTTGTATCCTCTGGCTGACCAAGTATATTTATGTATTTCCTTGTGTTTAAACACTGAATTTATTATTCTCATATTATTATAAATGACAAAATCATGCAATTTGTGACCATTTTCATTACATTTATCTTCACCAAATTTACATATGTTTGTTTTGTATTTTTTGTTTCCTATTCTGGCATTTAAATTTCCTGCTAGTAGTAAATAGTTAGTTTTGTTTTATCTATGACATTCTGTAATTCTTTATAAAATATATTACTGTCTTCTTTCCCTCTTCAATAGAAGAGGAGAAAGAAGACAGTAATATATTTATTGTGATGTGGCCTCTTACTGTCTGGAGTCTAATTTCTATTAGTCTTTCATTCAAATAGTTGTAATATACAATATTGTTCTTAAGGGATTTATCTACCATAATCATTATATCTGCTTTTGCTCTTCTTTTTTTTTACCCTACTGTAGATTTGTATATATTTGTTTATACATTTGTATAAACAAATATATATATATTTTTTTATATATATTTGTTTATACAAATGTATTTTATAAATATATATTTATATGTTGTATAAACATTTGTATAAACAAATATATACAAATTTACATATGTTTGTTTTGTATTTTTTGTTTCCTATGCCAGAATAGGAAATATTTGTACTATAATTCTAAAACCTTTATCTCTTGAAGCAAGTCAGATTCTTCTTTTGAGATGATCAGTTTAAATCAGTGATTTAGAAAATTAAAGACAAAGAAACTGAAATTTACATGAAATAAATTTATTAGCTGTAGTATTTTCACCTGAGTATCATCATAGGCATCCTTAGTATGATATCTCCAATTGGGAAAGAATTAAAGAAAAAATAAAAAATTTTTGTGCTCATCCACATATATTATTATATGTTCTTTCCAAGTAGTAGACTGTATTGGCTGTCCCACATTCAAAGTTTCTCTATACTTGTCTACGTTACTTCATTTATTGGAAAATCTTTTCACAATCAAGAACTGTATAGATTTTAAAACAGATGCAATCTACATTTAGAAACTTCAGATATTTTGTTCAATATTGATATCTCTTTTCACAAACAATCTTTGGCGGATGCTACCCTTAATTTACTCAAATAAGATTTTTCTCCTGATATTATCAAACTTTTGATTTTATAATCCACTATCGTTATAGCCACTAGAGGGCTATATGGTATGTCATGTTTGTGGATAGCTCCTGAACAGATAAGTGATATTTTGAGTAAAAATTATGAATTTGCATAGTATTTACATAGTATTGTTTACTTTTAGTATTTTAGCGAGTCTGGGTGATTTTTGTGTGGCACTGCAGGATAGAGAAAAGAGCACATTTGAGGCTATTTGGTGTGAGATTGAAACTAGCAGAACTAAATATACAGTTGGGTGTTGCTATAGACCAGGTGATGGAATAGATGGTGGAGATAGTATGCATAAACAAAATAGAAGAAATGAGTGGAAGGAGGGTAATTATTTTAATAGTAAAAAGTATAATAATTTTAATAATAGTAAAAAGTATAATTTTAATAAAAAGTATAATAATTTTAATAATTTTACTATTAAAATATATTTTAATAGTAAAATATATTTTTAATAGTAAAAAGTATAATAATTTTAATAGTAAAATTATTTTTTTTTAGTATTTTAATAGTAAATCGATAGATATGATTATTTGTGCATATGGCTCCCCATAAAGAGGAATACAAAGATGGCATCCAGGTTGCCATATTTGTCTAAAAATCTTAACTTAAAGGATTTGATTCAGTGTACTGTTTGCAAAATGTATGCATTGAGGAGAGTGGTTGGAGTCTGGTTAAACAACGATAGTGGAGTGAGTGTGTGCAAAAAGTGTAAAGAATGTGAGGATTTAAAGAGTGCTTCAGGTCGTGTGAGTGATATCGTTGATGAAAGTGAGATCCTAGATAACAGTGATACTTGAAGTATGAATGGTGATATTTGTGAGGTAGTACCTGATAGCTGTGAGAGTGGCGTTGAAAGTGAAAATGAAGATAAACATACAGAACGATTGAATGAATCATCGGAGAATAAAAATGATGACAGTGATGCAATGAGTGAGATCGCTTTATTACAAGGAGCGATACATAGGGTAAATCGGCAGCTGGAGCGTTGGCAAAAATGTTTACCAAGCGTACCGACTAATAATCGGCAAAAGTATGATAGAAAAAATAAGGGTATGATAGTGAGTATAAACAAAATAAAAGAGCGTGTGTTGTATAGAGATTCCTTAGTAAGAGGTGTGTTAGTTGAGAGTTTAACAAAATCGTACCAACCCAGTGCGAACGTTAAGAATGTAAGCGAGTCAATTAGAATACAAAAGCAGCGGGTGAAAGAATTGATAGTGGTGGTAGGTGATTTGAAAGGAAACAAAAAGGCTATGAGCGAGGATGTGAAGGAATTGCTTGAGGTAGCAAAAGAGAAGAGTAAGAGAGTTAGGTTGGTGAGTCTGCTGCCGCGGTATAACAATGAAGAGTATAGAAGGAGGGCCATAATTGCTAATGACTTTATGCGTGAATTATGTTTGAGTGGTGTGGAATTTGTGGATGTGTGGAATGAGTTCGATGGGCGAAAGGATTTATATAAAATGGATGGTTTACATTTGAATGGATTTGGTGTACAGAGACTTGAAAAGGTGTTGTCGAATGTAGTGGAAGTGAATGTGCAGAATCAGGGAAACTAGGAAAAATCAGGGAAATTAAGGGGGGGGGGTAGATATGCAGACTTTAGGGAGACAGTTGAGTATGTGAATGTGTGTGATATGCCCAAACGAGTAGAAAAGACCAGGAATCAGAATGGGATAGTTAGTATAAGGCATCAAAATAGGGATGGGACAAATCGGCTTCTGCAATTCATGTATACAAATGCCAGAAGTATTAGGAACAAGAAGGAAGAATTTTTGGCCTTGGTTGGCACTTTCAGACCACAGGTTATTGGCATTAGTGAAACATGGCTGACAGAAGATGACACAGCTAGTAGGATTGAATGTGAGGGGTATGGTGTGTTCACGAGTGACAAGGAGAATAAAATGGGGGAAGGAGTGTTATTGATGATAGCTACAGCCAAGTGGCACTGCAGGATAGAGAAAAGAGCACATTTGAGGCTATTTGGTGTGAGATTGAAACTAGCAGAAATAAATATACAGTTGGGTGTTGCTATAGACCAGGTGATGGAATAGATGGTGGAGATAGTATGCATAAACAAAATAGAAGAAATGAGTGGAAGGAGGGTAATTATTATGGAAGATTTCAACTATGGTAACATTGATTGGAAGGAGGAGAGGACACATGGGAGGAAGGAATTGGATTTTATGTGGTTATTAAGGGATAACTATCTGCGACAGCATGTAGTGGAAGATACTAGGGATCAGAGTGCTTGACCTGGTAATTGCATCTGAGAATTTGGCTGTAATGAATATTGACCACGTTGCCACCAATTGGTCAGAGTGATCATAGGATCTTGACTTGGGAGGTGGCTAAAGGTGTGGAATTTATAATTAAGACAGGGTACAGGTGGAATTATTGGGCTGGTAAGTATGACGAGCTTAGAAGATTGATTGGTTCAGTGCCATGGCATTTACAACTGCAAAGGCTAGAAGTTGACAGTGCATGAGAGGCAGTTAAGAAGTATTTGCATGAAGCAATGGCTGACCGTATACCTAGAGTCCGAATAATAAATCAAGTAGGGGTTAAATGGATGAATAACACCATTAACCTGAGGTGCAAAAAAAAGAAACAACTATGGAGGAAACTTAATGAGAAAAGTGACCGGCAGGCACATGAACGGTATAAAGCGCAGGCCAGAAGGGTAACGAGTGTCGTAAGAAAAGCAAAAAAGGATTATGAAAGAACATTGGCCATGCAGGCTAAAGAGAATCTAAACAGTTTTTTTGATATGTTGCAAGTAAAAGAAAAAATGTATATGGCAGAATGATTTTAAAGAATGCCGATGGTAGGGAGGTAACCGAATCAGTTGATATAGTTGAATCACTGGGCGAGCACTTTGCAAGAATATATCTTCCAGGTGGTGACATTGCAGAAATGAATGAACCAATAGATTATACGGGAATTGTGGTGAATGAAGTGGAAGTGAGTAGTCTATTGCAAAATCTCAATGTCAATACATCCGTGGGATTGGATGGTATACCAGCTCGTGTCGTATGTGAAGCGGCTAAAGAATTGTCAGTACCCTTGACCATTTTGTTTAATTTGAGTCTCGGGTCTGGGTTAGTCCTGAGGGGATGGAAAGAGGGGAAAATAGTTCCACTGCATAAAGGAGGTTCCAAGACTGCTGTTGTAAATTACCGACTGATTAGCATATCAGGAATCGTTGTTGAGGTCTTAGAGGAATTAGTCAAGAGAAGAATACAGGATTGGATAGATGAAAATGGGATGCTGTATGGGGGGACAACATGGTTTTGTGAAGGGTAGATCATGCCTCAGTAACTTGCTCACATTTTATAACACAGTGACAGCTGAACTGGATAAGGGTAATGGGTTTACAGTGATTCTACTGGACCCTTGACAAGATACCATATGGAACTCTAATCAGTAAACTGGAGCAGATGGGGATGGATATAGGGTTGGTGAGATGGATAGGAGGGTGGTTGATGGAGAGATACCAGAGAATGGTTTATTCAGGAGTGGAGCCCAAAAGATGTGACTAGTGGTGTGCCGCAGGGTACTGTTCTTGGACCACTACTTTTCAATTTGTTCATTAACGATATAGGAAAGGATCTGAGAGGAAGTGTTCACTTGTTTGCTGATGATGCAAAGTTGGGTAGAGCAATTGTGAGTGCACAGAATGTTAAAATTTTGCAAGATGATTTGGATAGTTTGGAGGACTGGTCTAAGGAAAATGGATGTCAATTTAATGTGGCAAAGTGTAAGGTTATGCATTTTGGAGTGAAAAGATTAGCAGCAGTATATCACATTGGTGGAACCATACTCCAGGAGATTGATGAGGTCAGGATTTGGGAGTGTTGGTGGATAGGGAGTTGAAGTTTAGGGGGCACATTGCAAAAGTGGCTAAATCAGGTCATCAAATCAGTTGGTTGCTGAAAAATATTTTAACAAGCAGAGACAAACAAGTTATTGTTCCACTATATTGAGCCTTGATAAGATCCCATCTAGACTACTGTGCCCAGATATGGGTGTCAGGGTTTCTTCTTGATGCGGAGGAGCTGGAGAGGATCCAGAGACGAGTGACCAAGATGATAGCAGGTCTGTGGAATGAACTTTATGAGAACAGGTTGAAGATTTGTGGGTTGCAAAAATTGGTTGATAGGCGTAAAAGGGGTGATATGATTGAGATATTCAAATTACTGAAGGGTTTCTGTAGGATTAATCCAGAAGATATTTTTGAAAATATGACTGGTGGTGGGAGGACTAGGGGCCATGAATGGAAGCTGGGCAAGAGCATGGTTGACAAGGGTGTTAGAGCTAGGTTTTTTACTTGGAGAGTAGTGAATGAGTGGAATAAGCTTCCAGAGTCTGTTGTGGGTGCTATGACCGTGAATGAGTTCAAGGCGAGGTATGATAGATACTGTGTGACTGTCGAATAGTTGTTCTTGACATGATGTTAAGCCCCCCCCCCCTCGATGAGTCTGTTGGCTCCTTGGAGTTGCCTGAAATAATAATGGTTATTTCAGCATGCAAGACAATTTATACCAACAGGTTGAAGGAACAGTTATGGGTAGTCATATCTCTCCTTTCCTTGCCAATTACTATGTCGGGTGTTTTGAAAATTGTTTCCTTAAAGACATTTCTCCTAAACCTGCAGCGTAGTTCAGATATGCAGATGATACTTTTGCAATGTGGAAAGGCTCACCATCAAATTTAAAACTGTTCATTTCAAAATTAAATGATTCATCCAAGGATTTAGTTTACTTTAGAAGAGAAAAACAATAAAGTAGCCTTTTTAGATATTCTAATTCTTCATCAAGCCGATGGTAGTTTACAATTTTCTGTTTTTGAAAAGAAACTCATACTGGTCATATCCATGCTACTTATTATCATCCTGGTTAAAAGGTTAGATCCATTAAAAACTTATTACATCGCACTCATAATGTTTGTTCCATTGAAGACCTACAGTAAGAATTGAATTATATGAAATCTACTTTAATGAATTTTTTTTTTCTTGGAAAGCCTTTAACAACTTTAGGTAACCAGTCTTTAGGTCTCCTGAAGGTATCACTGATTCCACTCCCATATATTCAAGGATTTTTGAACATATAGCTAAAGTTCTAAAACCTCTTAATATTACAGTATCCTTTCAGGAAGATTTCTACCTTCCTTTCTTCACCTAAAGACAAGCTTTCTGCACTCAACCTTCCAGGTGTGTACCAGATCTCCTGCTCTTGCCCGTTTCTTACCTTGAACAGTCTGGAAGAACTGCAGCCATCTGTCATGAAAAACATTTTTCTTATATTCAGTGTCTTGAACCTGAATAGTCTGGTCTAGCAAAACATGGCATCTTGATTAAATATAGTTTTATGGAAGAAAACTGAACTTTTACATAAAAGTAGATTCCTTTTACAAGACTTAAACAGTTATATATGGAGAGCTGTGAAGCCTTTCTAAACTAACCAAACTTAAACAGATCTGATGACCTTCACTTATCCCCTTTATGTCAAATAAAATTATATCATTTTTATGCAAATTCCTGATTATTATATCTTGAAAGTTTTTCCACCTGGTTATACTATTAATTAAAGATGCCAAGAAATATCCTTGGTTTAATCCTTTATCCAATTGTAAGTAAACAGTTTGCTTGTGAAGTAACTTCATGACTGGGCAACTTGTATATATAGAGCTAAAGACTTCGCATCACTTGCCTTAGTATTCCATAATACAAAACACGTATCCTTACAGACATGTATACACCTATGCATTATGGGAAGAGTCACTACCCAGAAAAGTTTCTACCTGTATCTCATCAGTGGGAGCCAGACCCAGAAATGATACCAAGGTTGAAGTAATGTGACTTCTGCATTAATTCTGAATAAATTTGTATGGAATAAGAGAGAAATTAGTCAAAACACAAAATTAGCTGTATACAAGACGGTGTTCAAACCAATTTTAATTTATGGATCTGAGAGCTGGGTTAGAAATAAAACACTTGACCCAAGATTAGAGACTGCAGATATGAGACTCCTGAAAAAGATTATGGGCATGAACAGATGGCATTAGTGGCAACATCATATTAAAAACAAGGATATTAGGAAAGAACTTGACACTGCCAGCATCCAGGAATGCATTAGCAGAGCTAATCTCAGGTGGTATGGTCACTTAAACAGAATGGGCGAGGAAAGATTAGCCAAACAAGTATTCTCCGCAAGGTTGGCAGGAAAACGACCCAGAGGAAGACCAAGATATAGATGGATTGATACGGTACAAAGTGCCTTAGACAATAGAAATATAAGAACTGATAATGTTGGAGTCTTGATAAGTAACAGACTAATTTGGAGGAAAATTGTAGATAGGAAGTTGGTAATGATGTAAATTTTTCATGTAGTACTATCATATCCTGTACACCCCTTGAGGATACATGTCAGGAATTTGATATGTATGTATGGATGGGGGGGGGGGGGGGGGCTGGAAAGTTCTGATAAATACTGAGCAAAAACTGATATAACCACGAGAAAGAACATATCTGAAAACTCTTTAGGAATTATAGACAAGTTAACACAAGAATATTTTAATATTTGCCAAATATTTCACTCTGAAACTAAACGACTATCCTCAGTTGCTACATAGGAACAATTTTTTACAAAGTGGAATACCAGCAATTGATCATTCAAAAGTAGAACGAGCCACATAATGTTACATTGCTAAGCATTAAAGAGAGGATAATTTCATCAGTGATGAATAAAGTATAGGTATTAATTCACAATTTCATATAACACTCTTAATTTATAAATTTGATTAAAGATAATATTAGACTAATGTAAGAATTACAGGTCTCAATTAAAAAAAATAATAAAAATAAAATAAGTGTGTTATCCGGATTAAACTTTCCCATATTTTTGATAAGGATATACAGTATTTAAGTAATTTCGATTCAGGTTAGGGTGTTGAGGTAAGGCCTCAGCACTCTCTTTGAATAGGTGTTCAAATTTATAGTGACATCTGTGTAGCAGGCGAGTCTTGGACCAGAGGATGTTGTGGCTTGTCTCTATCCCGTGCTGTGCCAATCCAGACTTACTGGATTTGTTGTGCAGAATGTATGATTTGATGTTCTTGAATTCTTTTTTGTATAGAGCGTCCTGTTTGTCCAAAGTACAACAGATTGCAATTACAAGGAATTTGATATACACCAGGCAGAGACATAGTTGAGTGTTTATCTTTAGAAGAGGGACGATAGGTGTATATTTTGTTAATAGGGATATAAGTGGCTGTTAAATCATATTTCTTCAGAACTCTTGAAATTGGTTCTGAAATCCCAGAAATATATGGAATTGGAACTCGACGTATTGATACTTTGTTGTTCTGGATTGGATTCTAGGAATCGAACATATGTTACTTTTTTTTGGAGAAGCCATTTAATTTCATGTGATGTTTGATAGTTGAAAGTTCTTTCTGTAATTCATGAGGAGTTGAGCAATTAGTTCTAGCACGTCGAATTAAACATTTTATGATTCCTGTTTTTTGATAAGGATGATGGGCCGATTGTTTGAGAATGTAACATCCAGTAAAAGTGGGTTTTCTGTAAACTTTTGTCAGAATACCTGAAGGTGAACGGATGAGGAGGATGTCTAAAAAGGATAACTTGTTGTCTTTTTCAATCTTCATGGTAAACTTGATACGAGGATGTAAGGAATTGATTTTGGCTAAAAGGGAAGGTAAGGAATCTCTGTTGTGAGGCCACACTGAAAAGATGTCTATATATCTCATCTTTTGAGGGAATATAGATGAAAACAGAACGTCTTCTAGATGTTCCAAATAAAAGTTGGCTAAAGCAGGTGAAAGTGGACTTCCCATGGCCGTTCCTTCCCCTCTTTAACCCCCTTGTTTCATCTGATGTAATCAACTGATAGCTATGTCAGTTGCTTTAATTAATATCATTTTTGTTCTCATTATTTATTTTCCAGACCCATCTCCCCCATATATAATAAGACAGATCTTCAGTCATAGAAATAGCTTATGTTGAATACAATTTCTTTGTCAGAACATTCAAGTAATATTTGAAAATTCTTGATTAAATTTCACACAGTATGCTAAAGAGACAATGATTTGATCAACTGTTATTCTGCTGGCATGACCTCTAGTGAAAATATATATATAAAAAAATACAAATAAAATAAAATTTAATTAATTAGAAACTACATCAAAGCTATATTCTATTTAAGATAACATCAGAGAAACGTTCTTTCATATAGATAGTTTTCTTACAGTAACAATGATGTCCTAATTTAACAAGACAATTGTTATTTTAGATTGAAGATTCTATATTATCTACAGTCCTGTTTATAGTCAACTCTTAGGGAGAAAAGTTCCATGGGTAGAATATGTGCTTCCATATGCTTGGGATTTTTAGACCATCATTATTGTTAAGATGAGAGTGGTTAATAAGAATCTCAAAGGCTTCCTTGAATTTACGTTCATACCATGTTTCGGTGTGATGTAAACAACTGGTGCTTTTCCAGTCAATTTATGTAGTGCTCAGAGCATGATCAGAAAGGCCAGCTTCACCATAGTTATTATATTTAATGTGTCGTTTATGTTAATTTTGTTTGATATGAACTGTGCATCCTGTTTCCCCTATATATATGGTAGATTACAGGTGCAATAAATACTGTATACTCCAGGGTGGGCCAGCAGAGGGAGTGGATCTTTGGATGAGTCGAGTAAGATTTTTAATTTTGCAGGAGGTTTAAAGGTGGCTTTAATATTGTATTTCTGTAGTATTTGTTTATTTTATCTGATGTCCCTTTAATTTAATGTATGGAATGCTTATAGTTTTATTATAGTTTAGTTTATCTTTGTTTTTTAGTGAGGTCTTGTAGAGAATTTTGTTGATAGTGTTTTGGCTGTAACCATTTTTTAGGAAAGTATTGCTGATAACTTTAAATTCGTCATTAGAGCAAATCTTCAAAGCCCTGTTTTTTAGAATTAATGGCACCTAGTTTTTGTGTTGAGTGGTGGTAGGAGTTTATGTGGATATATTGGCCAGTATGTGTTGGCTTCTGGTAAACCACTCTGGCGAACCATACCCTTCAAACAAAGAAAATCTCATATCGAAATTTCATAGACTAAAAGATCGACAAAACCAATGAATATATTTGAATTTCTCCGCAATGAACGTTAACAACCAACCAGAAGCAAGAAACAACAGGAACCGCCAATTGCCTTCAGGTAACAGTAACGTAGTGAACCTATCTAACCATGCATTAAACAAAGATGAGCTCTCGCTACTCGGCAAAGGTTTAAACCAATGTTCTCAAACTGGCGGGCCACATCCGGCTACCGAACTAATTTTATACGGCCCGCGAATACATTTCAGTTATGTATTTGTTGTAAATACGGTGCTTGTAGTTTTAGAGACATAGAGATATGGACTGAGCTTATGCGCGCATAAGCTCAGTCCATATCTACAATTTACAATCAGTAAATTTAGTTAGTCAGCCGATAGTCGGTGGCGTTTCAGTATTCTGGTGTTTCCGATGCACAGCTGGGCAGTTCATATTGCAATATAAATGGAGAAAAACTAACGTACTGCTTATAAAACCTGTTTATTTGTGCTTGTTAGATATACATTATATATCAGTACCTATTGTTTAGAATTTTGCATAACTTTTGAGTGTTGCTTTCATACGAAAATTCATCTTGTTGAATCAAAGTTGTGAATAAAATTATAATAGTGATTTTAATTAAGAAATTAAACTGCAAGCTATGTCTTTAACAGAGAGTAAAAGAAAAGTGGACGAAGAAGGATGTGTTTGTCAAGATAAATGGAAAATTATATATTGTGATGTGCGCAATAAAATTGTATGTTTTATTTGTAATAAGGGAATATCAGTTCCAAAAGAATACAATTTACGTCGCCATTACGAAACGAATCATGAAGAAAATTTTGAAATGGAAGGCAAATTGAGGGAAGATAAGTTAGTTTCTGAAATCTGGCTTACAACGACAACAAATTGTTTTTACTGAAGCAAATAAATCCAGTGAAGCAACAGTTCACGCAAGTTTTACTCTCGCGCACATCATTGCAAAACGATCAAAACCGTTTACTGATGGCGAATTCCTTAAGGATTGTTTGATTAAGTCTGCTGAACTTCTTTGTCCTGATGAACAATTATTTAAAAATATTAGTTTGTCAGTCAACACGGTAGCGAACGTATTAACGAAATCGCTAGTGATTTACGATGTCAGTTAAAAGAAAAAAGTATAGATTTTGCAGCATTCTCAATAGCAGTTGAGGAGAGTGCTGACATCGCAGATATAGCATAATTTCCCGTTTTCGTACGAGGTGTTACTGATGAAAAAAAATCAGCTAACGCCTATGTTGTTACCGTATAGGGAGTAGGCGGGGCCGTTTACCCTATCTAACTTTTGGAGACTGAGTGGGCAGTTCAATCTCCACTGGTAGCCAACCAGAGAGATAGCTAGCCCAGGGCTATCACTGATTCATCGGTACGCAGTGAAGATGGCGGCAAGCTAGTGCCGCCATCTCGTGGTCTCTAACAATATTTTTAATGTCCGAAAACAGTGTGGGTTCGACGGTCGATTTTCTTGAGTTTACGGGAGAAAAAACCCGCTAGCCCGTGCCAGAGATCGACGAACTCGGGAACCGACCGAAAAAAGCTTAGAAAAAAATTCCTCTAGTCGGCGATTAGATTTGAACCACCAAATCCTTTCTTCGTGCGGTCAAGCTCCGTAGAGTGCAAACGCCACTTCTATAAATATAAATTAAGTTGGGATAAAATGGTTGAATTTGCAAGTAATGGTACAGTTGCTATGGTTGGTAAAAAAATGGAGTAGCTGTAAAATTAAATATAGTCAAAGAAGAAAAATTTCGGAATAAATTTTTCATTCATCAAGAAGCACTTTGTGCCAAAAGTTTGCAGATGGATAATGTTATTCAAACAGTATCGTGGACGAGCTCCGATTCATCGAGAATTTGTTGCATTGCTTGAAGAAATTGAAAGTGAGTACGGAGAAATGATTTATTATAACGACGTGAGGTGGTGTTAAGTCGAGGAGCTGTATTAAAACGGTTTTTTGATTTAATAAATGAAATCAACATTTTCATGACAAAAAAATACAACCATCGACGAGCTACGTAATGATACATGGATAACAGATTTAGAATTTCTTATTGACTTAACTGGCCATTTAAATATTCTCAATAAAGAGCTGCAAGGAAAGAATAAACTTATCACTGACATATGCTTGTATTGAAGCTTTTGAAGTTAAATTGCAATTATGGGAAACACAACTGGAATCGAAAAATTTCGTACATTTCCTACATCTTAAATCCTGCCCTATCATTTCAAATGAAAAATCTCAAGAATATACAAGAAAAATCGCATTATTACGACAAGAATTTGAAGAAAGATCTAATGATTTGGAGTCCGATTTTACATTATTTTCATTACCATTAAAAACGAAAGTGAATAACGCACTAAAAAATCTACAAATGGAGCTAATTAATTTACAGTGGGATATAAATCTTATTCAAAGATTTGAAGAAACAGATTTGATTAACTTTTATTCGTACTTGTCAAAAGATAAATACCTTCAGTTACGAATTCTTGTAATAAGAATAATCGCTTTGTTTTGGGAGTACATTGATATGTGAACAGTTTTTTTCGCAGTTGAAAATTAATATTTAAGAAAAGAACCCGATTGACCGATGAGCATCTGCAATCCGTGATGAAGATAGTTTCTAGTAATTTTTCTCCAACGCTACAAATTTTATCAGAATCGAAACGCCATCAAGTGTCAAGTTGCACTAAGAAATAAAGAAGTTTATTAGATATATGAAGAGCCAAAGGCTTCAATTCGGCGACATATGACTTGTTTAAGTTAAGGGATATTACATCCCAAATCGTTTCTTAGCCGAATAAGAAACTCATGCCGAATATAGTAGAAACTATAAAGTTCGGCGATTCCAAGCGTAAGCAAATACCTGGATACCGCAGCAACTGACCCTTAAGGTAGTGCAAGCTGAGGCAATTCATGTCTAAGGTGGAGCAAGCTCCGATCACTATTCTTGATATTCACCCGTAATGTGAACTTAGCTCCTAGGAGCTATATTTCTGTTCTACATTATGAGAGAAGGTCACTACCCAGACCGGTTTCAACCTTTATTGAGGTCTCATCAGTGAGTAGGTAGACCTAGTTAATATCAAGTTTGTAGCGAACAGAACTTACAACCCTTCTATGAGTATTGCCGAGAGGTGTCCTAATAAATTATTAGATATATATATATGAAGATCCAAAGGCTTCAATTCGGCGACATATAACTTGTTTAAGAAACAAAAAAAAAGTTTATAATTATTTGCATACAAACATGTATTTTTTCTGTATGTGGCGAAGAATAATTTAATAAATAAAAGAAAGACAATTGACATTTATGTCTTTAGGGATGAAGCAAGATGCTTTTCATATTCCCTGCTATCTGTTGTGGTTAGACTGAGGGTAAAATTTATGAGCAGTTTGCTCTCTCTGAATGGACATGGAGATTATGCATCGCAATAGGAGGCTAATATAGCTTTTGGTCTTCTATATTTGAATATGTCCGTTGCCTTGTATGCTGCAACTTGCTGAACCAAATCGTTGGGGTGTGTGGACGTCTTTAGAAAAACCTTGGATGCTAAGGATTGTAGAAAAGAGAAAATATAGGAAATATTTGTCCTCTATGAAGTTGATTGTTTCTAACATACCACAGGGCGTTCAGAATCATTCTCAAGCACTTGTTCTGCACTCGTATCTTAATAATGTTAGTATTATTAGAGGTGTGGTTCCAGGCTGGAGAGGCATAGGTGATTACAGGACGAATCGTCATCTGGTGTAACTGCAATTTGATTCTGTTGCTGAACTTGCTATTTCTCTTAATTAGAGGATAGATCTGAGCTATGGCTTTAGATGCCTTGGCGCACGTAGACTTAATGTGTTGGTTAAAAGATAGCTTTTTGTCGAGAATTACACCCAGGTAATTTGTTTCTGCTTGCCAGGAAATTTTAGTATTGAATAGTAACACATCTGCAGAAGACATTGCCCTTTTTGAGAAATGAACGGCTGAGCTTTTCCGGGGGCTGACTTCCAATCTCCATTTGGAGAACCAACCCTCCAGCTTTAGAAGGTTTTCTTGAAGCTTTCTAGTAATGAAATAAGGTCCGAGAGATCTAGTTAGTATTGCTGTATCGTCCGCATACAGGGCCAGAATGGAAGATATCAGATTGTTCGGGATGTCTGACATGTATACAGAAAACAGCAATGGAGCCAGTAGAGCTCCCTGTGGCACTCCAGCAAAGATAGCGCTGGGACGATGAAGAACCGTCCATTTTGACTTGTATTGATCTATTCTGAAGATATGAATGGATTAGATGAACCGTTTTTAGTGAGGTACCGGCTGAGATAAGTTTGTGCAGGATCCAAAATGCTAGATTTTGTCAAATGCTTTGAATAGGTCTAGGAAAACAGCTCTTGTGCAGTGGCACCAGTTGTAGCGGGTGGTGATGTATTCGAGAATTATGTGGATTTGCTGGGTAGTACTATGGTATTGCCGAAAACCAAACTGTTCTTTAGGAGGATGCAGAGCCAGCGCTAGGTCTTTACCGCCCGCATGCAATGTCTATTTAAGCGCCTCTGTAACGATCCAGGTGTGTGTGGTTCTTTTATGATAATAAAAATTTAAATTATTTGAAATTTCTTAAATAAATTTTGACAGAACAGCCACACGTTGGTTCGCTAAATGTAACGAAACGGGGGTGTTGACTAGGCAGGATAACACTGTCCAACACAATTTTTGCTAACTTTTATATGAGACTTGTTTTTTACTAATTTGGGTGCGCTGATTTCAAATATCAAACCCATTTTTCTCTATCATGTCAGGTTTTTCCTCTGTGGCATTTTCTTTTTGCTAATTTGTAAGCTTTTGATAGTTTAAGGAGGCAGTATTATTTAGAGGATAAAAAAATCAATTTTTTAATATTACTTTCTGAAAGTTTGTACTTTTAAAAATCTGTTCCTAACTTTTTATCAAGAAATTCGAAAAATTCCTGAAGTATAGCCTATTATTCAAAGCGGTGCACAGATCAGAATAGGAGCGCTCACCGCTCTCGCTTGTTAGTAAACGAATAAATGCGTAAGAACCTGCAACGGCACGTCTGGCGATTTGAATGCGAGAGAGGCCGATAATTAGATACATAACTACTTAACAATATTCATTAAAAATTACAAGAATATATTTATAAAAAAAATAACAATTTTACTTACGCATGAGTTTCAGGGAATAAATTTTTGTTTGTAGCAATTTCTGCTGTGTGTTCTGTTTTGGCAATCCCTTTGAATACTCCAACAGTAGTCGGTCATCATGTGAGAATCCAATCTTCCTTGGTACCGATCTTCCATAGCTTTTAAGTTGATTAAATCTTTCACCTTGTTCATCGCTTACAGCAGCTAAATTCTGGGGAAATCTATCAAGATGACTGTATAGGAAATGAAGCTTTATGCTCATGTTGCAACCTAGGTGCTGGAAATTTTCAAGCATTGTTTCCACTAGATCTTTGTAATTGCACGCTTTTATGTTTCCAAGAAAATTATTCGCAACCATTGTAAATGAAGTCCAGGCCTCTTTCTCAATTTCGTTCATAGAGTTGATGAAATTTGGGTCTCTCATTAAAGTTCTAATTTGCGGTCCATCAAATACACTGGCTTTAATTTTTTCATAACTAAGTCATGGAAATTTTTCACATGTGTTGGAAACAGTCACCTTGTAAATCCAAAGCTTTAACATACTGCTTCATAAGACCTAGTTTGATGTGTAGAGGTGGAAAAATGATTTTTTCTCTGTCGATTAAAGGTTGATTTATAACATTCTGTTATCCAACATTTAAGGATATTCTAAGAGGCCAATGTTTCTGACTCCAGTGTTGGTTTCTAGCTCGACTATCCCAGAAGCATAGAAAACATGGAAACTTTGTATATCCTCTTTGAAAGCCAAGTAAAAAGTTCACCGTTTTAAGATCCACACAGATGATCCAGTTATGGTCTGTATATTTTAATAACTTCAGAACCTTTTTAATGTCCTCATATGTTTCCTTTAAGTGCACTGAATAGCCAATAGGAATTGAGCCATATACATTCCCATTGTGTATTAAGACGCACTTGAGACTTCTGCTTGAACTGTCGATAAATAAACGCCACTCATTTGGATGATATTGTACAACACTCGTTTCAGTTAATAAACCTGACACATTGTTACAGTAAACAAACCCACACTCGTGTTTAAAATATTTTACAAGATTACTTTCCCTGCTACGATAAAAAGTTATCTTCGTATATTACTCCAGTAAGTTTTTTCATTTAACCTTGAAGCTAACAATTCCGATGATTCCTTTGATAGGCCCAAATCTCTTACTAAGTAATTCAATTCCGCTTGAGTAAAACGTTGCGGTCCAGAACTAGAAATTAAATTTTCATTGTCTAAATCAACACCCAGGGCTTGCTCCTCAAGAACATCTGGCATATCCCGATCATGCTCGTTCTCAAGTAAAGGAAGTCCTTTATAAATTGGCACGGCTATTTCATTGGAATGAGCAACTGGCCGAATTGCTGAGTCGAGATTTGGATACACAATTTTTTTCTTATTCTTCTTATTATAACCAGAAGTCTGAACTAAACAAAAATAGTAATCATCTACGTGATTTTTCGGTTCACGCCAAATCATTAGAATGCCAAAAGCTAATTTTTGGCGTTTTCCCTTGCTCCACTCTCGTAAATTTTCTACACATGACTTACACGCTTTATTTGGAGCCCATGACTTGTCCTGATCTGCAATTTTTACGTCAAAGTATGCAAAAGTACACTTTCTTAACGAAATCAGTGATATTTGTCCTTTGACTGGGAACAGTAAAGCTGCCACAAATGTAGCAGAAGGAATCTACTCTATTGACACAATTTCGAGTAGTATACATGATGTATTTTCTTCACTGCCGACTAACATGCAATTAACAAGACAAAAAAAAACCAGAAACTTTATTTAAACGCTATAAGCGCTCATCATACTTTCACGATCGATTAACAATTGACTGATTTCGATCGTTCTTTGTCCGCCTATGACGCATATAGCATTCATTTGTTTTAGGCAGTTGTCCACGCCTACTTTTCATCACCTAAATGTATTAGATCGGTTATCGGCCTCTCTCGCATTCAAAGCGCCAGTACGTGCCGTTGCAGGTTTTTACGCATTTATTCGTTTACTAACAAGCGAGAGCGGTGAGCGCTCCTATTCTGATCTGCGCACAGCTTTTGAATAATAGGCTATACTTCGGGAATTTTTCGAATTTCTTGATAAAAAGTTAGGAACAGATTTTTAAAAGTGCATACTTTCAGAAAATAATATTAAAAAATCGATTTTTTTTTTGATCCTCTAAATAGTACTGCCTCCTTAAAACTATCAAAAGCTTACAAATTAGCAAAAAGAAAATGCCATAGAGGAAAAACCTGACGTGATAGAGAAAAATAGGTTTGATATTTGAAATCAGCGCACCCAAATTAGTAAACATCAAGTGTCAGATCATAATCAGCAGAAAATGTTTTTTTTGTAAGCCAGTGCAATCATTAAAAAACCGACTATTCAAAAAATACTCAAAAGTTAAAGCTAATTTTGATAAAGCCACTTCACTTTAATAGTTGAATATAATAATACAGGGATTATAACTTTCTCACCGACCCGAATCGCTAAAAATTAAAATGAATTTTAATTAAAGTTAAAATTTATTTGAACTAAAGTTTAAAAAATTCTTGCGTTTTACTAAATTCTTAGTAAGTTGTAAAAATTTTTAATAATTTTTATAAGTGGAACTATCTTTTAGGAAAATAAAAGAAACTCAAGATAGATGAGAAAATAAGAAGAGAATTCAGAAATAATAATTAAAACATTTTATTAATATTAATATAAGTATTCAAAAAATAAAATCTTTACAGAATAACAGAAAATAAATTAAATTACATAAATATACTTGGAATTCCGCACATACATCATTTTCAATAGCTATTAACGCCAACCTAACAAGCCTTTTTTGTGACATACTTGTTCTTAAGTAGGTTATAATCAATTTCAACTTGGAAAAGGAATGTTCACCGCTCGCTACACTGACAGGTAACGTTAATGGTATTCTTAAAGCAATTGAAAAGTTAAGGAAAGATAAATTATTGGACACAATAAAATTAAGAATATCGAAAGGGTTTTGAATATTTAAATTATCCTTTCGAAAAATATCCCGGAAAGCACATAACTCGTCATATAGTTCTATTGCATTTACGTCTTTATTGTCGCCGTCCATCAAGAGAATTTCTAAATCGCCACAATTTTTTCGTAAATCTTCATTATTAATTTGTAGTAATCAATAAAATAAATTGAAATTATCATAATATGTTTTTAGTTGTTCAAAACATTCTATTAACGAACACATTGCAACGTCTAGAAGTGTATAAAACACATTCACTCTAAATTTATCTTCTGGCGATTGTGGCACTTCGTCATGAAGCTCTTAGTCAAATTGTCGTGTCTTATTTCGTCGTCGAACTTCCGTACCAGTTTTAAATTCTTGTTCTCCATCCACCTCTTCACTCAGTTATTTTGTCGTTTTTAGAACTTCTTTAAAATTTGTATCTGATCGATACTCTTGTAAGAATATTTTTAAGTTTTCGATAGATTCTAAAGCAAGTGTAATGTTCATATTTTTGTCTTGAAGCATTTTACTCACAGGGCTTATTCTGTTAAGTAAATCATGCCAAATTATAAGAGAACAAATAAATTTGTAGTCCTTCATTTTAGCACATAATGTTTGTGCTTCATACTGAGTTTCTTTATTAAAATTTTCATTATTTAAAATTTCAAAAAGTGCATGGTAAATTTCCCCTGCCTGATATCGCAGAGGGCGGATTGCATTAATTTTACTTTCCCATCGCGTTTCTGATGCCTGTTTCAATGTTAAATTTTTTACGAACTTTAAAAGGATTGCCCAACGTTTGTAAGAGAATAAAAAGAAATTATATATTTCTTGAATAATTGCAAAGAAACTAATTGTATCTGCATTCGCTTTGGCTGCATCGTTAATGATTAAATTTAGAGTATGAGCAGCACATGGCACGTAAAAAGCTCGAGGATTTTTGTTGAAAAGCAAATTTTGGAGCCCGTATTTCTCCCTTTTCATATTTGCCCTATTGTCATACCGTTGACCTCGCGTGTCTTCAATGGGAATATTCCATTTTTCCAGTTGTTCCATCATTGTTGCACATAAACCACGTCCTGTGGAATCTGATATATCTGCAAAACTTAAAAAGTTTTCCCTGATCTTGACAATTCCATTGTCACAGGAAACAAAGCGAATCATAATGGTCATTTGTTCTGTTTTACTTGCATCAGGTGTGCAGTCCAAAATTATGGAATGATATTTAGATTTTCGAATTGATAATAAAATTGTATCCCTTATTGCATCACTTAAATTTTCCAATATTTCATTTTGACTGTCTTTACTCAAATAGTGTACTCTATTGTTACCTTGTAGGGCCCTTTCAACATGATTTTCCATAACGGGATCAAACTTCGCAAACGGTTCGACTAATTTTAAAAAATGGCCGTTATTCTTTTCATGTAATTTATCAGATGATCCGCGAAAAGCTAAATTTTGGCTACCACGGAAGTTTATAATTTCAATCAAGTGTTCTAAAACACTCGTCCAATGTTTCTTTTCCATTTCATACATGCTTTGAGTCTTGCAATCAATAGTAGTTTTGTTTTTTAAATTTTTATCGAGTTCCTTCCATTTTAAGAAATTTTTCATGTGAGCTAAACTAGTCTCATGTCTATGCAAAATTGTACTTACATTTCTCCAATCGTTATAACCTTCTACAAGACTACTTGATTCAGTCGGTGTGAAAAGTTTGCAATAAAAGCAAAAAACAGAATTTAAAGTTTCGGAATAAATGAGCCATGTTGTTGGCACGAGCTTCCCGTTTTCCATTTTTCTATTATAATACGTGTCGCCAAATTTACGACCATATGTATCTCTGGGATATATTATATTTTTCTTTTGAACAGGCCCCATTTCAATTAAAACAACTCGTAATTTTTCATCAATATTTCCCCATTCACCTGAATCTTCTAAATTTACAGAGACTAACAATGTGTAAGTATCGTGGTCAACTACAACTAAATCTAACTGTTTTTCACTTAAATCCTACATCTTGTTATCTTGTTCAACAGTTGTAATAGTACTTTCATTCAAACTGGATGATGTGCACTGTTCGTCAACTCTGATTTCTGATGTATCGAGTTGGTTACAATCTGCATTAGAATATTTTAACAAATTTATTAAGAGGGTTCTACGGTCGTTTTTCGTCCTGTAAACTCAAGAAAATCGACCGTAGAACCCACATTATTTCAGACATTAAATATATTGTGTTAGGGTTAGAGACCACGAGATGGCGGCACATTTGAGCCGTTTCTCTTCACTGCGTACCGCTTAATTAGTGATAGCCTTGGGCCATCTGTCTCTGATTGGGTACCAGTGGAGATTGAACTGCCCACTCAGTCTCCAAAAGTTAGATAGGGCTAAATGGCCTCGCCTACTCCCGTATATACGGGAATAAAAAAGGCGTTAGCTGATTTTTTTTTTTTTTTGATTTATTAAGAGCCCCAGTTTGTTTCTTAATATCTGCTTCTTTCGCAGCATGATGCTTACGATTTTGTGCACCAGATTCCACTGAGCCTGTGTAGCTCAGTGGATGTGGCGTTTGCCAACCACGGCGCTTGGCCGCACGAAGGAAGACTTGGTTTCGAGTCTAGTCGGTGACTAGAGGAAATTTTTATAAGCCTTTTTTCGACCGGTTCCCGAGTTAGTCGATCTCTGGCACGGGCATGCGGGTTTTTCCTCCCGGAAACTCGGGTTTTTCATCCTGTAAACTCAAGAAAGTCGACCGTAGAACCCACATTATTTCAGACATTAAATATATTGTGTTAGGGTTAGGGACCACCAGATGGCGGCACATTTGAGCCGTCTCTCTTCACTGCGTACCACTTAATTAGTGATAACTTTGGGCCATCTATCTCTGATTGGGTACCAGTGGAGATTGAACTGCCCACTCAGTCTCTAAAAGTTAGATAGGGCTAAATGGCCTGGCCTACTCCGGTATATATACGGGAATAAAAAAAAGGCGTTAGCTAATTACTTTTTTAATTTTTGATTCCATTTCTATTTTATACCCACAAGAAATTATTACACAACACGACACAGAAACGAAACATACAGGAATAAAAAAAAGGCGTTAGCTGATTACTTTTTTTAATTTTTGATTCCATTTCTATTTTATACCCACAAGAAATTATTACACAACACGACACAGAGACGAAACAATAGTCCGCACTGCGCTACTGTCAGTAGCCTATTGAGATGCGTACTGGTATAAATCTACTGTTGCTATCCTGTCATTACTGCGACATTGTAAAATTTTATTATTATTTTAACTCTGTAACCTTGTAATTTCTATTAATTACTTGTGATGTCTTTTTTCTGTACTTTATTCTCCGTTATTCTAATGTAGCTTTGCGCGCTTTCTTTCTCTCAGAATCTCTCTTGTTTATATTATTACGTGCTATGTTTACAAGAAAGTCAAATAACATTTATTTACATTACTATGAAATGTACATGAATTTAAACATTAGGGAGATTGCTTTCTCTATCCTTCTATAAAAACTCTTTAGCAAAATTTAGAACCTTTTTTCTTGAACTTTAAAATACTTTAACACAAAACGTTATCTACTCACAGTTTACAAATTTTACTTATTAAACTCCAAGCTAACTTGCAAAGAGGTTACCAAAATCTCTCTGTTAAGTTATCTTTACAAATTTGATATCAACTTCTAACATGCCAGTTCATTCTCTTAAGGACACTTCTTAACCCTATTAAACATTAAACATATATCTTAAAAGTCTTTCTAATATAACTATAAGAGGAATTATATAAACGTTTTGAACTTACAAAGGCTCTGTATCTCACAATTAATCAAAAGTCTTTAACTAAATGTTCTATGGCAATTCTTTCATCTCAGATTTTCATCTGGAATTTTGGCTTTGGCTATATCAATTGGGAATGTAGCAGGACTCGTACAGTTCCGGAAAAATGCCATTCTCCCACTGCGAAAAGAAAAACGTACGAGCGAAGGTACTTCGGGAAATTTGCCTTGCCTTTTCTCCTCTACTTGGGCTCGCCGAAAATGCCTGGACGACTGCCGTCTCAAGTAGCTTGAATTGCCACCTCTAAGAAACTGAAAATGCTGCCTCCAAGAAAAATGAAACTGTTGTCAACTGTCAATCAGGATCCTGCTAGACTGGAAACGTTTCTCTTCTATGGCGTTTGGGACTTCTCCTTTCAGCAATTTGAAAGCCCTGTCTGTGGCCTAGAAGTCATTTCTTTCTAGCGAAGTCTCGAACCGTGAAGCTCCTTTCTTGAAGCGGAAAACTCCTCTCTCAATCAACGTCTGGATCTGGGATGCTCTCTGATGATGTTTGGAACCAAGCAGCTCTGTATCTCTTCGGCAAGGTCTGGGACCGGGCAGCTTTAGCAATGTCTGGAACCGAGCTGCCTCCTCTTTGACAGCGTCTGGAACCGGGCAGCATCTCCTGTCTCTCTGCAGACGTCTCTAGAACCGGGCCCCTCTACCTCTGCAGCAATCTCTGGATCCGTGTAGCCCCTTCTGTTTGCTTCAGTCCCTTTTTATTATACCTCCTCTGAGACTTTGCATGAAATTTGGCAACCCCCAAAGAATCAGTATGATTCTTTCATCTTAAGTTTCAAGTTCGGCACGCCTTTTGTTCTCCGCTTTCTTTTAATTGTAAGTTGCCAGCCATTGGAAAGTTGTTTGAACCTTTCTGACTGACTTAGCAGATGTTTACACAGAGCCTGCAAGCCTTTCTCATACAAACAAATTTTAATAACAATCTCTCTAATGCCGCCATGTAGATCTATTACATGCAGCTTCGGCGATATAAACATTGCCTTTGTTTTTAACACTCTAACATATTCTTATTAAAGCAGTATATACAGTTAACTTCCAGAGTGTTATTTACAATAACATCTGAAACAAACTATACAGAGACAAACAAAGTTTATTTTTACAATATTCACATGGGACTTAACCTAAGTAAACAATCGAATGTAATGTGCTTTGGAATATTTAAGCTACACTCGAGTTTTTACACTACCATATGACTGGTTATGTAGCAACAAATGTTTTGTACGAAAATTCGTTTCTGCGCATAAAAACCGTTCACCGTTTCACTTTAGATTCTGGACGCAAGCATTTAGCCTGCTCTCGCTGCATAATTGTAAACAGCCGGCAATATACAATTTTTTAAAACGTTTTATGCGGTGTGTCCGGCCTTATTTATTTTAATATTGATCATTCTAAGAATTTTTTGTTTTTATGATAAAAATTTTGTTTCTTAAAAATGAACTTATGACCCGTGCCCCGGCCCCCCCTTCGTAGCAGTGCCCGCATGCTCTGCATGCCCGCTTCCGCTGGCCCTGGGAGGATGTTTAGGTCATTTACTGAGGTTTGGATTCGTGAAAGGATGACCTTCTCCGTAATATTACCCAGATTGGAGATGAGACTGATTGGACGATAATTTTGCAGTAAGTGTGGGTCTTTGCCTGGTTTATGTATAGGAATTACATCAGCGAGTTTCCAGGTGCAAGGAAAATAGTGAAATCTTAAAATTGCATTTATTATACTGGTCAGGTGCACTATAGCTTTTCGAGGCAGCAGCTTGATCACCCTATTTGAGATGCCATCTGGTCTAGGAGCTTTATTGTTCTTAAGTTTTTTAATAATATCAAATAATTCAATAGGTGATGCTGGTACAATATGGTCAGCACTGATATCTGGGAGATTTAATGCATGCCTGACCTGTCTGTGGATTTTGTACAAGTGATTGAAATCTAAGTTGTTATAAGAAGGCTTGCACTGCTCCTCTAGATTCTTTAGTATGGCTTCTGCCTTATCTGCATCTGTGTGGACTAGGCCCTGGTTTTCGATTATCGGGGGAGGGATCTGTTTTTATTTTTGATGTTTCTCAGTAACCCCCAGATAGAGTGATCAATAGAGGCTAATTTTTTATCCTAAACTTGGTTTCTATGCGTTTTAAGTTCATCTCTTGCTGCTCCATTCAATCTATTAAGCACTTTTATCCTGAGTAGCGTGAGTGTTACGAAATCTCTTCCTAGCTTTGTTCTCTATGATCAGGTTCATAACATCCTCAGGCAAACGACCAGGCTTGGGAACAGGTTTGCAGAAGGTTGCAACCGTTATAGCGAACTTAATCTGTTGGGTGAGGCTATTCGCTGCAGATTCCACATCTGGTGTGCATATGTGAGGGACAGGTCCAATTTGATCCCTAAGTGCTTTAGACAATTTCTCCCATGATATGCCTGAATGAGAGGGAGGAGACAGGCATTCTTGTTCTCCCAATTGCAGTAGAATTCGGTTGTGATCCGACGACAGCTCATTTAGTTATTGAAGGCTGTACTGTAATTTAATATCTTGCAGGATAGCTATATCCAGGATGTCAGCAGTGCCAGGCGTACTGAGATGAGTTGGTTCGGTAGGTCCAGCCACAACAGCATAGTTTGATCCTGTGTAGCTTGAAAGGATGCGACCATTTTTATTGGTAGATTTACTGTTCCAAGCAGGATATTTTGCATTGAAGTCTCCAGCGATGACGACCGGTCCTTTTACTCCAAGGATGGCATCCAGATCCGAGGTCAATAATGTCTTTAATGGAAGGTTGTAAGCAGAAAAAATTTTAAGGTTTCCAATGAGTTTGTGAGGACATTAATTCCTGTGATTTCGAGGTTGGTGGTTGTAGGGTTGGTTATTGAATGACGGTTGATATAGTTTTTGATATGAGTGGTTGTACCTCCACCTCTATACCCAAGTCTGTCGTTTCTGTAAATGTAAATCTGATACCCTTTGATTTTTAGGGTATCAGCAAGTCTCAGGTGAGTTTCATTGATTAGAAATATATCTGGGTTGTATCTATTATTGAATTCCTGGATTTCTAACAGTTATTTTTGATACCGTTGGCATTCCAAGCGATAATCCTAAGCGAATGTGGGGCGATTCTTTTCCTATGCATCGGAGAGTGCAGATAATATGGATTGGGTTTGCTGTAAGAATATTTTTGTAACACTTAGTGATGGATTTGAGTTGCTGAAATCCTGCAGCATGTTTGCAAGAGAAGAGGTGATAATAGCTGATAGATTTGAATGTGAATTAGTCAGGTTCTGGGTTTGTACTATCTATTTGGAACCTGCCACATCAGCATATGTTCTCGCTTGATGGTGAAGATTCATTTTCTTAAGGGGCTCAGTTAATGATGGGCGAGCACCTGTTGTCATGATCTCACTCTTGGAGAACTGAGGAGCCTGAGCTTCAGGAACTCTCGCACTAGATGACGAGGTAGATTGATTATTTGGATCATTCCATCTGTTTTTTTTTTGGGGGGTGTATACACCCCTCTATCATTAGCAGGGTGAGGACCCCACAATTAGCGCATTTAGCCGGGGTGGATTTTGTATTGCAGGTATTTGTGGGGTGATTCTCGCCACATTTTAGGCATCTGAACTGAGCTTTGCATAGCTTCTGGGCATGGCCAAAGTTTTGCATCTGTGGCACTGCCCAGAAGATGCAAAACTTTCTTTCTCTCTCAATGGTTCTGGAGTGATTTTGAGTCCACAGATTGATTTTAGATTGTATGTCTTTGTAAATATTATGAATTTCTACTAAGACTAAAGGCATAGGTGTCTTATTTGATCTAAACATTACAGTGACCTTTATGGAAGGCAGATCCTGTAAGTTGAGGTCCGTAACTATTTCATCCGTGTCAATATCCTCGGAGACTCCTCGTAGGACCACTTTCAGATTTTTTTCCGGAGGCAAGTGAAAATGTGTGATATTGTGGTCGTCCTGCGTCCAGCTCCTTTGTAAGATTTCTATAATCAGCCGCCGTGGTGGGCTGAAATTTTATGCCCTACTCTACATTTTTAGCAGATCTATAACTTATTTGTAAGTTAGCCATGATGGTTCTTAGTGTTGTCCATCTCTGCTTTTTCCTTAGGATAATCGGTAGCACATTTTCATTGTGGGAGGCAGAGGGATCTGATATGGGAGCGTCCTCATCCATACTAGCATCATTTGTTGGCTCAGCAGCGAGAGTTTTTCGCTTCTTGCGAGCGTGGATCTCTCCTTGATCAGAAGGATTAGAGGTAGAGACAACTAGATTGAGTTTTTTTTTTCATTTGAGGAGACTCTTCATTTTCCTCAACGTCGACTTCGGGTGAAGAATATAGGTTTAAGTAGCCAGGCCAATCCCGTTCAAATTTCTTGAGAAGATTTTTAATAAAAGCGAGTGCTAGCCCTTTGTCGAGTGACTCGATAATGATGTCGGGGTCGACCGTATTAGTTGGCCATGTCAGCTTGAACTTCTTTTGGAGTTTATTAACAAGCACAAGAGCCGGATCTTTTTCGAGCAAATCAGTGATTACATGTACATCAGGCACGCTCATATCAATTTATTTGCGTATGAGCGCTATTAGAAATCCCGCAGGTCTAAAGACCTGCCAGCAGAAATTTTGTAGAATATCTAATCAAGGTCTTACCTTGATATTTCACAAAGTGAAGAACGCTTACCTCTATATATCATATATCATACAGAAATCCAAAAATCACGATGCTGCATAACTGCATACTCAAAATCACAATCCTTGATCCTGAAAATCGACATACTTGAAGAAAAAAAAGTGATCCATAAAAGAAAGTCCTTATAAGGACTGGCTTAAAGGGGCGAAGCAAGAATGCTTTTCATCTTCCCCGTTATCTGTAGAGGACAGTGTAGGGATAAGGTGTTATTGAGCTATTAAAGCTCTGATCATGGCAGGAGGGTAACAGCAATAGCCAACCCTCAGTTCGAACTTCATTGGCTACACAGCATTGCCATCCATTACCCTCCAAGGGTATTCGGCTTCTCCACTTTCAATCTCTAGCTTTTCATAAAAGAAAGAGAATAGGTTGTCATTATTTATACTCAAGTTATAAAGGTTATAAAAGGGTTTCATAATTATAAAGGGGTGGTATCCATACATTAAGGGTAAGTACGGTTCAACATATATATATATATATATATATTCACTCTCATTTTGTTTAAAAAAAAAAAAAATTCCTGCCCGTCAGCTGCTTTCATATCGTGCATCCCTCCCGCATGCAATTTGAGTTTGAGAACACTGGTTTAAACTTTGCCGTAGCACCCACATCGATTAACAAATTAGATTTTATTTATAATGAAAGAGGCTTAAGATTCATTCCAACTACCATAATAAATACAATACGTTTAGAAACTGCTAACATTTTAAATGTAAATTATAAGAAAACAATAAGAAACTTAACGAAATACGAATTAACAGCGGTTTGTTTACATCACACTGAAACATGGTATGAACGTAAATTGAAGGAAGCCTGTGAGATTCTTATCAACCACCCTAATCTTAACAATAATGGTGGTATAGGGTCAATAATGATGGTCAAGCATATGGAAGGCACATATTCTATCCACTGAACCTTTCTCCCTAAGAGTTAATTATAAACAGGATTGTAGATAATACAGAATCTTAAATATAATATAACAAATACCATTACTTAAGTAAAAGAGCTAATAAGCTTCATTTCGGCAATGAAAACATTACTAAAATTAAGGGGATATTAAATCCCACATAGTTTTAAAACCGAATAAGAAACTCAAAGATCGGAATCAGAGAGTTTCTTGCCGAATATAGTAAACTATCAAGTATCGGCGAACACTAGCGTTAGCCAATGCAAGTGATCCTAGTACGTAGTACAATCTCGGGCAACTCGTTGCAAAGGTGAGTAAAGTTCAGATCGTTATTCTTAGGTATTTTCCATAATGTAAAAACACATTTCCTAGGAAATGTATGCTGTTATTACATTATGGAGGGAGGTCACTACCCAGACTATCTGAACTTTACTCACCTTTGCAACGAGTTGCCCGAGATTGTACTACGTACTAGGATCACTTGCATTGGCTAACGCTAGTGTTCGCCGATACTTTATAGTTTACTATATTTGGCAAGAAACTCTCTGATTCCTATCTTTGAGTTTCTTATTCGGTTTTAAAACTATGTGGGATTTTAACAAATTTATTTTTAACAAATACCATGTTAAATTAGGACATCATTGTTACTGTAAGAAAACTACCTATATGAAAGAATGTTTGTCTGATGTTATCTTAAATAGATTGTAACTTTGATGTAGTTTCTAATTAACTGTATGTTATTTGTATTATATATACAGGGTGTTCGGGATAAATTTGACAGTTTCGTAAGGAAAAAGAAATCTTCTTTGTATCTATTAAATTTAATGAATTGACAAAAAATCATTATAGGCAGAGTTAATTACAATACTATCAACAAGATTTACTCAAAATAACCACCATTAGCATCGATCACAGCTTCAATTCTGCTTCGGAACCTCGAACAAGCTGATGCTACAGTCTCCCTGGGAAGGGCCGCAAAAACTGTTTTAATTTTATCCATTAACTGGGCTTTTGTATTACTGGAAGTGCGATTGGTGTCTTTTTCAACTGCGCCCCATACAAAATAATCCATGGGGTTAAGGTCTGGGGAGTTTGGAGGCCAAACATTTGGACTGGTGAAGTCGTAGAAATTTTCAGACAACCATTTTTGACTTTTCCCAGAGGTGTGGCAAGGGGCCGAATCCTGCTGCCATACATACGGCCTACCATTGGCTACCCTTGTTATCCAGGGCTTGACTACAGTTAGCAACTCCACGAACAAAGCCCGAATTCCAATGCCAGGGTTCTTCAACACCTGTTCCTGCAGATTTGCGAGGAATTCTGCTGTACGAACGCAATCAGATCGTCTGCTAGGGATCTTTCTTCTTGCTACATCCTCGTAGTCACCATTGCAAGTCTCTAGTTCATGCCTGATTGTTTTTACTGTATTCAGGGAGCATTGGGCAGCAGTCGTAATATCCTTATTTTGATGGCGGGCACGAATCATCATGATACAAGTTATTCTCTTCCATGATTCAGGTGGGTTCCAGCTATCCATCCTTTCTGACATCTTGTATATGAATGAAGAAGGGTCCAAACTTTTAAATGAAGAGAAGTGTGTGTTAATACATGTAACTTACGGAAAAATATAATTAATTATAAATATGTCAAATTTATCCCGAACACCCTGTATATTTCTTTGTCCAAAAAAGAAACTGAACTTTTCGAATATAGAAGAAACTGGTGGCGTCACCTCTTGTATCTTTTTGCTGTCGAAAGGGGCAACCTTCATTACTGTTGTGTCAACTGTTTGACATTTATTTCATTAGAAGCCGAGTTATAGTGCCAAGAGTGACAGTGTGTTTTAACAAATGGTCGGAAAATGAGTTGAAACAGAGAGCTGCGATTGACTTTTGTGTTAAACTTGGTAAAAGTTTTACCAAAACGCATCAAATGCTTCAAAAAGCATACGGTGATGAATGCTTATACTGTACTCAAGCTTACGAGTGGTTTTAAGCGATTTCAAAGTGGTCTTGAGGTGCTTGAGGATGACGAAATGCCGGGCCATCCAAAAACTGGACTGAACGAAGTTTTCTTTTTAATTTTCACGTTTGACATCCACAGACGCCGTATGGTCACTGCCATACCTCACATGGTTTGACAATGATGTCTTCTGCTAGAATACGTGGTAGGGTCACAGATTCCCTTTTCACACAATGTTTGTAGGACAATCACAGACATCAATGCCCACGGCGGGATTGGAACCCGCAGCCTCTTGGCTGGAGAGTGGACATGCTAACCACTCGGCCAACCAGGCCGGCCTAGTTAACATGAGCGAAGTTAACATCCAAAAAGTGCATACATCAGAGAAAACCCGAAATAGCTCGTGAGATTGATTGAAGATGAACTGAGGATTCCAAAATCAATTGTGCACATCATTTTGAGCTGTAGTTTGGGCCTTCGAAATTGAATTCGCGATTTGTTCCCCACAAGTTGACCGACAACCAAAAAAGTATCGAATTGAACACGGTTCATTCGATACTTTTCGATGCAAGGACGTCATTAAAACCACTCATAAGGACTCAAACTTCCTTGAAATGATCGATTCTGGTGACTAAACGTGATGTTTTGAGTATGAGCCCGAAACAAAGCGCAAGAGTGCTGAGTGGAGACCACCAGAAGAGGGGCATTCGAAAAAAAGTCGCTTGGAGAAGTCAAAAGTAAAGACAATGCTGACCTGGCCAAAACTTACCATTGATAGTTTGGCCAGGTGGTACGAATTATCCACAAAGAATTCGTCCCACCTGGCCAAACTGTCAATGGTGATTTTTATCTCGAAGTTTTGAACCGATTGATAGCTAGAATTCGTCGAGTACGGTATATATGTATATCGTGACAACCGACCATTCGTCAAAACACACTGTCACTCTTGGCACTTTAACTCGGCTTCTAATGAAACAAATTTCATAAACAGTTGATACAACACTAATGAAGGTTGCCCCTTTCGACAACAAAAAGAAACAACAGGTGGGCTCCACTGGTTTCTTCTATTTTCGAAAAGTGTGGTTTCTTTTTGGACAGAGGGTATATATACAATATATATACATATATATATATATATTATTTTCACTAGAGGTAATGCGAGTAGAATAGCCATTGATTAAATCATTGTCTCTTTTGCTTACTGTGTGAAATGTAACTCAGCTTGTCCTTGTACATACTCCAAATAATGACCTTCATATGAAGGTCGAAACGTCGAGAAATTAAAATAGCTATTAGACGGGTGTAAACTCCATAATTTCTAAAATGAATGCTGATCTCCATGTAACACTGAAAGAAAAGCAGTCAGAATTATAAATAAGCAGATTATTTCACCAACAGTGTCGATATGGTAAATAAATGGTACATGTGCAGCTCAGTGCAAATAGCTTTTATATCCTCTAATACAAAAGAAGAAAGTCGCCGACTGGAGGAATTTTTTCTAAACCTTTCTTTGATCGCTTCTGGAGTTAGTCTCTGTCATGGAAAAGTGAGATTTTTCTCCTGTAAACTGGTTTCTGGGCTCATAAACTGAAGAAAATTGGCTGTAGCAGACTATTTTAGACAGTAACATTTTGTTGGGTCATGAGACCGTCACTTTTCAGTGTTTTCATCAGCTGCTGCTTATATAATTAGTGAAAATCTTGGGCTAGATATTACTGATTGGCTACCAGTAACCAATTTTTTTAAAAATCATTTTCTGGCAACGCAAGTGTTTTATTTCGTTAGTTTATTTTTCTTGTGAATGTGATTTTTTTTTTATGAAAGATAGTTGCAATATGCTTAATTCTCATCACCAGGTTTTTTGTGCATCCATTTAGAAGACTTGGACAAGGAATGAGATTTTAAACTAAACTGGAGGATAATCGTTTCCATATCTATTTCATTTATATTTAGAGAAATGTTTAGATTTGAAGAGACAAAACAATTATCTAATCAAAAATGAAAAGGAGTCCTGAATATCATTCCACTTGGTATTCTCATAATTCTAGACAAAACGTGGATAACTTTGACTGTGTAAGTGTCCCTGTGGCATGAACTGCTGAGAGGACAATATAAATAATCTGCTAATGTCGTTTATTCCTCAAACGAAGTAGGTGAGGCCATACTAGCCCTTTGAGGAGCAATTGTACCCTAGCAAGCCACTATTATCGAAGTTAGACCTATCTTAAGGTACCTGGTGCTATTGCAAATGCATTTCCACAGGGCTGAAGCCTTGGATAAACAATATTCACACACCCATGGTGTGTGAATATTGTTTATCCCATGGTGTGTGAATATTGAATATTGAATATCTTCGTCTTACACAAATTGCTTGCATCTATCTATCTCTCCCTTCGATCTGATTCAGACGAGTTGGGTCTCCTAATGAGGAGTCACGACAAAATAATGCAGTCGGCACGCCACTACTCTTCTGCATCCCTAATAGAGGTATACATGACTATAGTCCATGTGTATTCACAGGGCAGGTTTGCCTGCTTGTGAAAAAATCCCAGCTAAACAGTGGAAAAACCCTACTGCCTGCGCCTAAAACCGGATAACTTGGCCATGGCTGATAAAGATCCCTGAGCTTCTTACGTTTCCGACTGGAATCGAACCTAGGACACTCCTTCCCCAGGCATGTGGTTGTGAAGCGCAAAGCCACTAGGCTAACCGCTCAAAATACCAGTCAAAAATAACTACTCTTCATCTTGTTACACACTGATAACTTGAGAATGTAAAATTTTCAGTTATAACGATGTAACAAGAGAAGTAAAAATCCTGTATAGATAACTAAGTAAGCAAGCTTGTTCCTAAGCAGATATCATTAAGAGCCTTTGAAAGTAACGAATACAAAAAATAAAAAGAAAGAAAAATATGCTTGCATCTAAGTGAAAGATATAGCTGAAATTGTTTGTTGAACTAAATAAAAAAAAGAAGAAGGGATTTTATTACAGTTGTGATATGATAAAATAAGGTTAAGTAAAGCAAAGAAGATTAGTCATAGGATTTTGTATGTGAGAGGCTAGATTTTACACTTGAATTAAGAGATTAAAGATTCTAGTGAAATCGACTCCAGTAAGGTGGTAAGAAAAAAATTGAAGAAGGTGCCGGTATGAGTCATCGTATAAAAGGGTTAGGGAACCCCCCCGACACACACGAGGTTTTTTCCTCAGAGTTTTCTTCACGAGTCTTCGTATAGGTCTCACGTGGTTTTCCTGAGTGACGGGTTAGGAGTTTTCTCCGTTTGACACAATAAGGAAATAAAGTGTGCAGGATTTCGATTCCCTGTTCCTATTGTAAGAAATGAGGGATGCCGTTTAGTTAAAAAGAAAGAAAATAATGTCAGTGTGTTTCATCGTCCAGTGATCGTAACAAGAGAAAGAAAATTCTATAAAGTATTCAGTACACACGTGGTGAATTTAACAGCCATAGAATAGATGATCCTATGTATGGCCTTCATGAAGAATTATTATTATTATTATTATTATTATTCCGGGAAACTCCAAGGAGTCGACAGACTCATCGAGGGAGGCGCTAACATCATTTCAAGAACAACTATTCGACATTCACACAGTATCTATCATACCTTGCCTTGAACTCATTCACGGTCGTAGCACCTACAACAGACTCTGGCAGATTGTTCCACTCATTCACCACTCTCCAAGTAACAAACCTAGCTCTAACACCCATGTCAACCACATTCTTGCCCAGCTTACATGCATGGCCCCTAGTCCTCCCACCAGCAGTCCTATTTTCAAAAATATCTTCTGGATTAATCTTATAGAAATCCTTCTGTAATTTGAATGTCTCAATCATATCACCCCTTTTCCACCTATCGACAAATTTCTGCAACAGGGAGGTGGCTAAAGGTGCGGAATTTAGAATTAAGACAGGATACATGTGAAATTATAGTACTGGAAAGTATGACAAGCTTAGGAGTTTGATTGGTTCAGTGCCATGGCATGTACAACTGCAAGAACTAGAAGTTGATAGCGTGGGAGGCAGTTCAGAAGTGTTTGCATGAAGCAATGGCTGAATTTCTAACCTGGAGTCCGAATAATAAATCAAGTAGGAGTTAAATGGATGAATAACATATTAAGCTTGAGCTGCAAAAAAAGAAACAACAATGGAGAGAATTTAAGGAGAAAGGTGACCGGCAGGCACATGAACGGTATAAAACGCAGGCCAGAAGGATAACGAGTGTGGTAAGAAAAGCAAAAATGGATTACGAAAGAACATTGGCCATGCAGGCTAAAAAGAATCCTAAACAGTTTTTTCGATATGTTGCAAGTAAAAGGAAAAAATGTATATGGTAGAATTATTTTAAAGAATGCCGATGGTAGGGAGTTAACCGAATCAGTTGAATCACTGAGTGAGCACTTTGCAAGAATATATCATCTAGATAGTGACATTGTAGAAACGAATGAACCAGTAGATTATATGGGAATTGTGGTGAATGAAGTGGAGGTGAGTAGTCTATTGCATAACCTCAATGTCAATAAATCGGTGGTATTGGATGGTATAACAGCTCGTGTCGTACGAGAAGCGGCTAAAGAATTGTCAGTACCCTTAACCATTTTGTTTAATTTGAGTCTCGGATCTGGGTTAGTACCGAGGGGGTGGAAGGAAGGGAAAATAGTTCCACTGCATAAAGGTGGTTGCAAGACTGCTGTTGTAAATTACCGACCGATTAGCATATCAGGAATCATTGTCAAGGTCTTAGAGAAATTAATGAAGAAAAGAATACAGGATTGGATAGATGAAAATGGGATATTGTATGGGGGACAACATGGTTTTGTGAAGGGTAGATCATACCCCAGTAACTTGCTCACGTTTTATAACACAGTGACGGCTGAACTGGATAGGGGGTAATGGATTTACAGTGATTCTACTGGACCTTTCCAAGTCATTTGACAGGATACCACATGGAACCCTAATCAGTAAACTGGAGCAGATGGGGATAGATATAGGGTTGGTGAGATGGATAGGAGGGTGGTTGAAGGAGAGATACCAGAGAGTGGTTTATTCAGGAGTGGAGTCTAAAAGACGGCTTGTGATTAGTGGTGTGCCACAGGGACACCACTAGTTCTTGGACCACTGCTTTTCAATTTGTTCATTAACGATATAGGAAAGGATCTGAGAGGAAGTGTTCACTTGTTTGCTGATGATGCAAAGTTGGGTAGAGCAGTTGTGAGTTAACAGGATGTCAAAATTTTACAGGATGATTTGGATGGTTTGGAGGACTGAGCTAGGAAAAATGGATGTAAATTTAATGTGGCAAAGTGTAAGGTTATGCACTTTGGGGTGAAAAGAATAGCAGCAGTATATCGCATTGGTGGAACCGTACTCCAGGAGATTGATGAGGCCAGGGATTTGGGAGTGTTGGTGGATAGGGAATTGAAGTTTAGGGGACACATGGCAAAAGTGGCTAAATAAGCTCTTCAAATCACTTGGCTTCTAAAAAATACTTAACATGCAGAGACAAGTTGTTGTTCCTCTGTATTGAGCCTTTATAAAACCCCATTTGGACTACTGTGCCCAGTTATCGGCATCAGGGTTTCTTCGTGATGGGGAGGAAGTGGAGAGGATCCAGCGACGAGTGACCAAGATTATTGCAGGTCTTGTGGAATGAACCTTATGAGAATAGTTTGAAGATTTGTGGGTAAAGTAAGGTAAAGTGTAGGAATATAAGGTAATGATTGTGAAAGCCCATCTTAGTGCCAAAAGAACTTAGGAGTGATAAGTTATAGAAGAGTTCGTCCTAGGAAGGTAAAATATCAGAAAAAGGTAGAGATCAGTGTAGAAGACCCAAGTCAAAAGGTACAGTAAAAACTCGTGTAATCATTGCTCAATTACTGAACAGTTGAGGGGATTAATGAGAATTATACTAGGACTTTAGTACATGTCAGACTGGAATGAGAATGAGCTTGTTACTATACATTAATAGGTATTCATGTGCCTAGAGATTTATGCATGTACATTGTATTTTATTTAACAGAGTTTTAAAGGTTAAAAGTGTATATTAGCTCAGTAAAGGGATAATTTTAATCCATATTGTCTTAGTAAGAAAATTAGAGTAACTGAATATATATGTCCTAGAAAATACAGAATTATAGCGTGATCAGACCAGTAAGGGGTTAGACAAAGGATCAACTAGTTCTAGGATTATACATGTTTATATGTATATAATCTGTTATGGCGATATGATCGCAATTCTCATATAGGGTCTTAACCTAATACTTGTGTTTAGCTAGTGAAAATTTGTATTATTATGCATTCTTAGCATTGAATTGAGTTTTATTTGATAAAGAATGAATTGTACCATGTTTAAGAGTTCAATAAACTTTTGTTCATTGAAAATACAGTTGTCTGGGATTGCACCACTTGTAACAACGTACGAACCTAATCACGCGGGGGGGGATTTGTTAAGTTACGAGATAAAGGTCACGACTGCATATTAGTTTCACACTCAGACATATTTTGGTAATTGCTCCTTGTTTTCGAATTTTATATCTTAAACTAAATGTCCTGAAAGGCGCAGTATAAAATAAATATTTAGGGACACTAAGGGGAGAGGAAGCTTGAATATTTGTAT
Organism: Typopeltis vanoorti; assembly: GCF_054136105.1. Lineage (NCBI taxonomy): Eukaryota > Metazoa > Arthropoda > Arachnida > Uropygi > Thelyphonidae > Typopeltis > Typopeltis vanoorti. The sequence goes on along the minus strand of NC_143560.1, from coordinate 675,264 downwards.
TTGGGTGATATCTCGTATATACTGTAGATAAGATTTGGATAAAGACAAGTAGAAGTTCACATGTAAGGATAGTTGAAAGCCTAATAATCGAAAATTGGGACACAACAATCTCCTCTTCTATAGTGATCGTTGAAATTATAATAATAATAAGCTAATGCCTTTTATTCCCTTTTATAGAATGGGCAAGACCTTTAAATCTTATCTGGCTTTCGGAGACTGAGTGGGCAGTTCAATCTCCACCCATAGCCAATCAGATAGCTGGCCCATGTCTATCACTAATTATATGCAGCTGATGAAGAGACTGGAAAACAAGTGCTGCCATCTCTTAGTACCTAACCTTAACATAGATATGTTACTTACGGAAATAATGTGTTCTACGGTCTATTTTCTTGAGTTCACGAAATGAGTACCCTGATTTTCCGAGAAAAAAAACCCGCTTGCCAGTCCAGAGATCGACTAACTTAGGAACCAGTCAAAGAAAGGCCTAGAAGAAGTTCCTCTAATTGGAGGAACTTTTTCTAAGTCAGCGACTAGACTCGAACTATTAAGTCTATCTTTGTGCGGCCAAGCGCAAAAGATGCAAGTGCCATTTTCATTGAGCTACATTTTTGTCACAGGTTTGAAGGATCACTAAGCAATAGGAGATCGGTAGTGGCTATCAGATATACTTGACTAGCATATAAGCAATTTTTGTAAGACTCTTGGTGGTAGCAAATGGAAAGTCTGAGTTGTAAACATTAAAATCTCTGTGAAAGATTACTTTTAAAAAATTTGGAATGATAAAAATAAATATATAAAGAAAGGAAATCAAAGATAAATAGTAATACTTTAATGCATTCTATTCACGTAATGGAGTATCTGAGGCATATTCCACTCTAACGTTTTAAAGTTCAATGGATAATCGAACTGCACACTTTGCAATCATTGATAGTTTGTCCATCCGAAGGCATCTAGGATAGCAGATTACCGTGATCCCTGACACTATATGTTATTTCAAAAGATGTGATATCTATAGTCATTTTTCTTGATTTTCAGAGTTAAAAATTCGATTATTTTGAGAAAAATGTCTCTGACGAAAATCAGTTAACTCTGTAATAGGCTTGGAAGAGGGGAAAAAACTAGAAAGTTCCTATACTCAGCTATTAGAATGTAGAATGGCATTTCTTCTGGCAGTTCTTAGCACTATGGAAGCAAATACCATTTCCTCAGGCACATAGTTAAACTAAATAAATTGAATTAAGAACAATTTTCAGCAGTTCTGCTGTTTCCCTTATTGTGCTCTCCAGTGGAAACATCTTTGCTTCATTTATATATTTGCTATATACTACTGCACTAATTAATAATTAATGCTATTCCATCTGTAGTAAGCCACAAATTCTGTCTCGTAGATAACTAATGCATGTGTCCCAGTACAGCAAGATATTATCATTAACCAGCCTAATGGATCTCAAACTCTACCATGAATGTGAAAGAAGAGTGCCGAAATAACATGCATCTTAGCCACCAATTATAAAGATTTAATTCTCATACAAAACACACTTAATGATCATATTTCTGACACATAGCAATACATAACTTGAATGACACCATTAAGCTTGAGATGCAAAAAAAAGAAACAACTATGGAGGGAATTTAAGGAGAACGGTTACCCGCAGGCACACGAACGGTATAAAGCGCAGGCCAGAAGGGTAACGAGTGTGGTAAGAAAAGCAAAAAAGATTACGAAAGAACATTGGCCATGCAGGCTAAAGAGAATCCTAAACAGTTTTTTAGATATGTAGCAAGTAAAAGGAAAAATGCACATGGCAGAATGATTTTAAAGAGTGCCGATGGTAGGGAGGTAACTGAATCAGTTGATATAGTTGAGTTACTGAGTGAGCACTTTGCAAGTATATATCATCAAGGTGGTGACATTGCAGAAACGAATGTACCAGTAGATTATACGTGAATTGTGGTGAATGAAGTGGAGATGAGTAGTCTATTGCATATCCTCAATGTCAATTCATCTGTGGATTGGATGGGATACCAGCTCGTGTGGTTCGAGAAGCAGCTAAAGAATTGTCAGTACCCTTGACCATTTTGTTTAATTTGAGTCTAGGGTCAGGGTTAGTCCCGAGGGGGTGGAAAGAGGGGAAAATAGTTCCACTGCATAAAGGTGGTTCCAAGACTGCTGTTGTAAATTGCCGACCGATTAGTATATCAGGAATCATTGTCAAGGTCTTAGAGGAATTAGTCAAGAAAAGAATACAGGATTGGATAGATGAAAATGGGATATTGTATGGGGGACAACATGGTTTAGTGAAGGGTAGATCATGCCTCAGTAACTGGCTCACGTTTTATAACACAGTGACGGCTGAACTGGATAGGGGTAATGGGTTTATAGTGATTCTACTGGACCTTGCCAAGGTCCAGTAAAATTGGCCTTTGACAGGATACTACATGGAACTCTAATCAGTAAAGTGGAGCAGATGGGGATAGATATAAGGTTGGTGAGATGGAGAGGAGCGTGGTTGAAGGAGAGATACCAGAGACTGGTTTATTCAGGAGTGGAGTCTAAAAGACGGCTTGTGACTAGTGGAGTGCCAGAGGGCTCTGTTCTTGGACCACTGCTTTTCAATTTGTTCATCAATGATATAGGAAAGGATTTGAGAGGAAGTGTTCACTTGTTTGCTAATGATGCAAAGTTGGGTAGAGCAATTATGAGTGCACAGGATGTCAAAATTTTACAGGATGATTTGGATAGTTTGGAGGACTGGGCTAGGAAAAATGGAAGTCAATTTAATGTGGCAAAGTGTAAGGTTATGCACTTTGGGGTGAAAAGAATAGCAGCAGTATATCGCATTGGTGGAACCGTACTCCAGAAGATTGATGAGGCCAGGGATTTGGCAGTGTTGGTGGATAGGGAATTGAAGTTTAGGGGGCACATTGCAAAAGTGACTAAAATAGCTCTTCAAATCACTTGGCTTCTGAAAAATACTTTAACATGCAGAGACAAACAATTTGTTGTTCCTCTGTATCGAGCCTTGATAAAACCCCATCTGGACTACTCTGCCCAGTTATGGGCACCAGGGTTTCTTCGTGATGGGGAGGAAGTGGAGAGGATCCAACGACGAGTGGCCAAGATGATAGCAGGTCTGTGGAATGAACCTTATGAGAATAGGTTGAAGATTTGTGGGTTGCAGAGATTGGACGATAGGTGAAGGAGGAGTGATATGATTGAGACATTCAAATTACTGAAGGGTTTCTATAAGATTGATCCAAAAGATATTTTTGAAAATATGACTGGTAGTGGGAGGACTAGGGGCCATGAATGGAAGCTGGGCAAGAGCGTGGTTGACAAGGGTGTTAGAGCTAGGTTTTTTACTTGGAGAGTAGTGAATGAGTGGAATAAGCTTCCAGAGTCTGTTGTGGGTGCTACGACCGTAAATGAGTTCAAGGCAAGGTATGATAGATACTGTGTCAATGTCGAATATTTGTTCTTGACATGATGTTAGGGCCTCCCTCGATGAGTCTGTCGACTCCTTGGAGTTGCCTGGAACAATAATAATAATAATAATAATAATAATAATAATAATAATAATAATAATAAAACTTGTGAATATTCTTCCCTCTAGGAACAAACTATTTAGGGATAAACAAAGTTCAATAATTATGTATCCCAGGCTACAAGATCATCTACAAATAGCGCCTTGAACATTGATTTACATAATTAGTGGCTAAAATGCATGTTACTTTGGCACACTTCTTTCAGATTCATAGTTTGATATCCATCACACTGTTTAATGATAATATTTTTCTGTGCTGGGACACATGCATTAATTGAGTTATCTGGAGAGAGGATTTGAGGTTTACTACAGATAAAATGGCATTAATTGTTAATCAGTAAAGTAGTATAGCGAACATGTTTCCTTGGGAAAAGGACACACTTGTCATGGTGGTCAGTGCTATCAAACCACAGCTTGCCTTTTCTAGCCCAAAAATCCCAGCTCAACTACTCTTCGCCCTTAGTAATACACAAATCATTAGATAAGATCAGAACTCTATGATGGTATTAATGCTTACTTCTCATTTTTCCTGGCATAAACACATCACATCATATCAACAGCCTCAGCGTCCAAGAAGCTTGCCATATTCTTGTAGAACATTGAAGAACCTGTTTTATACACCCAACTAACTCTTAACTACACTATCTACTAATAATTGTCTGGACAATTTAGCAATTTCCAGTTGGTACCAGAAGGTGAACCCTAATATCGGGTATATCCACCTTTGGCTTTGATCACCTCCCACACCCTTTGATTGAGGTTTTTCCCCAGTGTTCAGATGACAACAGGTGGAATTTGTCCCCATTCTTCCACCAAAGCAGCACTGAGTTCAGTGAAGCATCGAGGATGTGCTGCTCTGAACCTCGGTCACCACAGTGTTTAATGGGAGTTAAGTCATATGACTGTGCGCAGGGCAGGGCAATAGTTTAGCAGCTTTTTTTATATCATATAATTCGATAACAGCTGCATCTTTGTTGCATGGGCACTGTCGTCTTTATAGTAACATGGATCCATTCCATAAAACTACACAGTGTATGCATAACCTGATTATCCAGAATATCAAGGTACTGAGCTACCTTCGTAGTACCATACAACCACCAGTGGTCCCACTCCAAACCAGATGAATGCACCCCCACACCATTACTCCTCCACCACCAAACTACTGTGGGTACAACACTGATAACAAGCGTTCACCGCTCTGCTTCCACACTCTGCCATCAAACTGGAAACTAGTTAACCTTGATTCATTGCTTCAGAGTACTGTTTTCCATTGGTCAATTGTCCAGTTCACATGTTCTTTGCACCAGGCCAGAAGAGCTTCCTCCTTCGTTGTCGCGATGTTCTGGTTGTGTGTCACTAAGCTTCTGCGTATAACCAGTAAATTGAATTTAAAAGCACTGGAACGCTAAGAATTTGACGCTGCGCCATTTTCACGTCTGTTTAAAGGGCTGAAAGATGTCTGTATTTGTGACTGCACACCTGGGCTATTAACGCAGATGTGATGCAATGTTTACACATCGGAGAGTTTCCTCTTCATAAAGCATTAGTATATATTGTGTTTAATTTTAGGAATCAAGCGAAGCCGGAAACAATAAAGGGAGCCTGTAGCAGGAATAAATGCAAAAATATGATATCGACGATATTGCTATTTGGTAGGTGTGCATCGTACACCTAGCACACCTGTAATATTCGCTCCTGATTGGTGCATGCTTTGTCAGTAAATGAATTTAAGCAGAAGTATGTTAATCCTCTTTTATTCCATTTATGTCTCTTCTCTAGAACAGCCTTCTGATGGTTATACATTAGAAGGCTGTTCCAGACATCCAACACTGTGCACTGCTCTTTCCTGTCCACGTCTTGATGTTGTCAAACCATGATATTCTTTTTCTTCCTCTAGTTCCTTTGCCATCAATTCATCCTATCAAAATAGTTTGTAGAAGTTGGTATTTGCTGTTTCTCATGATGTGGCCAAGATATGATGTTTTCCATTTCTTAATTATTTGTACAAGATGTTTAGGTTTGCCATTGGATTTTAAGACGTCTTCATTGGTAATTTTTTTCTGTCCATGATATCTTTAGCATTCTTCTGTATAGCCACATCTCAAAAGCTTCAATTTTCTTGATGGTTGTCGCCTTCAATATTCATGTTCAACTCCATAGAGCAGAATAGACCACACGTAGCATTTCAGCATTCGGCATCTGACTTCCATGTTTAAGTCTTTATTGCAGAATAGTGTTCTCATTTTCATGAAGGACTCCCGTGCAACTTTAATCCTTGTCTTTATATCTATTTCTGGATCCCACCGTTCATTAAGCCCGCAACCAAGATATTTATATCTTGACACTTGATCAATATTTTTCCCATTGAGTATCATTTTCATTGATGAGGCTTGATGTTTGCTGATGATCATGTATTTTGTCTTGTTGATGTTTATAATTATTCCCATTCTTTGGCTTTCTATGTATACTCTGTCAATCAGTTTTTGGAGATCCATAATGTTATCTGCAATTAGCACGGTGACATCTGCATATCGTAGGTTGTTAACAATCTTTCCATTTATTGTGATTCCCTCTGGACATTCTTCCAATGCTTTTTTAAAGATTACCTCTGCATATATGTTCAACAGGAGTGGTGAGAGCCTTGTCTCACTCCTCTTTTGATGTTGATATCACTGGTGGTAATGTTGTCTAATTGAACGGTATCTGACTGATTCCAATACAGATTTGTTATTAGTCTTATGTCTTGTTCGTCTAGCCTTATTTGTTGAAGGATTTCTATTAAGTTAGTGTGTCTGATTTTGACGAATGCTTTTTCAAAATCTATGAAACACATAAAGACAGATTTCTGTTTTTCTATGCATGTTTGTATCAATATTTGGGTACAGAAAAGGGCCTCCCTAGTACCAAAACCATTCCGAAAGCCGAATTGTGTTTCACTTAGAGTTTCTTCACTTTTTCTATAAATGCGATTCTGAATTACTTTCAAAAATATTTTTAATGTTTGGCTCATTAGACTAATAAGTCGGAAGTCACCACAGGAATTCGCTTTGGGTTTCTTTGGGACAGTGATAAATGTAGATTTGAGCCAATCTGATGGAAATTCAACACTTTCATATATTTTATTAAATAGTTTTTCAAGACGTTTGATGTTATCTGGTTCTATTAATTTTAAAAATTCTGTTTGCACACCATCTGGTCCACTTGCTTTACCTGTTTTACCTGTTCGTATAGCATTCTCTATTTTGCATTTCATGATTGCTGGTCCTTGAATTTTATCTTTTATATTTATAGGCTTCTGTCTAGTACCATTGAAAAGTTCTGTTACATATTTTATCCAAATCTGTGCTTTATTCTCTTCTTCTAGAAGTATTTTTCCATTTTCGTCTCTTAGAGGCACTATTTGCTTTTTCCTCAGTTTTCCGGAAATTTCGTTGATTTTCTCATACAGATTGAAATTATTATGTTTCTTCTGAAGCAGTTCAATTTCAGTACATACATTTTTCATCCAATTTTCCTTGGCTTCTTTTATTTTTTTCTTGATGAAGTTATGTGTTTCTGTATTCCTGGCTAGGTCTTTGTTTTTATACATTCTTCTTGTATCAATAAGAGAAAGAATCTCATCTGTCATCCATTCCTGTTGTTTTATATTATTCACATAACCTACTTCTTCAATACTTGTTGTTACAATGGCATTCTTTAAGCTATTCCAAAGAGCTTTCACTCTTTTATTTTCTTCTATGTGTGTTGTAATCGCAGGTTAAGCTGTGTCTTGGCACTTTTATTTATGTTCGGGTCTTTCAGTTTTTCTACATCAATTTTCTTTTTCTTCTTTTGTGATTTTTTAGCTGATTTTAATCTAAGACGTACTTCTGCAACTATGGGATTATGGTCTGATGAGATATCTGCTCCAGGATAAGTCTTTGCACTCTTTATACTACTGTGGAATCTTTTATTTATCAGTATATAATCAATTTGATTTCTGACAATATTATGTTGGTTATCTTGAGGCGATTTCCAAGTGTACAGTCTTCTGGGTGGAAGTTTAAACCAGGTATTTGCTATTGTTAGATCTTCTTCCTGACACACACACACACACACACACACACACACACACACACACACACACACACACACACACACACACACACACACACACACACACACACACACACACACACACACACACACACACACACACACACACATGTATATATAATATTCATCAAAGCTTGATTTGCTTCCTCAGTCTTAAGAAAAGGCTGGTTATATTCCACTAATTCGGGCCCTACCCAAGGGCCTATGAGTTGTGGAAATACTTTCTGAAAATGAAAGCTGTGCCGAACAAAGCGGCCTTTTGCAGCTGCCCAATTTTTAATCCATCTAACTCGAGTGCTTCTAAATGTTTTTTCAATGTTTTAGGGATGGCGCCTAAAGCACCTACTATTATGGGAACAACTTTTGTAATATGTGCTTTAGGCGCCATACATATATATATATATATATATACGAGAAAATGGGATTTTTTCTCGGGGGAAACTCGGGTTTTTCTTCCGATAAAATCAATAAAATCGACTGTAGAACCCACACTATTTTCGCACAGTACACATAATGTTAAGTTTACGGATATCGAGATAGCGATCGTTGTCATCTGCCTCTTTGCCGAATTCCGTTTGAAAATAGTGATAGCCTTAGGCCTGCTGCCAGTGGAGATTGAACTGCCCCTTCAGTCTCCAGAAGTTAGATAAGGCTAAAATGGCCTCGTCTTCTCCCTATAGGGAAGAAGACGAGGTTGAACCTAAACCTTTTTTACTATGCGAGCTACTTTTCTATACTAAGTTATTCGGCGATCTACTCTCTTATATAGGGAAGAAGACGAGGTTGAACCTAAACCTTTTTTACTATGCGAGCTACTTTTCTATACTAAGTTATTCGGCGATCTACTCTCTTATATAGGGAAGAAGACGAGGTTGAACCTAAACCTTTTTTACTATGCGAGCTACTTTTCTATACTAAGTTATTCGGCGATCTACTCTCTTATATAGATCACGTTCACCCAACCTGATATCTGATTACGCACAACTATGCAGTTAAATGCGCTCACTCACTTCGGAGGATCCACTCTCCCACAGCCCTAAAACTTTAAAGAAACGAAAACTTTACTTGTGCATTTAAATATTTATTTATCACTTTTAATTATTTTAATACAATAAATAAAACAAATATATTGGAATAAAATATTTATTTCTCTATTTTGGAAAACCAAAGTTAGAATAAACAACAGATTGATTACAAACTCACAAGTTACAGGAAATGCTGGTTGATTAAAAAAAAAAGTTAATGTGAAATTTCGCATTGTTCGGACCTCGCAATATTTTCATAGTCAAGTTGATATGAAGAAGTGGCAAATCGCAGACAATCATCCAAATGATCGTTTGTAATTTGGTTTCTTAATTGATTTTTTATGACGTTCATATTTGAACAAGCATGTCGATCCGACCCAACACAGAATTTTTCGAGCAATATCAGTTAATATTGGAAATTTTTCATGTGCATACTTCCAAATAACTTCATTGTTTATTGATTTTAAATGCAAACTATTCTGAATGTTTATTATCTCAAGTTCTACTTCAGCTTGATTAATATCGAATAGTCCACTAATTTTATTTGAAATTTCTGTGATGTTCAAGTTTTCTTGAAATGGATTATTAATAAAAGATACAATCATTTCAGTTTTATTAAAATCTTTAAATCTTGAATTTATTTCTTCCTCAACTAATTCTATTTCACGAATAAATTCTTTTAAATAACAGCGAATCATTTCTTGATTTTCTTCAAAAATTTAATAAATATATGAGATGTCTAAATTCGCGGTCATTTATATTTTTCTTTAATAAAAGCAAGTATTGTTGGAAACTTTTTATTGAACTTAACATGTCAATTAAATTTTTATCTCTACCTTGAACCTCTAAATTTAAATTGCTTATTTTTGTACAGAAATCTACTAAAAATGATAAGTGTAACAACCATCTTTTATCACTCAATTGTGGATAAATATCTTCTTTTTCATCAAGAAAAATTTTTATATTGTTAATTAATACAAGAAATCTTTCTAAAAATTGACTTCTGCTGAGCCAGCGAACATTATTGTACAACAGAAGTTCCCTATCGTCATCTGCCTGTAATTTAAATAACTGCGTTGCAGCGCTTTTCCTCGAACAGAATTTACAATTTTAAATGTAAAATCCAAAACATAGACAGCTTGTGTAGCTCAGAAGTGGCGTTTGCACTCTATAGCACAACAAAAGGCGTTCGAATCTAGTCACCGACTAGAGGAACTTTTTATAAGCCTTTTGTCGACCGGTTCCAGAGTTAGTCGATCTCTGGCATGGGCTAGCGGGTTTTTCGTCCCGTTAACTCAAGAAAATCGGCCATCGAACCCACACTATTTTCAGACATTAAATATATTGTGTTAGGGTTAGGGACCACCTGATGGCTGCACTTACTAGCCGCCTTTTTCACTGAGTGCGATTAATTAGTGATAGCCTTAGGCCAGCTATCCCTGATTGGCTACAAGTGGAGATTGAACTGCCCACTCAATCTCCAAAAGTTAGATATGGTATGTTAAAATATCTGGATATTTGTTATCGTTTTTACGTAATGAAATGAAGCATGATTCATTACCTATCATTGCAGGAGCACCATCAGTAGTAATTGACACAAGTTAAAAAAATGGAAGTTTGTATTCTTTCACAAATTCATCAAATGCCGAAAAAATGTCTTCTTGAATAATGTTGAAATACCATGCGAATAAATACCATTAACTGAGCAGTATCAGTGAAGTCGTTTGATTCATCAAATTGTAATGAAAACGCAACACACTGGTGAATGTCTGACATTAACTGAATATTCTGATCGGCACTTAAAATTTCAATTCTTCTCATAACCGTTGTTCTGGAAAGTTGTAAATCTTTAATATTCGAAATTATTTCATTTTTATTTTTAAAATCAGAAAATAAAGATTCTGCTGCTGCAAGAAACGATTCTTTTATTAACTCTCCATCAGTGGAAGGCTTTTTTGCTTTTTGCTAATAAATGACACACTTTCAAAGATGCAATTATTTATTACTTTCGAAATCATATTTTGTTTTCCAGAAAGTCCTGCCTTTAAATTTATAATTTTTGATTCACGTATTTCGGAATTTTTGGGAAAATCTTCATCATATTTTACATGTAACGATCAAAAGTCTCTCTCTTAATATTACCTTTTTTTTGGAATTGCTACAGATGAATTACAAATCAAACAACACTTTCCACTTCCATTGTAAAGAAATAATACATTTCCCATTCCTTGTGAAAATGATACGTCTTCGATTTCTTTGATACACTCATTATTATCCTCAAATTAAAAAAAAAACTTTTAAATATTTTATTAAAATAAAAAATGTTTATAACTTATCAATCAGCGAACAAACTAATAGGAAATCCAACGATAAATTTAGATCAACTAAAACTCAACTGAAATTCTAACAGTGGGTAGTGGGAAGTGTGTGATGTAGTTACGAGTAAACACGATTATAAACGAAATGCATACGATGTGCTTTGCTTATAATCGTATTCACTCCGCTCACTGTTTGACTTCCAGTGATCCAAATTAATTCATTTACCCAGACTTATAAGAAAATTACTGAATTGACAATTTTAACGAAAAATAAATAAACAATAGCAATACACTTAAAGAGAATTAAAATATAATACAAAATAATGATAAATAAAATATTATGTTTTCAGTTTTAATTAAATTTGCAAGAAAGGAGGAATAAACAACAGATTGTCCCAAAATCGCTCCGCGATTGACCTGTCGATCACAATCGACAGGTTGAACACCAGTGCTATAGGGGAATAAGAGGCATTAGCGGATTTCTTGTATTTAAAATAAAATCAGCTAATGCCTTTTATTCCCTTATTGGGAGTAGGTGAGGCCTTTATACCCATCTAGCTTTTGGAGACTGAGGGGCAGTTCAATCAGACAGCCAATCTGATTGGCTATCTCTGGTAGCCAATCAGAGATAGCCTGCCCATGTCTATCATAATTATAGCAGCCACCGATAAAGAGACTGGAAAACAAGTGCTGCCATCTCTTGGTACCTAACCCTGAAAACATATGTTTCTGTCTGAAATAACATAGATACTGCGATCGATTTTGTTGAGTTTACGAGATAAAAAAACCCTAGTTTCCAGGAGGAAAAACCCGCTTTCCCGTGCCAGAAATCGACTAACTCGGGAATCGGTAGAAGAAAGGCTTAGTAAGAGTTCCTCCTGGCGGCGAATAGACTTGAACTTAAGTCTGACTTCCAGCGACCAAGCGTCACTTCCACTGAGCTACACAGCACTTTTTTTTTCCTTTTATTTATTTTTTAATAATTATCAATTATTACAACTCCTCTGTAGCTTAGAACAAATGGTGCAAAGAGTTAGGCCCCCCCCCAAGAAAGATTGTTGTATGTTCTTTTGTACTTACCAACTAGAAGAATTTTTACTAAGCCTTTTTTCGTTAGCAGATCTCTAACATGGGTGGGCAAGTGGGTATTTTCTCCTGGAAATTCGATTTTCCTCTTGTAAACTCAAGAAAATCGGCCATAGAACCCACACTATTTTCAGACACTAAAAACATACTGTTATTGTTATTGACTATGAGAATGCGGCTCTTAACAACTGGCTCTCTTTACCGGAGGCCATGTAGCATTAGTGATTTTCTTTGGCCAGCTATCTCTGATTGACCACTGGTGCAGATGGCACTCCCTACTCTGTCTCCAAAAGTTAGAATGGGCTAAAACGGCTTTGCCTACTGCCTATATGGGAATCATATACAGTGATACTTTTGGATTTTACAAAGGCATTTGACAGGCTACCATATAATAAACTGGTGTATAGGTTACTGCAATTGGGATTGGAATCAGTTGGTTGATTGGATAGTAAGCTGGCTTTCTAATCGATATCAAACGGTGGTGCATACAGGTGCCATGTCTCTCAGGAGGATAGTTACCAGTGGAGTCCCACAGGATGATGCTAGGATGGGAACACTTATTAGGATTGATGCATGTATTGGTGCTTCAGAGCGATTTGAATGAAGTGGGGGAAATCAGGTAAGTGACATTGTCGGTAAAAAGAAAGAAAGTTGTGTTTGAAAGTTGTATATTTTGAAAGCTATTTGGTATGGTGACTATAATAAAACATGCTATTGACGTTTATCTTCCTTTTAGAGAAAAGAATTAGGACAGATGTCAGTTGTGAAGCACAACTTCTGCGTACACTTTGAAAGATGCCACTAGGAACGGAAGACCTTTTAATGTCCAACAAGAGTTATTTGGTATCCTCTGATGTCTTATTTGGAAAAAAAAAGAAAAAAAAGCATACATCACCCTGTTTCCAGTGTGATAGAAAGTGATTTGTCTTGGCCATTTATGAAGGAGTTGCAGGAGGAGAGTTATGCCAAAACGTCACTTCAGGTGCTACGACAATGCAAGAGATCCCTATGGAAATGGCATTTACTTCCATTTTTAGTTTCCTTGCACACTTTCTTCAGATGAACTAACAGCACCACGATAAGTTGTGAATGAATGTCATGTGGCTCAATCTATATTGTCGCAATAAGTATTTTTGCCAAAGAGATTAAAGGCGTTCAGTGTCTCTTTTGTTAAGTAATGATGTCTTTCCCTTATGTACCTCAGTGCAACTTTTTTTTTTTTTTTTTTGGTTTGGAAGTAAATTGTTACCGCTTTGTATATAAACTATTTTTTATATACGGGTTGACAATTAAGGATTATATATCTGTTTTTAAAGGATGTGATGCTCTAATGTGACTAATCAGCCAACATAATAAAAATTTGATGATAACCTGATCCACACATTTTTCTAGCTTAAAAATACATTTTTTAGTTAAAAAAATAAAAAGGGGATGAAATAATTGACCATTTCTAAATTCTCGTCTTCTATTGAAAAACAAAATTTGAACATCTGTGACACATTCTGATGAACAAAAAATTTATCAATGCACTCACTGACAATTATAAGCTATAAACGAAGTTGGTAGGTATCAGAATCTCTGAAAGAGATATTAGCGCACCTAATGCAAACAAATTGAGAGCAACAGTATTCAATTCAAAGCAAAATGGGTTACCCTTACCTTTGTATAACTGATCTCATTATACAATGTGATCAATGCTTTACAATGATTCTTATACATTTCATAAAGAATACCTTGAAAAATGGATAAAAAAAAGGAGTGTTTACCATGGCCTAAATTTCGAATAGACATCCCGTAGTCTATGAAATAGAACAATTAATGAATGAATTTATCATACACCTAAACTATAACAGTTATCATTAAATTCTCGGAATCCTTCATACTTGCCACAACAATTGGAGTATTCTACTCCTGATAACTTGTGTTCTTCCCTCTGAGTATCAAAAATTGAACCATAGGAGTCAACATTTCACACAATAATATACCAGTCCTCCCCCAAGTCCTGCTATGCTGCCTCACCGTGGCGGGGAGGGGGGCCCTGGGCGGGATGGTTGAAGCACGTGGGGAGTATCATTACTCCTGGTAGGGCTTCCCAAGGCGTGAAAGCCATCCCACTATGCCCAGCTAAATGCTAGCAGGCGAAGACAGAAGAGATTGGCACCATCTGTCTTAATTTACTGCCCATTAGACATTCATAGTGAATGATTTAACACAGCACACCATGCTGGCTCGGACGTCGCCGGGTTCAACAAGGTCCGCGTTGCCATTTGGTAGCAGTTCCAGGGGTCGCAATGCAAAGTTAGCAACTGGCGCTACCACTATCACTGACAAAAATAATGGAAAAACTGGATCCAGATTTAGACTCCGCAACCATTTAATGACCGAAACTTGGAATATTAGGACTCTACTACAATCAGGTCAACTTAAATTACTACAACACGAACTAAAAAGATATAAATGGACTGTTATGGGACTTTTTGAAATTCGATGGCCCAAAACAGGAGAGCTAACAACAGATGAAGGAGGTTTGCTTTTTTACTCTTAATGTGACTGCAGCGGAAAGGAAGGTGTTGGGTTTTTGATACACAAATCACGAAATTCTGTCATGGAATTCAACCCTATCAATAGCAGAATTGCTGTAGTGCGCCTGAGAGGGAAACCACTCAATATCACCATCATACAGGTCTATGCCCCAACCACAGATCGCGAGGACTTCGAAGTAGAGGAGTTTTATGTTCAATTTAATTCAACAATCACCAGAGTGAATAGAAAAGACCTTTTGATTGTACAAGGGATTGGAATGCCAAAATTGGAACAGACATCGGCAAGGATTATCTTCCATTTGTCAGACCATATGGCTATGGGGAGACAAGCGAAAGAGGTTTTCAATTGATCAATTTTGCCTCACAAAATGAACTTACCATTACTAACACTCTATTTCCCCATAAACCTTCCAGAAGATGGACATGGACTTCCCCTGATGGTAAAACACACAACTAAATTGACTTTATCCTTGTAAGCACAAGATTTAAAAACTCCATCAACCTCACAAGAACCAGATCATTTCCTGGAGCCGACATTGGCACTACAATATAGTCATCGCAACTGTGAATATGAAAATGAGGGAAAGATTACCTACAAAATCAACTCATAAAAGATATAATATAGAAAAATTAAAAGATCCCCAAATAAATACACTATATAAATACAAATTAAAACAAATTTTTGACACAAGCTTCAAAAAGCATAATAGTATCGAATCTAAAACCAAATACTTCTCACAAAAGATAACTGAGACAGCTGAAGAAATCCTTGGATACAAAAGGAAAATAAATAAACCATGGATAACCAACAATATTTGGACCTATACGACGAAAGAAGATATTTGAAATATCATATTAATAGTGGCCATAATAGAGAACAGTATAAAAATATTACTAAGATTATTAAAAAAGAAATCAAACATGCTAGAAACTCATGGATATTGGATGAATGCAAAAATATAGAAGAGGACTTAAATAAAAATAATTCTAAAAGTGCTTTTCAAATTATCAATAAGCTAACCAAACCTTTTACCGCAATTAATTGGAGCATAGAAGATGAAGATGGAACCCCTATCATGGATTACCAGAAAATAGTTGAGAGATAGAAATGTTACACAACCAAGCTTTTTCAAAAGGACCCTCAACTGACCGATGATATTTTGGACGGAATTTTGCAAGGAGGTTCGGAGGAAGGAGATTACCCGATATTAAAAGAAGTTATTGCAGCAGTTAGCTCCTCAAAAATTGGAAAATCACCGGGAGGTGATGGTGTCACAGTGGAACTGATACATGAAGGAGGTGACATCATCATAGACACCTTGCTAAATTTATTCCAGGATGTATGGAACACAGAGACTTGGCCTTCTGATTGGCAGACTTCTGTCCTTGTACCTATCCCTAAAAAGGGAAACAGCAATAAATGTAGCAACTATAGAATAATAAGCCTTATTATTCATCCAACCAAAATCCTGTTAAAATACTATTGTCAAGAATCGAAAATAAAATAAAAAGCAGACTATCAGATGAACAAGCAGGTTTCCGGAGGTCCAGAAGTACAATCGACCATTTTTACAATATACATACTAGGCGAAAAATAAATAGAACATAACAAAATAATCTGTCACAACTTCTTAGACCTTCAAAAAGCTTTTGACTCAATATTGCACGAGGCATTATGGAAAATTTTAGAACATTATGGTATTGACAACAAAATCATTAGGATTATTAAATATCTTTATTCCTCATCTGATATGAGAATTGGAATTAAAAATTACAGCAGTGAACCGTTCCGGGAAGAACGGGGGGTAAGACAGGGATGCATCTTGTCCCCTCTTCTTTTTAATTGTTTTCTGGAATATGTCATAGATGAAGCTCTTTATGAATATGACACTGGAATAATAGTTGGCGGACTAAGAATAAATAACTTACGTTTCGCTGACGATATCGATCTTCTGGCAGAAAGTGAAGAAGAATTACAAGAGATAACCAGCCGTGTTTTCGGAACATTAAAAAATATGGATTATACATAAACCTTCTTAAAGATACAAATTGGCAATAAGCAAATTGAGAATGTAAAGAAGTTCACTTATCTAGGAAGCACGTTGAGTCAAGATAGTCGTTCAAAAACCAACATTAAATACCGAATTGCTAAGGTAACCGTGGCCCTACAGAAGTTAAAACCATTGTTGGGAGATAACAGAATAGCAATCACAACCAGACTAAGACTGATTGACAACTTGGTGAATTCTGTCCTTTTGTATGGTTGTGAGGCCTGGACTTTATTGAAGGAAGATGAGAGGAGACTCCTGTCTTTCGAAATGAAAACTTACAGAAGACTTTTGAGAATTCCCTATACCGTTCACGAAACCACTGAAAATGTCCGAAAACTGATTGACTCAATAGATGGGAGAAAAAGGGAAAATATTCCGACAGTCATCAGAAGAAGACAGATGAAATGGTTCGGACATGTGGAGAGGGCTAATGGCATTCCAAGCAAACCCTAGAAGGAATCGTTCCGGGATTAAAAGTTAGGGGTCGATCTCGATTAAAATGGACTGATAACATCAAAAAATGGACAAATTCTTCCCTTTCTCAACTGATATCAAGAACAAGAGACCGAGACGACTGGAGGAGACTAGCAAAGAGTTTGCTAGTTCTCCTCCATTTGCACCTACCATTTGCACCTACCAGCTATGAATGACCCAACGGTTCATTTAGGACTATGGGAGAAGAAGAAGAAGAAGAAGAAGAAGAAGAGAAGAATATATCAGTTAGGGTTTAAGAATCACGAGATGGTGTTAGTTGAATGTTAATCTTGTCACGATGTCTTTAGAATCATAGCCATAAGTTCAGCTATATCGATGGCTAAAATCTGAAACCTGCTGCTCATCGATTTCCAATTATTACTTAGCTCTAAAACAGTTTTGCGACTTCTTTTATGTAATAAGAAAATAAAGTTTTTTAATCGATGTCACAAAAAGCAACATCACCATAAAGTTTTTCTTTTGTAAAAAAAAAAAAAATCAGCCAACGCCTTTTTATTCCCGTATACGGGAGTAGGCAGAGGCCATTTAGCCCTATCTAACTTTTGGAGACTGAGTGGGCAGTTCATGGACCAAGGCTATCACTAATTAAGCGGTACGCAGTGAAGAGAGATGGCTCAAATGTGCCGCCATTTCGTGGTCCCTAACCCTAACACAATATATATATATATTTTTAATGTCTGAAATAATGTGGGTTCTACGGTCGATTTTCTTGAGTTTACAGGACGAAAAACCCGAGTTTCCGGGAGGAAAAACCTGCTTGCCCGTGCCAGAGATCGACTAACTCGGGAACCAGTCGAAAAAAGTCTTAGAAAAATTTCCTCTAGTCGCCGACTAGACTCGAAACCAAGCCTTCCTTCGTGCGGCTAAGCGAGGTGGTGTGCCACATCCACTGAGCTACATATGGTCTCACAGGTTTTTCTTATGTATGAATAAATAAATTAAAAGCTGTTCAAACAAACAAAAATGTTCATATTTTGTTGATCTATGCAAGCAAGGTGAACATTTCTTTAAACTTCGTTGCACATTACTTACTAACAAGGACGTGCAAGGAGAACACTAGCAGTAAATTTCAGACAATACTAACTTATTTTTGGAAACTGGGGAGAGGGGAATTAGCACTCAATCCTTACTCTTAACCAAAGTTGAGTGTATAGCTATCTACAATTTTTTAAAAAAAAAAGTTTTGAATCATCTGGAATATGACACACAACTGTTGCTATTTCATTTTTCTGAATACTAACATTTGCACTCAACAGCTGAAGAGTTCTACTGTCGAATTTTCCTGAGACAGTTGATTGAAGCTTAGTCAACTACCTATTGAGGAAAAAAGCGTTAGAGAATTTATTTTTATGTTTCACATAAAAAGCAGAAATGAAAAATCATACTTATTTTTGTCAAATTTATCATACCAAGAAAACTGTTTTTCACTATACTAACTTTAGTTTAATCCTTTATCCAAGTATGAGCAAACAACGTTTGCACCTGAAAATATCTTCAGGACTGAGGGAAGGTAGTACAACACCAGGCAAATCGCAGCAAAGGTGGATCAAGATCTCAACTCCTTGTACCAGTATCTCCCATAATGCACAGCACATCTCCTTGCAGACACTACCTTTGTTGTACTACCTTACCTCAGTCCTGAAGATATTTTCAGGCGCGAACTTTGTTTGCTCACACTTGGATTAAGGATTAAACTAAATGTATTAAAGAAATGCAATGCTGAATAAAGCACCGCATGCGAGAACAAGAAGATTACCCCCGCTAAGGAGGTTATTATAGATTTGGAGGAGATTAATGAAAATGAATAAATCTCCAAAATAGTAAAATTTAAGCAGATCATTAGAGAGACGCATCGTCTCTCTGATGTGGAGAGGCGTTTAAATGAACAGAGGGAGAAAAGAAAATTAAACAGGAAAATAAGAAACAACAAAACAAGGAAACAGGTAAGTACACATTGTCAGTAAAAAGAAAGAAGTTATTTGGTATGGTGACACTATAATAAATCATGCTACTGATGAGCGAGTTATAACATCGAGTTCTCCTGGAACGAAAATTAAGAATATAAAGAAGCAATTCAGATACAGAAAAGAAAAGTAAACTAAATTGTAGTTGCAGTAGGTACGAATGACTTAACTGGCGATAAGTTCAGTATGAGAGAGGACTTGAAAAGGTTGGAAGAAGCGAGAGTGCAGAGTGAGAAAGTGAAAATCGTCAGTATTTTACCTCGATATGTTAAAAAGAAATTAACAAGAAGGGCTATGATGACAAACGATTCGATGCGTAGGCTGCTTAGAAGGAATGGATGCGAGTTTTTGGATGTGTAGAGTGAGTTTGAGGGAAGATTGGATTTCTATAAGAGGCACGGACTACACCTGAATGGATTTGGTATTAGGAGTCTAGAAAAACTAATAACTGGTATGAGACCTAACACAGAGAGTCAGGGAAACTAAATTATAAAGGGAGGAATGGTGTGAATGTGAGTGTAAGAGCGACAATGTTATGTAACTGGATTAATGACGGAAATGAGCTTTGTCATGGAAATGTTGACGAGGAGAGAACAATTTCGACTTTGTGTTCGTCCGGTTCGGATCCATCAGACATGCGCAAAGATGTTTACATGTGTAAAGCATCAGAGAAAAATAGAGATCTGTAAGTTGTCCAACAGTGTCAGGCATACTCCAGACAAGACTACACAAAAGAACAAACGGGTAGATTATTATATCTGCACACGAATGCTAGGAGTATCAGAAACAAAGAGGTAGAACTTGTTGCCTTATGCAATATGTTGCGACCTCAGATTGTAGGTTTAGTGAGACCTGGCTATCAGAGTCAGAAATTTTATCTGGTATCGAGTGTAAAGGGTACGGTATTTTTAGTAAGGATAGGAGAGGAGAGGTGTGCTTCTAATGATATCGGATGAGAGAATTTAGTTAGAGTTGAGACCTATGATTGTAGTACTTCTAATAACAGTATTTCATATGGCAGTGAGTATGAAGCCATCTGGTGTGAGGTGGAATCTAACAAGATCAATTACATAGTGGGGTGTTGTTACAGACCCGGTGGTTCAGTTGCTAGCAATGAAGAAATGCATCACCAAATAGAAAAGTTGAGCGTAAAAAGAGTAATCGTAATGGGAGATTATGATTATCTACATGTTGATTGGGTAGCAATAGAATCTCATGAGAAGAATGAGAATGCATTTAGTGAGCTTTTGCGGAACAACAACCTCAAACAGCATGTGACAGAAGGAATTCGAGGTCAAAGAGTGTTAGATTTGATTACAATGTCAGAGGGCATTTCAATTAAAGACGTAACTATAATATAAGCCTCCAGTTGGTGACCGTGATATTGAAGTACTCATTTGGGAAGTGATTAAGTTTTTGAATGTTCCATTCAGAAAACGTTACATGCTGAACTACAAAGCAGGAAATTATGACCAACTGAGGAGTATACTGAGTTCGGTGGAATGTGATTGGTTGCTGGATGGAAAGAATATCGACAGTGCGTGGGAAGCATTTACATAATACTTAAATGATGCGATATATAAGAATGCGGGCCGAGACTTCGAAGAATAAATAGGATAGGAGTCAAATGGTTGTGTAATGTTATTAAAGAAGAGATTCGTAAGAAAAGGACGTTGTGTAAGGATGTCATAACGATGACGTCCGGTATGAACATTATAAGCAGTAGTCATGAATAGTCACAACTGTTGAACGGAAAGCAAAGTCTGAGAATGAAAAGAAACTGCCTCTGCGTGCTAAAGACAACCCACAAGAATTCTATCGATATGCTGTAAGTAAAAGAAAGAATGAACATGAAAGAATAACTCTTCGAAATCCAGATCGCGTGAGGTTTACAGATGCAGAATAGGTTGCTCAATTAATGAGCGCCCATATTGTTAAAAGCTATCAATCTGGTGTACGCAACATTGAGCTCATTGCTACCTCTTCACTGGATGAAGGAACTCAAGTGTATGAGGACGAGGTATTAGAGCTGTTGCACAAATTGAATAAGAATTCAGCAATAGGGACTGATGGAATATCAGCACGCGTGCTAAAAGAATGTTCAGCTGAACTGGCCATTCCTTTGATCATGCTGTTTAATATGAGACTCGAAACAGGGAAGATTTCACAGGAATGAAGGAATGTATAGTAATTCTATTGCACAAGGGTAATGCAGTGACCAACGTATCCAACTATCGACCAATTAATATCTCAGGAGTAGCGGTGAAGATTTTTGGACAAGTTGGTTAAGGCTTGCATTCAAAAATGGGTTGACAGTGAATCTCTGCTTTGCAACGAACATGGTTTACTAAGGGAAGGTCATGTTTCAACAACTTGCCCACATTCTATAACAATGTTACCATTGAAATTTATAACATATTCTATAAATATGTTACCAAGGCGAATGGATACACTATGATAGTTTTGAATTTTGCTAAGGCTTTTGACAGAATAAAGACATGGCGCACCCCGGGGTACCAAAGAGCTGTCCCCCCCCCCAAAAAAGGAAAAAAAACACTAGAAAAATTTCCAAAAATCTTTTCCTAATTAAAAGTAATTTTTTTATTTATGTTGTGTCGTGTCCTCTATTTCTATACTGCTTATGAATTAGCGATGACATAAGGTGAGATTATCCTATAGCTCTCAGGAATCACACCGCTGTGAACGCCAGGCGAACGAGGTGGTTCTCGGGCTGACGAATGCCACTTCATGTGCCTCCAGCCAGGCCAGAGGTGATCATGGGTATCATGTATTGACGATGACTGCAGTTTCTCAGTCATAGGTTGTATGCAACGTGTAGTGTCTATTCTCAAATCGTCTACTCAACTCGGCCTTCCCCAATATTAAATCTTGAGTTCTCTTCCCCCCCCCCCCCCACAGGATTATATCCTGAGCGTGCCACTGGAATACAGCATGGTAGACTGTTGCATAAATTGGAGAAAATGGGTTTGGGTTATAAAATTTTAGCTTGGATAAGAGGATGGCTAACTGACAGATATCAAAAAGGTTCCATACGGGGGGGGGGGGGATATGTGTCTGCAAGATTTAAGGTAACGAGTGGTATATCACAAGGGATATGATATTGGGAAGGATTAGAGTCAAGAAGCTATTTTTTCCGGCTGCGTAAATTAACTTAAGGCGATAATAAATACACCGCCGGAAAAAAATAGCCTCTTGGCTCTTTATCGTAGTAATAATATATAAGTTCCTCGTTCTGGCAATTCGTATAGTAGGGGTATGTAAGTTCGTTTCACTTAAACCTTGCTATTATCCAAGCAGGGGCGCGCCAGTAGTGTCCGGCGTCCCTCGAATAAAAAAAATCACTTTAAAAAAAACGTTTTTTTAAAGTATTTTCTCCTATTTGGCGCCTTTAATATCCTGGCACCTGTGTGCATCGCACACATTGCACATATGGCCGGCATGCCCCTGCATCCAAGTCTACCTACTGACTGATGAGATCGCAATAAAGGTCGAAACCCGTCTGGGTAATGACCTCTCCTAATAATGTGCAACAGTAATACATCTCCTAGGAGCTGCGTTTTACATTATGAGAATATATTAAGGATAGTGATGGAGCTTGTCCCACCTTTGCTCTAAGTTGCCCAAGTGTTATACTACCCAGGTGTTGACTTACGCTTGGACTCGCCGATAGTTCTTCGGCATGAAACTTAGATTTCGATCTCCGAGTTTCGTATCCGGCTTTAAAATAATGAGGGAAAAATTATCCCCTTAACTTAATTTACGCCGCCAGAAAAAAATAGCCTCTTGGCTCTTTATCGAAGATTGTTATTATTATGTGACTCCTTCAGGGAGTCGAAAGACTCATCAAGGAAGAGTGTGCCAACAGCATCGAACGATTATTATTTATTATTATTATTACCACCCCAAGACCTCATGGAGTCAAAGACTCATCTGGGAGGTCCTTTATCACACACACACACACACACAC
Organism: Typopeltis vanoorti; assembly: GCF_054136105.1. Lineage (NCBI taxonomy): Eukaryota > Metazoa > Arthropoda > Arachnida > Uropygi > Thelyphonidae > Typopeltis > Typopeltis vanoorti. The sequence continues at coordinate 652,154 of NC_143560.1, read as the reverse complement.
ACACACACAGCTCATCATACCTTGTTTAAAACACATTCAAACTCTTTGCAGAAACCAGATTCTCAGGCAAAGCATTCCAATCATTCACAACTCTGCAGGGAAAAAACCTGCCTCTCACTCCCCTACTCACACCCTCTTTATTCATTTTCCACGGATTACCCTTAGTACTCCCCAATCACCCACAATTCTCTGTAAAACTTCTCCAGCATTGATCCTATAACAACCCCTTACCAACTTGTAGGTCGCTATCATATCTCCCCTCTTCCTCCTGTCTACCAGACTGTGCAAATTACATCTTCTCAATCTTTCCTCATACTCGATATTCCAGAAGTTAGGAATACCATAGTCAGTCTCCTTTGGACCCTTTCCAACATCCTTCAGAAAACCTGTTGACCAAATTTGGGCACAATAGTCCATGTGTGGCCTAATCAAAGTCTTATACAACAGAACAAGAACCTCCCTACTTCTACCCGTCAGTGTCTTCCTCATCATTCCCAGAAGCCTTTGTGTTGTCTTCGCAATTTTAGCGATGTGTCCCCTAAATTTTAGAGCCTTATCCACTATCACCCACAGATCTCTTATTTCCTCTACCTCCAACAATATATCCTCACTAAGTATAAATTCTACATCCCATCTTTGTTTTCCAAATTGTAAAGCCTTACATTTTGCAACATTGAACTCACAACCCCATTTCCGTGCCCAATCACACAATCTATTCAAGTCTTCCTGTAAGGCCACAACATCTTCACTACACTTCACGGTTCGTCCAACTTTGCATCATCTGCAAACAACTGAATATCTCCATCCAAATCTTCACCTATATCATTAATGCACAAGTGAACAGTAATGAACCTAAAACAAACCCCTGAGGCACTCCGCTAGTGACTTTTCTTTTCCTGGATATCACTCCCCCATACACAACTTGTTAATACCTATCAGAGAGCCGGTCTCCAATCCAATGCACCAATCTAATATCCAATCCCATCTGCTCTAGTTTGACTCTCAACCTATCATGAGGTATTCTATCAAAAGCCTTTGCAAAATCCAAGTATATTACTGTGTATCATTTTCCTCTGTCCAAGGAGGCAGGCAGTCGCTTTATTGTAATAAGTAAGTAGATTACTTAAACATGACCTCCCTTTAGCAAATCCATGCTGTCCATCAAAGATAATACCCTTGTTGTCAACCGAATTCTGGATCCTAGTTCTCACAAGCTTCTCCAACAACTTAACCACAACACCTGACACACAGATAGGCCTACCTATAGTTTGATGCTTGAATTCGATCACTTCCTTTATGAAGTGGCACAATCTTGCCCTCCTTCCACTCCTTAGGAACTTGACCGAGTGCAAGATTTTTACATCTAGTTTGCTCACTTACAGTCAGTCTCTCCTCCCCATCATCAACTGCTCTCAATCCCTCCATGAAGTCAAATTCACAAGATTGAAAGATCTTTATGAACTGCTCATTAAGTATTTCCACCACGCATTCTGCATCAGCTGTCTTTATACCATTCTCTACAATCAATTCATCCTTCCATAATTATTCTTTCTTTTGCTGGCTACATATCGAAAGAACTCCTTAGGTTTATTTCTGGCTTCGTTAGCCAACTGCTGTTTATACCTTTCTTTAGCTACCCCTCACCAACCAAGTCACTCTCCTTGCTTGGTCTTTGTAGACCTCCTAGAATTGGTTATTTCCACTTCTCTTATGCTGCCTCCACAATGCCCTTTTTCTCTGTATTGCATGCTTAATCTCTTTATTCATCCATCTTACACCCACCTTATTTAACCTTCTCACCCTTTGAATACATATAGACATTGCATCTACTAAACAGTTTTTGAATATCCCCCAAGCTGCATTGATCTCTTCTCCAGCTAATTCTTCATTCCACGCTACACCCGCAAGCTGTCTCCTTAGCACTTCATAATCACCCCCCCCCCTTGTAGTTCCACATATACCCTTTTCTCACAGAGGTCCTCACACTATGAACAGGTAATCACCTCATGGTCACTCTCACCAATTGGTGAATGATTTGACACCTTATTTATAATTACATCCTCTGATGAGATGAACAAATCCAGTACCCTCAATCCTCGTGTGCCCTCTGTTACATACTGTCTGAGATAGTTATCCCTCAAAAACTCAAGAAACTCATTTTCTTTGCTTCCAGTTGCTATCTCATCATTCCAGTCTATATTGCCATAATTAAAATCACCCATAATAATCACCCTTTTCTTATTTACTTGGCTAATTTGATTGTTCATTTCATTATCACCACCACCACCACATTATCTGGTCTATATCAACATCCCACCGAGTATTTGATTCCACTCACCTCTATCTCACACCATACTGCCTCAAAACCACTGGCACTATTTCCCTCTTGCATCTCTACTTTATATGGACATTACTCTTTCTCTATCATCAATAGCACTCCCCTCCCTTTTTGCCCCATCTGTCCTCACGAAACACATCATACCCTTTCATCTCTATTCCTATCGGGATGTCATCCTCTTCCAACCATGTCTCACTTATTCCGACAATCTTTGGGGGAGCAGACACATTAGTGCAGCCATTTCATCTGCCTTGTTTCTTATACTTCTAGCATTTGTATACAAACACAACAGCTCATTTCTGGATCTGCAGCTAGTTCCACTGATGCCATTCACTCGATGTGATTTCTCCATGCTCGACTGGGGCCATTTCCTTTTCTGCTTCTTCATTTTAAAACCCTTTCAATTCCAACTGAAAGGGTTTTAAAATTTCCTCTTGATCCCTGATCATCCCATTCTTTTCCTGCCTACACATACTCTCACCTCCTCTTGGAGCATCCACCTTTCTCATGCTGTGTACCACTGTCCACCCTGAGCCTCCCTGTGTCCCTGCTCCTCTTGCACACCCATTCTCTCATTTTTTATACTCATACCACTCATTTCCCCATTTATATCCACCTCTTCACTCTCTCCTGTCTTACTCTCCTGCTCTTCCATATCACTCCCCTCTCGATCTGATTCATTCTCTCTATTCACTTCTCTACCTTCCAGCAGCAGTCTCTCCAAGCGACTCACACCATAACCACTCAAATGCAGTCCATTGCTCCCATACAGCTCAGTTCGTCCCTCAAATTCATTCCACACATTAACAAACTGTACTCCCATCTCCTAACACATTCCACAGCCAGCATATCATTCATAATCCTTGCTCTCCACCTCCTTTCACCACAGTCATACCTATGCAACACGCTAACTACCCTTCCTGTCACACTATTCTCTTTTATCCTTCCAAGCAGCCTCCCGATATCCATTCTGACACACTCCTTGTCCTTTTTCAAATCATTCGTACTTATTAATACTATTAACTCTTTTGCTCGCTCCTGCCTCATATCCAATGCTTCAATCATTGGATACGCATTTTAGCGCCTGGAAAACATACTTTGTGCATTCTATCCTCCAGCACACGTTTAATAATGGAGTCGCCATACAACGCCACTCGTTCATCTTTCATTAACTCTTTCATGCCATCATTATTTATTTTAATAGTTTTTACCCGAATTTTCTTAATTTCATTCCGCATCCATTTCATTTCTTGCTTCATCCAATCCAATTCAACTTCCGAATCTCGCGGCACATTCTCTCTTTCATTCACTCTTTCTAACTCTCGATCCCCTCTTCTCACTTTCACTCTCATTCATCCTTCTTTGTTTCCGTACTTTCGGTCCAACATGCGTCGAACTTTCTAACGATTGGTACCCTTTCAACTCATAACCCCTCTCAAACTTGCTTAACTTTCTTCGTTAGCCATTAGTAGCAGAGGATCTACCAATCGACCAACCTTTGCTGAAAGAAATTTGATATTAGCAGATTAGATATTTGAAACAACTGATAAACCACCATTACTTTTTTGTTTGTTTGTTTAGTTTTTGCTTTAAACATCGAGTTTGCACGTCATTCTTTTTTCCAGTTTTGTAAGATTTCCGATTTAATGTTTGATCACTTAAGCATTACTCATGAAGTCACGTGATGTTTTGCAAACTTTTTTTTTTTTTTTTCCCGATCTGCAATGTCAATAACCCTCTCTGTTTTACATCCTGGAATTTGGCAGTCATTGGTATAGATGTGGCGGATTTCCGTTTTGCTAAGCAACAGAAATATCGGACTTGGGCGATAGATTTCTTTATCTACATGTTCAAGGCTGACAGTACGTAATTTTGAAGTGCAGTAAATAAACTGTGTATTGAAAAGGTAATGTGGCAGTTGCACTGGTACGAACGGTGTTAACATTGCACTTTGGAATTTTATTTTATAAATTTGTCTTTTTTTTTTTTTTTTTTTTTTTCCCTTTGCCGAAATCATATATACCGCTAGGTATATATGCATGTATTATTCAAAAGCTGACTGAAAAGAAAAATCTTTTTTTTTTTTTTCTTTCCAACTTTGAAACATTTAAATAGGGGACTGCCTCCACTTAATTTTAAATGGGTGAATTCGAAATAGGTGGGTCGTGGCCAATTTTTAATGTAGAATATTTTTCGATTATGTTTATTCTTTTTAGGGCTTTGTACTGTATGTTATCATTTATATGTAAGTAAGAACTGTATATTAAAAAAATCCCATTACAAAATCTTGTTTAATATAATGAAAAATCTTTTGACAACTTCTGTTTTCGGCCAGTGCTTTCTAAAGGAAGAACGTGTGCGTTGGAGCTTCAGCATAATAGGGAGAGGAACTCTTAATTTTAGGAATCCAGATTTTGCCTGATTGTCTGGACACACATTCAGTTTTAGCAAATTTCAGTACACAATTGATCCACCATTAGCCATAATCACAGATATCAGATATTACTGCGGGGGGGGGGGGTAAATAAACCTTACACAGAATGTTGATAAACATTTTCTGTCACACCCAAACATGTTCACTGTGTATTGTGATTATTTCATTCCACATAATATCCAAATAGTATTTTTTTGGATGATGTTTAGCTTGTATGTATCAGCTTGTCCATGAAAGTAAATTTTAATAATATTTAATATTATGGCATTAACCTCTGCAGCTGTGGGCATTCAGAACTTCTGGTTAAGAGAATGCACAATAAGAAATGCATGACCATTTTCTGCATCCTCATATTCCTTCTCATTATTTTGTGGTCTACATGACAGTTTCCTGAGTTTCTTTTCACTGTCATGTTTATGTCTGTAGATGATATCGGACAGTTGGTTATGGATATTGTAATTCTGCCAGCCCATCACATGAATTGAATAGTGATTAATAAAGCAGCTTATGATAACTGGAAGTTTAATCTAACATCCCATTTTCAGTGTTATGTGCAATTGGTCATTTATTATTTCCTTTGGTTTTATATCTTGCTATGTCATGTGGTTTGCTTGTCACTGGCATTTGGTGTTAATGAAAATATGGGGATTGACCAAATCATTTTTGCAACTTTCATGTAGGTATATTAAAGACATCTTCATGTGAAATTTTCTTCTGACCATCTGATAACAGGTGGTCTGTAAGAAAATATCTGCATTTGTATGACTACCAATCCAATACAGTGGCAGTCATACAAACCAGTAAAAGTATAGTGGGAACTATGATGGCCATATGCAGCAATGGCTTGGATAAACCATGGATGGTGTGATGAACAGAACATTAAGTCTGCATTGAGAATTCATCTGGGAACAGCTGATAAAAGTAGTATGTGAAGAATAAATAGGATCAAAAGTCATGCAGATATATTATAATCAGTCAAATGACTACATGATACAACAAGGATAGTAAGGAAATGATATCTGAGTGATCCAGTGGATTACAATAGCAAATATTCATTTAGGGTACAATGCCTCTCTAGCAAAAACAAAACAACACTAAGTAAGCGAAGGAACATTAACATTGGACATGGATTAGAGAAAGGTTTCTTAAAGTGATGAATCAACATTCATCACTTTAAGAAACTTCTTAAAGTGATGAATTTCATGTAGATTTTAAGATACAGGTATGATGACAACAGTGTGAAGCCACAGATGAATCAGGTTTGATCACAACACTGCAGGTAGGTCACTGCTATAGGGACCCACCAGCCATGTTCTTTCATCACTTATTTTTCCATAATCCATGTTTTTTTTTTTTTTTTTATTGGCCACATAACAGAGGGATTTATTAAATTAATCTAATACACACACACACATACAGTGCTTGGAAAGAAGTCAACGGATCTCTCCCCATGGGCAGGGTTCATCGAGCTATGTAATGTCCTAAGTAAATGAGCTATGTAGTGAGTCATGTTTGCTGGCCTGGTTGGCCGAGTGGTTAGCATATCCTCTCTCCAGCCAAAAGGCTGCAGGTTCGAATCCCGCCTGGACATTTGTGATTGTCTGTGGGAAATATTAGTGATGTGTGTGTGGGGGGGAATAGATGATATTGCAGTTAGTTGTAGTTGGTGGAGACAGAGCTGTAGAGTAGGTATCCTCTCTCGATGAGTCTTTGAATTCCTTGGAGGTGTCACGTAATAATAATAATATAATGTATTTGTAGCCATTGAGGAATCTGCTGGAAGTCAGTGAAATGGCTGCAAGAAGGGAACTGATGGAGTTTGAAGGAGGCATTGTGATGGAATGCCATGTTTCAAGCCTATCTTCAGCAAATTGTTGCCAAATTCGGCTATTCCAGGTCAACAATCACTGATACCATCTGAGATGGAAGTGTTGGCAGTGAACTGCAAGTGCTACCTGCAGTGGTGTGATGGTATGGTCCCGTTTTTCCTGGTTTGTCCTCGGACATCTGTTTGTTGTGCCACAAACATTGAACTCTGAGAGGTATATGAACATTCTAGACAATGCAATGCTTCCTACTTTGCAATGTTTCTATGGAATTGATCATTGTCTCATTCAGCAAGACAGTGCACCATGTCATAAGGCTGTTGTTGTAACTGTGTGGTTTGTGGATATGAATGTCACCACACTTGACTGGCCTTCACAGATCCCTGATCTCTGTTGAACATCTGTGGGATGAATTGAGCATCGGGTGAAGTCAAGGGATGTCTGCCCTATAACAGTCCAGGACCTACATGCCTACAGGAAGAATGATCCGATTACCATTGATCGCTGTTGTAAACTTATGAAAAGTATGTCCCGTAGGATTACTGCACTCATCGCAGCAAAAGGTGATCCTGCATCTTTTTAACGTGGGTGCCATGGCTGTTTATTCCTCACACTATGGTGTCTGTTTACTTCTTTCCAAGTGGTGTATACTCAGATTTCTCTTCCACAATTTTTCTTTGCCTCTTGAAGTGTACTTATTCAAATTTTACTTGACACATCCAGTAGAGAAATTCCTTTCTAATTTTAACATTAGGGAAACTAATGAGGGAGGGATACTAATGCAAAAGGGACATCTTGCATAATGGAATCAACTTAATTTATAAGTTTATTCCAAGAAGTACATCCTCAGAATAAATCTTGTATTAGCTATATAAATAATGTTCTCAAAGTATGGTATAAAGAAAAAGTTATGAAAGGGATATTGATATGATAAATCAACTATCAGTAGATATATGCAAAGCTCAACAAATCATGCAACCCCCCACTTGCTATGCAAAATATATACCCTTCCAAGAAACCCCCATTTTTAAAGTGTTAAGTCTTATCCTGATAAGGTAATTCCATAAGGGAGTTCCATGATATAAATTAAAGATGCCAAGAAATTATATTCTTGGTTTAATCCTTTATCCAAGTGTAAGCAAGCAAAGTTTGTGTGTGAAGTAATTCATGACTAGGCAACTCATATATAGAGGCTAATGACTTTACATTACTTGCCTTAGTAAGGATAGTAAGGTAACTGAATCAGTCGATGTCGTGGAATTACTGAGCGAGCACTTTGCAAGAGTATATCATCCAGGTGGTGGCTTTGCGGAAATGGAGGAACCAACAGCTTATACTGGAATTGTGATGAATGAGGTAGAGGTAACTAGTCTATTACAGAACCTCAATGTCAATACATCTGTGGGATTGGATGGTATACCAGCTCGTGTCGTACGTGAAGCAGCCAAAGAATTGTCAGTGCCCTTGACCATTATGTTTAATTTGAGCCTCAGGACTGGGTCAGTCCCAAGGGGGTGGAAAGAGGGGAAAATAGTTCCACTGCACAAAGGTGGTTCCAAGGCTGCTGTTGAAAATTACCGGCCAATCAGCATAACAGGAATCATTATCAAGGTCTTAGAGAAAATAGTCAAGAGGAAAATACAAGATTGGATAGAAGAAAATGGGATACTGTATCGGGGACAGCATGGTTTTGTGAAGGGTAGGTCATGCCTCAGTAACTTGCTCACGTATTATAACACAGTGACGGCTGAACTGGATAAGGGTAATGAGTTTACAGTGATTCTGCTGGACCTTGCTAAGGCCTTTGACAGGATACCACATGGAATTCTAATCAGTAAATTGCAGCATATGGGAATGGACATAGGGTTGGTGAGATGGATAGGAGGGTGGTTGACGGAGAGATATCAGAGAGTGGTTTACTCAGGAGTAGAGTCCACAAGACGGCCTGTGACTAGTGGTGTACCACAAGGATCTGTTCTTGGACCACTGCTGTTTAATTTGTTCATAAATGATATAGGAAAGGATCTGAGAGGAACAGTTCATTTGTTTGCGGATGATGCGAAGTTGGGTAGGGCAATAGTGAATGCAGATGACGTCAAAATTTTGCAGGATGATTTGGATAGATTGGAGGTCTGGGCTAGGGAGAATGGATGTCAATTTAATGTGGCAAAATGTAAGGTTATGCATTTTGGGGTGAAAAGATGGGAGGCAGTTTACTGCATTGGTGGAACCGTGCTCCAGGAAATTGATGAGGCACGAGATTTAGGAGTGTTGGTGGATAAGGAATTGAAATTTAGGGGACACATTGCAAAAGTGGCCAAATCAGCTCATCAAATCACTTGGTTGCTGAAGAATACGTTGACAAGCAGAGACAAGCAGGTTATTGTTCCTCTGTATCGAGCCTTGATAAGACCTCATCTCGACTACTGTGCTCAGATTTGGTCACCTAGGTTTCTTCTTGATGGGGAGGAGGTGGAGAGGATCCAGAGGCGAGTGACCAAGATGATAGCAGGTCTGTGGAATGAACCGTATGAGAACAGGTTGAGGATTTGTGGGTTGCAAAAATTGGTTGATAGGCGGAGGAGGGGAGATATGATTGAGACATTCAAATTACTGAAGGGTTTCTATAAAATTAATTCAGAAGATATTTTTGAGAACAGGGCTGGTTGTGGGAGGACTAGGGGACATCCATGGAAACTGGGCAAAAGTGTGGTTAGTAAAGGTGTTAGAGCTGGGTTCTTTACTTTTAGAGTAGTGAATGAGTGGAATGCGCTCCCTGAGTCTGTGGTGGATGCTGTGACAGTGAATGAGTTTAAGGCGAGGTATGATAGATACTGTATGAATGTCGAATAGTTGTGATGAAAATGATTTGGGGCCTCCCTCGATGAGTCTAATGACTCCCTGGAGTTGCCCGTAATAATAATAATATGTGCATTGCAGTATGGGATGCTAAGGCAAGTGACGTGAAGTCATTAGCCTCTACATACGAGTTGTCCAGTCGTGAAGTTACTTCACATATGAAATTTGTTTCCTTACACATGGATAAAGGATTAAACCAAGAATATAATTTCTTGGTTTAATTTATGGTATAACCAAGTGGAAAAACTTTCAGGAATTTCATGAAGTGATTAATGGTGCTGCATCTGTGTTTTCTTAAAGTTAAAAAGATTTTGTTCAGAAAGTTATTTTTTATTAAATAAAAAATATTCTATTTTGTCTAGTCTGCAGCTACTTGCAATGGGCAAGCGTATTTGTCGAGAACTGGATATAAGTGAAAACTAGCATTAACTATATTGTTAAAGATTATTTAGTAAAATTTGAATTACAGCTAGTCAGGAATGCTAAGATTAATTATAAAAGCTTTTATGGATATATAAAGAGGGTGTAAAATTGTCTGATTCATTCAAATATATTTATATTGAATTTAAGATGCCAAGAAATTATATTTATGGTTTCACCCTTTATCCACGTGTAAGACTTCATGTTCAAATTTTATTGCTTATGCTTGTATAAAGGATGAAACCAAGAATACAATTTCTTGACATCTTTAATTTATAGTATCCTGTCCTTTCAGGTGTCTTCTCCCATCAGGAGATTGACTTCCATGTGTCTCCACCATGTCCTATTCTGCACCTCTCTGCTGCATTTTTCATATGAGAGATAGGTCCAGTCTTCTATATTTTTCATCCACTCCGGTCTTCCTCTCTTTCCCTCAACAGTTCCTTCGAGAAGTGCCCTTTTAGGCAGTTATGTCTCAGAATATGTCCAAAATAGCTGACTTTTCTCTTTTTAATTTCTTTCATCAGGCTCCTGTTTATGCCTACCATCTCTAGTACCTCTTCATTTGTCTTTTTGTCTTACCGTGATATCCTCATAATTCTTTGCAGCATCCACATTTCAAAGGTTCCAGTTTTTTCACACTCAGATTGGAGAGTAGCCATGTCTCTACTCCATATAATAATGTAGACCCTATGTATCATTTGGAGATTCTTAGTCTTGTTTTCAGATTTAATTCTCTAGATGTTAGTAGATTTTTCATACTGTTGAAAGTTGACCTTGCAATTTCAATCCTTTTTCTAATTTCATCTTCTGTCCTGCCATTCTCTGTGATCAAGTGTCCAAAGTATATGTATGTTTGCACCTGTTCTAATTTATTTCCTTTTATATTAATGCATATTTTTGGTATTTCCTTTCTCTTGAAATTATCATGATTTTTGTCTTTTTAAAGTTGAAACTGAGGCCATACTGTTCGCTCTACTTGTGGGTTTCATCTATAAGAGTTTTGAGGTCATATTTGTTTTCAGCTAGAAGAACAGTGTCATCTGCATATCTTAGGTTATTAATATTTCTGCCCCCCCTACAGTGATTCCTTTGAGGTTACTAATTTTATTAAATATTTCCTCTGTGTACAGGTTAAAGTGAATTGGAGAAAAGACACAGCCTTGTCTCACACCTTTCTGAACTGGGAATTCTTCTGAGGTCTCTCTATTTATTCTCAAAGATGCAGTCTTTGTTATATTTATAATATATTTATTAATATATTTATACTATATAATTTATAGTATATTAAAATGAAAAAAACTTTCAACGTCTATCTCTAATCCAGGGTATTTTACTCATAAGATGTGACACCTTTTGGGTACTTGTAGATGGAAATATGACTTCTGCATTACTTCAACCTTAGTATCACTTCTGGGTCTGGCTTCCACTGATAAGATTTCAATAAAGGTCGAAGCTAGTTTGGTAGTGGCCCTTCCCAGAATGCATAGCATTATACATGTCCGTAAGGATGTGCATTGCATTATGGGATGCTAAGGCAATTAATGTGAAGTCATTAACTCTCTATGTACATGTAGCCCAGTCGTGATGTTATTTCACTCGCAAACTTTATTTGTTTACACTTGGGTAAAGGATGAAACCAAGAATATAATTTCTTGGCATCTTTAATTTATAGTATAACCAAGTGAAAAAACATAGTGGCATGTAGCTATATACATAAACGTATGTGAATATTAAGATCAGAACAACCAGTAATACATGAAGATGAACAGTATTATGAATGACAAAGGAATTGTAAATGTAAATTGTGAATAACATGTTTGTGCTTTTTAGTGAAGATATTGCACATTACATAGTAACTGCTGATGCCTGTCAGCTCATTTTGTGTTAGCTGTTATTTTATTAACCTAAGCTTTATAGATGGCAGTGGAAACAGTAGTAGTAGTAGTGTGTGAGATGGAGAGAATGGGAATACCAGAGAAACTGGGTGGGCAGACTGGGTGGATAGGGAGAGTGGATATTGGAAGTAGTAATAAGTGTATGCATGGGGATGATCAGCATAGAAATGAATTAGATTGGGATGTGGGTGGAGAAGTTGAAACTGAGTGGATATGTCATAAATGGTGATAAAGGTTATTGGCCAAGGGCAGGAATGATGGGGAAATCACAACCAACAAGCGGCTTGGGTAGGACTGTTATGTTTATTACAAATGCCAGGTATCAGAAAGAAGGAAGATGAAATGGTTTCACTGATTGAATTTATTTGCCTCAAAATCATTGGAATAAGTGAAACATGGTTGAATGAAGATGATATCCTAATGGGAATAGAAATGGAAGGGTACAGTGTTTTTTACAATGATAGAAAGGACAAGAAGGAAGAGAGAGTGTTGCTGATGATAAGAGGAATTATGTCCACATAAGGTAGACATTAAAGAGGGAAATAGTGGCAATGGTTATGAGGCAGTGTGGTGTGAGGTGGAGGTTGACAGGAAGACATTTAGTTCGATGTTGCTATAGGTCAAGGAATGTGGAGGGTGGTGATGAATAAATGTATAAACATAGGTTATAAACTTAGGTTAGTGAACAAAGGAAGGGTGATTGTTTTGGGCAATTTTAATGATGGTATAGATTGGAATGAAGAGATAATATTTGGGAATAAGGAAAATTAATTTCTTGTTCTTGAGAGACAACTATCTCAGGCAGCCTGTAAAGGGGGGCATGCGAGGATCAAGAGTTTTAGATCTGATCATTTCATCGGAGGATGTAATTGTGAGTGGGGTTTTGCACTTTCCTTCAGTTGGTGAGAGTGATCATGAAGTGATCACCTGAGTTGCGGCTAGCCATATGCAGACTTCTGTGAGGAAAGGATATATGTGTCTCCTAAGCTTGGGACTATAGCATGGAATAAGAAGTTGAGCAGTAAGGAAATAATTGCTGCTTGAAGAAATATATAACAGCATCAATGCATAAATGTATTCCAAAGGTTAAAAGGCTGTATAAGGTAGGTATAAAATGGATGAATGTGAGGATTAAACATGAAATCTGGAAGATGCTTTAGAGGTAGTACAGGATGAATAATTGTAATAATAATTGTCATGAATAATTGTAATAATCAGTTTCATGAAGAGTATAAAGAGCTAGCCAGAAGAATGATTCATTTAGTAAGGAAACACCAAAAGTGTAGTATCAGCAAAAATTAGCAAATCAAGTGAGAAAAAAAAAAAAACATAGAGTTTTTTAGATATGTGAGAACTAGAATGATTATGGTAAGATGATGTTAATGGATGAAAAAGATAGAATGATAATTGCTGCAGAAGACATTGTTGAGGTATTCAGTGATCAATTTATAAGGGTGTTTCATTCTCATCAGGATGAAATCATGAGAACATGTAGAGGACATAGGAGAGGATGGCTTAATTGTGAATGAGCAGGAGGAATTTCAGGAAATAACCTTGATGCAAATAAGGCAATAGGATTTGTTTAATAAATTTAATCTGTTGTTGTTTAATCTGTTTAATAAGAGTCTTACAACTGCACAGTTTTCAAGTGAGTGGTAAGCAGGTAAAACTGTTCCACTGCATAAAGGTGGTGATGAGGCTGTGACTACAACTTATAGATCAATCTGTATATCTGGAGTTGTGGTGAAAGTACTAGAGAGATTGGTGAGAAGTAGGATACAGAAATGTGTTGATATCAGTATGGGTTTGTTAAGGGGATATCATATTTTATTAACTTATGCACTATAACAAGGTTGGAAATGTCTTGGACAAAAGAGATGCATATACATTGGTATATTTAGATTTTATTATTATTATTATTACCACCCCAAGACCTCATGGAGTCAAAGACTCATTTGGTAGGTAATTTTATCACACACACCTCATCATACCGTATCTTAAACACTCTCAAACTCCTTATAGACACGACACTCTCAGACAAGGCATTCCAATCATTTACAACTCTGCATGAAAAAAAACCCTGTTTCTCACTCCCCTACTCACACCCACTTTATACATTCTCCAGGGATGACCTCTGGTTCTCCCCTGTTTTCCCACTATTTTCTGTAGAACTTCTCCAGCATTGATCCTATAACAACCCCTTACAAACTTGTAGGTCTCTATCATATCTCCCCTCTCCTGTCCACCAGACTGTGTAAATTACATCTTCTCAATCTTTTCTCATACTCAACATTCCAGAGGTTAGGAATACCTTAGTCAGTTACCTTTGAATCCTTTCCAACATCTCTTCGTCCTTCTGAAAACCAGGTGACCACATCTGGGCACAATAGTCCATATGTGGCCTAATCAAAGCTTTATACAATGGAACAAGAATCTCCCTACTTTTACAAGTCAGTGTCCTCCACATCATTCCCAGAAGCCTTTGTGTTGTCTTCACAATTTTGGCTATGTGTCCCCTAAATTTCAGATCCTTATCCAATTATCACCCACAGATCTCTTATTTCCTCTACCTCCAACAATATATCCTCACTAAGTATAAATTCTACATCCCATCTTTGTTTTCCAAATTGTAAAGCCTTACATTTTGCAACATTGAACTCACAACCCCATTTCCGTGCCCAATCACTCAATTTATTCAAGTCTTGTAAGCCCACAGCATCTTCTCTACTCTTCATGGTTCGTCTCAACTTTGCATCATCTGCAAACAACTGAAAATCTCCATCCATATCTTCACCAATGGCCCTAAAATAGACCCCTGAGGCACTCCACTAGTGACTTTCCTTTTCCTGGATATCGCTCCCCCATATGCAACTTGTTGATACCTATCAGATAGCCAGTCTCCAATCCAATGCACTAATCTAATATCCAACCCCATCTGCTCTAGTTTGACTGTCAACTTATCAGGAGGTAATCTATCAAAAGCCTTTGCGAAATTGAAGTATATTACTGTGTATCCTTCTCCTTTGTCCAAAGAAGCAGTCACTTTATTGTAATACGTAAGTAGATTACTTAAACATGACCTCCCTTTAGCAAATCCATGCTGTCCATCAAAGATAATACCATTGTTGTCAACCCAATTCTGGATCCTAGTTCTCACAAGCTTCTCCAACAACTTAACCGCAACATCTGACACAGAGATAGGCATATAGTTTGATGCTTGTGTTCGATCACCTCCTTTATTGAAGTGGCACAATCTTGCCCTCCTTCCACTCCTTAGGAACTTGACTGAGTGCAAGACTCGTATTAAAAAAATATGTCAATACAGGTGTCAACTCCCTGGTACATTCCTTCAGAATATGTGGTGATATGTTATCAAGTCTCACAGCCTTATTAACATCTAGTTTGCTCAACTCTCCATACACCTCTTGCTCACTTACAGTCAGTCTCTCCTCCACATCATCAGCTGCTCTTAATCTCTCCATGAAGTCACATTCACAAGATTAAAAGACCTTTATGAACTACTCATTAAGTATCTCCACCACACACACACACATTCTGCAACAGCTGTCTTTATACCATTTTCTCCAATCATTGTCATCCTTCCGTAATCATTCTTTCTTTTGCTGGCTACATATCGAAACAACTCCTTAGGATTCTTTTTGGCTTCATTAGCTAACTGTTCACACCTCACTTTAGCTACTTGCCTGGTCTTTGTAAACCTCATGGAATTGGTTATTTCCACTTCTCTTGTGCTGACTCTATAATGTGCTTTTTTTCTGTATTGCATGCTTAATCTCTTTATTCATCCATCTCACACCTACCTTATTTAACCTTCTTACCCTTGGAATACATTTAGACATTGCATCTACTAGATAGTTTTTGAAAATCCCCCAAGCGGCATTGATCTCTTTTCCAGCTAACTCCTCATTCCATGTTACACTTGCAAGCTGTCTCCTGAACTCTTCATAATCGCACCCCCTTGTAGTTCTACATATACCATTTTCTCACAGAGGTCCTCACTCTGCTGGCAACCACCCAGGTAATCACCTCATGGTCAATCTCAATTTTGCAAAAGCTTTTGATAGATTGCTATGTGACAAGCTGTTAAATAAATTGAAATGGATGGGATTGAAGACATCTGACAAAAGTCTCTGTCAGATGTATCAGAAGGTTGTATATGGTGTGAAGTATCCTGAAAGAGGAAGGTCACTAGTGGTGTGCTGCAGGGGTCAGTTTTGGGACCATTGTTGTTCAGTATGTATATTAGTGATATTGGGATCGGTTTAACTAGTGATATGCAGAATTGAGAAGAGCAATGCAGAGTCAAGCAGATGTTATGGCCTTACAGGAGGACTTGAATAGATTGCATATGAATGGGCAGGTAAGTGGAACTGTCAGTTCAGTGTTGCAAAGTGTAAGGTTTTGAAATTTGGTAAGCAGCAATGGGATGCAAAGTATACACTTGGTTGGGAAACTTTAAAGTATGTAGAGGAGTTGAGAGATCTGGGAGTGGGTGGACAAGGTCCTGAAATTCAGGGGCTACATTGCACAAGCTGTGAAGACATTGCATCAGATAATGGCAGTGATGCAGAGGACTCTGACATGCAGAAATAGAGAGGTTATGATTCCATTGTATACGGTCCCGATCATGCCTCATATGGATTATTGTGCAGAGATTTGGTCACTGGCTTTTCGTGGCGACGAGGATATGATAGAAAGGGTTCAGAGAAGATTCGCGAAGGTGGTCAGTGATCTTTAGATTGTGGAATACGAGGAGAGATTGAGAGAATTTAAATTGCAGGGCCTCTTGATTAGGAGGAGGAGAAATGATTGAGACATCAGCTTGTTAGGGGTTGTTATCAGGTTGACATAGAAGAGATTTTTCATGAAAAGAGGGGGGGTAACAAGAAGCCATCCCCAGAAATTGTATATGGAGGGTGTGAGGAGCAGGTTCTTTACTTAGGGAGTGGTTGGTGAGCGGAATGCATTGCCTGAGTATGTTGTAAATGTAGACACATTGAATCATTTTAACTCATTGGTTGAATGAGCTTTGTGTGTGATAGTGTGTACCTCCCATGATGAGTCTGATTCCATAGAGGTCAGATATTACTAATAATAATAATATAAGAGGATGAAGAAGCAAATAAGAATCACTGAATGCAAGCTGGAAGAGCTTTGGAGTCTAATGTACTGAGAGAGAGAGAGAGAGATGATACAATTTATACTGCGAAATGTAGGTAAGAACTCCTTTTAATCAGTGGGAGCTAGATCTGTGGAGATAGTGAAATCTGAATTAACACAGAAGTCATTTACTGTATCAAAGCAGCAAAATATTATATCATCATATTATTAAAATAATCTGGATCAGAGATAGTTATAGAAATGGGGATGTGCCGAACCGTGATTTGGCTGAATGCTGAATATTTGGTTTGAAATTTGGCCGAAGCACCAAATATTCGGCCAAAGCATATACTGAATTAAATATTATAAGCAAGTGTTTTTTTGTATATATTGTTTACACACAGAAGTGTGTAAACAATATACACACTTCATGTGTATATTGTTTACATTTGTTTGTAAAATTTAATTCTCCATGTTTTAGCCAAATATTTGATGCTTCGGCCAAATTGCAGAATGAAGAAAGATTGAAAAAATCTGTAATAATAATAATACTTCACCTAACCATGTAACCACATGAAAATGGAAAAATAAAATCATAACGAGAGAGGATAAGATATGGAAAAGTAAAATAATGTAGCCTGACACAAAGCTGAGAGTACTGGAAGCATGCATGTTCACCAATGCTTTATGGATGAGACATGAATAATGATCAGACACGCTAAGGTGTCTGCTTACATTTGAAGGAACATGCACTAGAAAATGCTTATAAATTGGAATGCAAAAAAATTAATGAATGAAGAACTCTCTGGAAAAGTGAATCGGAAACAATCTAATCCAGAAAATAATTAGAATAAAAGTTAACCTTTTTGGACATCTCTGCAGGCTGGATGCCATAAACAGAAGGGGGACAACCCAAGTGAGAGTGGTTAGATGACAAGGAGTGGTGTTGATAATGTTTATATGATCAAGCAGTCTGATTCATTGGTGTTATGTGATGCCATGGTTGAATGTGTGTTACTGTGGTATACATAAGAGCATGGAGGAGAGAGAGAGAATATATTTGAAATAGCAAATGCAAAGAGGAAATATAAATTTTCCTGGGGATGAACCAAACATTTTCCAGGATTCAATGATATAAAATATTTGCAAAGATTAAGGAGAAAATCCTTTCTTCTTATATCTTATTTGCGAATATTAAATTGAGAGATATAGATAGTGAATTTTTCACTGTCAGCCAGATGAGTCTAAAGTTATTTCTGAAAGAAATTGGAATTACTTAAGAAAATATTGTCATCTCATGTTTATTGAATACATAAAAGAAAAATGGTCAAACAAAAGTCAAAAAGAGGTAGGTCCTTGAACAGTAGTCTGACTTATATTAATAAATGTAATTTCTTGTTTAGTATAATTTTTCTTTTAATTCTCTTCCCAAGCACAAAGAAACTTTTCATTGCTTGTAAAATATCTTCACACTTAAGCTACTTGCTTATAGAGGCTGTTGATTTTAACAATTTCCTCAGTATTCCATAATGCACATGACACTTTCTTTTGCACATGTATGTTTCAACATACATGAAGAATAACTAATCTGGTGTTACAGTTTATCTTGAATCCTCCTTCATAGTTATCTTCCATTCTTTTATGATTTTATCTATGTATATATTAAATAAAACCGGTGAGACAGGGCAACCCTGACGTACTCCTCAATTTATTGGTTTCCAGCTTGATGTTGAATTATTGTACTTCACAGATATTTTATTATCTTGATATATGTTTAAGGCTCTAAAGAGTTGGTTTGGTATTTCATATTCTTCTAGGATTTCCCATAGTTTTTCTCTAATTTTATCAAATGCTTTTGGTGTAATCTATAAAAGCTATGTGTGTTTCTATGTTCGTTTCTCTGTGTTTTTCAATTAATAATTTTAACGTAAATGCAGAGTCTATGCAAGACCTGCCTTTTCTGAATCCATTTTGCTCTTCTATTAATTTTGGGTCTACTATACGTTTAAGTTTATATGCTAAGATTTTTGCATATACTTTATAACAGGTACTAAGTAAGCTGATTCCATGATAATTGTTACAATCAGATTTGTGTCCTTTTTTGTAGATGGAAATAACTATTGCTTTGGTCCAATCTTGTGGGCATTTTCCTTCTTTCCAGATCATATTATAAAAGTTAAGGAACATGAGTGAGAATTTAAGTCCTGCATATTTGATAAGTTCCAAGTTTATATTGTCTTCTCCTGGAGCCTTTCCTGTTTTGCTTTGGGTTAATGCTTCTGTTAATTCTTCTAGAGTGATGTTTTCCAAGTTATCAGAGATGTTTACAAAGGGTAGTTTTCTGTTTTGAATGTTTTCATCATTCAAAACTAGAGAAAAAGCAGATTAATATCTGCTTTTTCTCTAGTTTCATTGCTTAGATCTTTGAGGATTTTATATGCATTAGGTCTTTTGAGCATACAAAATCTCTCTCTAATTTTGTTACAAAATTGTTCCATCTGTTTCTGTTTATTCTTCTGCATGCTGCTTTTGCTATTGCTTTTTTTCTGTTGTATTCGATTTTTGATTCTATTGTTTTTAGGTTGAGCCAGTTTTTATATGTTTTTTTCTTCAATAATGCATTTAATTTCATCATCCCAGTTTCTAAGGCCTCTTTTTCTTTGTTCCTACACTTTCTTTTGCAGTTTTGTCATTATGGATTTTAGGTTTGACCATTCTTCTATGTTCTGATTTTGTTTTATACTTTTCATCCAGTTCTTTATTCTTTTTTTTTTTTTGGTACAAGTCTTTAATACTACTGTCGTCCAAAAGTCTAACTTTGAAAGATTCAAAATTTCTCTTTTCCTTGTGCTTTTTTGTTGTTTTCCATCTTGGTTCCCATTTTATTTTTCCAATTAAAAGGTAATGATCTGATTCTATTTCAGATCCTCTGTATACTTTTGTATCTATTATCATTTCTGACATTTTGATATTGCTGATAATGTAATCAATAATGCTTTTTGTGTCTCTTGCTTCCCAGGTGTATCTGTGGATGTCTTTATGTTTGAAGAAGGTGTTCATTATTTTAAGGTTATTGCTTATAGTAAAATCTCTTAATCTATTTCCATTATAATAAATAAATAAATATAAATATATTTATTTATAAATTAATAAATATATTTATTAATTTATTTATATTTGCTTGTAATATTTAATTTTATCATCAACAATCCCATACAATTCTCTTATTTTGTATAAAAAATAATAAAAATCCATCTTGTAGCACTTAGGAGGGAGAAGAATGCTAGAAGCACTGTGTTTACCACAGTGTCATATTGCTACACGTGCAAGCATATGCACGTCATAGTGAGATGCGAGCTATTAGCGTAATGCGGCACTGTTCGTCGCTCAGTTCCACTATTGTTTATATGCAGTTTGCGCCAGTAGTAGAGTGTTCGTAGTGCTTATCATGTTTACTCCGTCTCTTTTAAATATTATTATTATATGAGTATCTCCATGGAGTCAGAAGACTCATCGCGGGAGACCCAAACTATCAAAACAATATCTATCATACCTCTTCTTGAACTCATTTACAGACAAAGCACTCACAACTGAGTTAAGCAATGCATTCCATTCATTCACCACTCTCCAAGCAAAAAATATAGTTCTCACACCCTTGTTTGTTAACCACACTTTTCCTTAATTTCTAGGGGTGACCTCTTGTTCTTCCATCACTATCACACAGCTGAAATATTTCTCCTGCATCAATCTTATAAAACCTTTAAGTAATTATTGGTAAAATTGGTAAAATTAATAAAAAAAATTATTGGGATCACTGAGACGTGGTTGACAGAAGAGGATATAATAACAGGAATAGAAGTCGCTGGGTACAGCATTTTTCGGCAGGATAGGAGGGGAAAGCGTGGTGGTGGCTACTGCTTATGATAAGTGACGACCTATGTCCTCTAAGAGTGGATTCTTTGGAAGGCAGTGAGACAAATGATTTTGAGAGCATATGGTGTGAGGTAGAGGTGGGCAAGACAAGATATTTAGTGGGGTGTTGCTACAGACCCAGGAGCACAGAAGAACGAGACCAGGAGATGTTTAGACAGTTAAGTTTGGCAAGTGCAAGAAGAATGATTGTTATGGGAGATTTTAACTACAGTAGTATAAATTGGAGAGAGGAAGATGCATGTAGCAATAGGAGAATGGAATTTCTAGAATTCTTGAGGGACAAATGTCTCAGGCAACATGTAACAGAGGGAGCAAGAGGTTCAAGAGTTTTGGATTTGGTTATAACATCAGAAGAGTTGATAATAACTGAGATGACATCTCTCCCACCAGTTAGAGAGAGTGACCATATGGTTTTGACTTGGAAAATGAATAGACATGCAGGAGTATCAAAGAGACGGGAACTTATGTGGAATTATAAAGCAGGCGATTATAATAGTCTTAGACGTCAACTTCGGGAAGTTTCATGGAGGGAGGAATTGGAAGGCCGGGATATCATTAGTACATGGAAAATTGTGAAGGAATATTTGTTAGCAGCAATGGTAAGTTGTATACCACGAGTGAAGAAGAGGACACAATTTGGAGTAAAGTGGATGACAAACAATATTAAACAGGAATTGCATGCGAAAAAGAGGCTATGGAAGAGATATAAGGAGACAGGTGAAGAGAAGATGCATGAAGAATATAAGACACAGGCCAGAAGATTGACTAGTCTGGTAAGGAAAGCGAAACTGGTATATGAGAGGAGATTGTCCCTAAGATCCAAAGAAAATCCTAGGGAATTTTTTAGCTATGTGGCCAGTAAGAGGAGAAATGACTGTGGAAGAATGATATTGTGGGATAAAAATGGGAATAGAGTGACTGATGCAGAGGACATAGTGGAATTGTTAATGAACACTTTATATTTCATCCTATAGGAGTCAGTTTTAATGCTAGAGGGATAGGGCAGGTTCGAAGTTTAGGGGTACAGAAGGAGAGTGTGTTTCAGATACTGAGTTCTCTGGATGTCAGTAAAGCTTTGGGACTGGATGGTATTTCACCATGAGTTTTGAGAGAATGTGCTAGGGAACTGACAGTGCCTTTAACCTGGCTTTTCAATGAAAGTCTGGCTGCGGCAAAGGTGCCCAGGGAATGGAAGGAAGGTAAGATAGTGCCATTGCATAAGGGTGGTAACAGACTGGAAGTGTCTAATTATAGACCAGTTTGTGTGTCATCAGTAGTTGTTAAGATCTTGGAGAAAGTAGTGAGGGACCGTATACAGCATTGGGCAGATGAGGGTAATGTTATCTGTGACAGTCAGCATGGATTTGTGAAAGGGCACTCTTGTTTTAGCAATATGCTAGCCTCTTTTATAATAAAGTTACAAGAACATTAGATGAGGGAAAGGCATATACTGCAATTTTCTTAGACTTAGCAAAGGCATTTGACAGGGTGCCACATGATAAGCTGATATTTAAGTTGCAGCACATGGGTCTGGATGTCAGATTGGTCAATTGGATTCAGGATTGGCTGTCTGATAGGTATCAGAGAGTTGTGCATGGTGGATCAGTTTCAAGGAGGCAGAGGGTTACAAGTGGGGTCCCACAGGGCTCAGTACTAGGACCTATATTGTTTAACCTTTATATCAATGACATTGCAAGGGGATATTCAGTTGTTTGCGGATGATGCGAAGCCGGGAAGGATTATTAGTAATATTGCATATTTGGTAGCCCTGCAAGAGGATTTGAATAAGCTAGATAGATAGGTAAATGAATGGGGGGGTGTCAGTTTAATGCAGCAAAAAGTCTTGAGGTTTGGGAAACATCGATGGGATGTTGCATACTCTATGGGAGGCAAGAGATCTGGGGTTGATGATTAATAGAAACCTGAAATTTAGGGGACATATTGCAAAGGATGGCTCAATTATGAGAAGGACACTGACCTGCAGAGATAAAAGGGTTATCATTCCGTTGTATAAGTCTCTGATCAGACCACACTTAGACTATTGTTCTCAGATTTGGTCCCCAGGATTTGAAGTGGATAAATTAACTGTGGAAAGTGTACAAAGACGGATGACAAAGATGGTTTCAGGATTGTACAATTTTGGTTATGAGGATCGTCTGAGGGAATGTGGACCGCAGAGTTTGGTGGATAGAAGGAGAGGTGATATGATTGAGACTTTTAAACTGTTGAGAGGTGGTTACAGGGTTGACACTGGGGAGTTCTTTCACTTGGTTGAACAGCGGGAAGGAGTGATGACAAGAGGCCATCCCTGGAAGTTACGAAAGGAAACTGTGAGCAAGAGGATGAGGAGTGGTTTCTTTGCATGGAGGGTGGCTGAACTGTGGAATGCATTGTCTGATGGAGTGGTGAGAGCGAGAACAGTCAATGAGTTTAAGGAGTGGTATGATAGACTTTGTGTTTCTTAGGGGGGGGCCTCCCCTCAATGAGTCTTGACAGACTTTATGTTCTTAGGAAGGACCTCCCACGATGAGTCTTGTGACTCCATGGAGGCCTGAATAATAATAATAATTTAAATGTTTCTATTATATCTCCTCTTCTCTGTCTATCAACCAACCTCTGTAATCCACAAGCTCTCAATCTATCAGTGTGGGGAGCATTTTTTACATCACTCTCCTCTGAACCCTCTCCACCAATTCCTCATCTCCAAGGAATCCAGGTGACCAGACTTGAGTACAGTAATACATATGTGGAATTATCAACGCCTTATAAAGAGGAATAATAACCTCTTTATCTCTGAATGTTAATGTGTTATTCAATAACCAAGTAATGCTATGTGCTATCTTGGACACCTTAGCAATGTGTCCTCTGAACTTCAACTCTCCATCCACGAATATCCCCCCACGTACCTAGCCTCATCAATCTCTTGGATTATCGTTCCATCAATGTGGTACACAGCTGGTAATCGTTTAACCCCAAAATGCATAACTTTACACTTTTCCACATTGAACTGACATCCATTACACTTTGCCTATTTTGCCAGCTTATTTAAATCATCCTGCAAACTCTCAACATCGGTTTGATTTCTTACTGCGCTTCCCAACTTTGCATCGTCAGCAAACAACTGAATATCTCCCTTCAAGTCATTTCCTATATCATTTATGTACAAATTAAACAATAACGACCCAAGCACAGAGCCCCGAGGCACACCACTGGTCACGTGCTTCATCCTGCACTCTGCTCCTCCATACACTACTTTCAGGTATCTCTCCATAAGCTATTATAGCCATTGTCTTATCCATAACACCAGTTTAGTATCCATTCCCATTTGTTCTAATTTACACAACAGTATTCCATTGGGTATCCTGTCAAAAGCCTTTGCAAAATCCAGAAGTATCACTGTGTAGCCATTCCCCCTTGTCCAGTTCAGATGTTACTCTTATAAAAAAGTTAATAAATTGCTAAGGCAGGACCAACCTTTAACAAAACCATGATGTTGGCCCTTATAGAGTATCATATTCTGATCCACCCAATCCTGAATTTCTGACCTTAACCAACTTTTTCAGTACTTTTACCACCATTCCCAAGATGGTAATTTGTATCATTTTCTGATCCACCCAATCCTGAATTCTGACCTTAACCAACTTTTTCAGTACTTTTACAACCATTCCCGAGATGGTAATTTGTATCATATTCTGATCCACCCAATCCTGAATTCTGACCTTAACCAACTTTTTCAGTACTTTTACCACCATTCCTGAGATGGTAATTTGTCTGTAATTTACAACCGCAGTCTTGGAGCCTCCTTTATGCAAAGGAACTATTTTGCCTTCCTTCCACTACCTATGGACCATACCAGAGTTCAAACTCAAGTTAAATAACCAAGTAAGAGGAGTTGACAGTTCCCTTGCACATTCACGTAACACCCGAGCTGATATTCCATCTAAACCAAGAGCAGTGTTTGCGGTTAAATTCTGCAATATTCTAAGTACCTCTGTTTCATTAACTTGAATTCTCACATCAGTTATTACTACAGGTACAGAGATATCCTCACTTAGATGATAGACTTTTGAAAAGTGGTCACTCAGTAACTCTACTATTACATCTGATTTGGTCACCTCGATACCATTAGCACCCACTAAGGTTATCCTTCCAAACTTTTCTGCCATGGGATGGCTGTAAGTTCACTCCAAAGCTTGTTGTAGTTACGAATATACCCCTTCTTAAGAGAGAAATCCACAAATTTTGCAACCTCCCAAGTCTCTTTAAATATTTCGATATTACAATTAAAGGATTTAATTGAAATGTCCAAAAATTGTAAATAAATTCCTTTAATTACAATTAAAGGAATGGATTTTATTTTTAAGTAATTTTGAATTATACTAAACTGTATAATTTTATCAATAATAAACAATATTTTTTCATGTTTAATTTTTTTAAATTTTTACCATAATTTTGATATTTTATCCAAACATGTATACACTGTACTTACAGTATGTATGTGTATTTCGAAAGTTGCAACATCCCCATGATTTCAAGCCACGAGCCTCCACTGTGTATATCAGTTCTAAAGCTGGTACAAGAAGTAAAGAGAATCTGCAATTTTTGTATACTAATGCAAGAAGCATTCGAAATAAGAGGGAAGAATTTTTGGTATTAGTCAGTGCAATCTCGCTAGTGGTGGCTCGTGGCTTGAAATCATGGTGCTTGCAACTTTCAAAATATACATACACACTGTAAGTACAGTGTATAACTGTTTGGATAAAATATCAAAATTATGGTAAAAATTTAAAAAAATTAAACATGAAAAAATATTGTTTATTATCGATAAAATTATACAGTTTAGTATAATTCAAAATTACCTAAAAATAAAATCCATTCCTTTAATTGTAATTAAAGGAATGGATTTACAATTTTTGGACATTACAATTAAATCCTTGAATTGTAATGTCCAAATATTTAAAGAGATGGAGTAAACATGATAAGCACTATGAACACTCCGCTACTGGAGCAAACTGCATATAAACAACAGTGGAACTGCGGAACAGACAGTGCTGCATTACGCTAATAGCTCGCATCTCACTATGACTTGCATATGCTTACACGCATAGCAATATGACACTGGTAAACATAAACACAGTGCTGCTAGTGTCCTTCGCCCCCCTAAGTGCTACAAGATGGATTTTTATTATTTTTTATACAAAATAAGAGAATTGTATAGGATTGTTGATGATAAAATTAAATATTACAAGCAAATATAAATAAATTAATAAATATATTTATATATCGAGAAAAATTGGTTGTGCTGCAGTTCCGCAGTGCCTATGCACGAGCCACCCCTGAATCTCACCAAAAGTTGTAGGCATTAGTGAAACTATAACAAACCCTTACAAGTTAGTAAGGGTTTGTTATAGGATCAATATGCCTGGGGAAGGAGTGTCCTAGGTTCGATTCCCATTGCCAACGAGAGGAGCTTAAGGATCTTCCTCAGCCATAGCCAAGTTAGCTAGTCTTGGGCGTGGACAGGAGAGATTTTCTCCCCAGTTTAGCTGGGGTTTTTCATCCCCCAAACCGGCAGACTGGTCCCTTGAACACACATGGATACAGTCAGGAATACCTAAGACGATCCCTCCAGCCATAGGTCTGAATTGTAAGCTATGCCAGTCATGAGCCCTGATAAAAACAGGGGGATTGAGGTGGTGTCTCTTCATCATTGGAATCATCAAACTTAATTCTGTCTTCTTAAAACTAGTAACTTCTTAACACATCCTTAATCTTTTTAAGATGAGAGATCATACCATATGTTTATATTTAGTCTTACTAACATAAACATATAAAACTTATTTACTCGCTTAGTTTTTATTTTACAAAACTATAAAATAAAAAAAAGATATAAAATCAAATTAAATAAAACATACAAATATCTTAGGCAGCCATCCCCATTTTCTATCATTTTTATGGAAAATTAGCTCTTGATTTATGTTTTTCTGGAATTTATCTTTCTCATAAGGAAATGACAATTATTTGACAAAAATGACAAATATTTTGTTTTATTGTATAAATTTTAAAAAGTTTATACAATAAAACAAAAAGGTATTTTTTTTCTTATAAGTTGAAGCACACAGCTATTCACATTATAAATATATAAAACAAATTAGTAAAAATTTTATCACACAGTTCTATCATATACATGGCTTGCCATAAATACTGTTACAACTTCTGCACCCTTTCTCCCTGTGCTGCTCACAGAATTCCACGAGCCTGGTTCCATTAGTGGTGTTGTGCATAGCAGACATTTGCGTGTTTATCAGTAGAAAGAGAGTTGTCTAGCTGTATGAATTAACATTCAGTGGGGAGATTATGAGAACCGTGTAGCTGTAATAGCACTTCACAAGGTTCAAATGCAGCCACCTGTTATTTTCAACACACCAGAAACACTCAGGATCAGTAGGATGTTTGTGCATTGGACTATCTGATATAATGATACAGAAGATGTATTTGACTGACAAAGAACAGGTCGACCACGCATTTAGAACGCAACAGCTTGTGAGGGCTGTGAAGGCACGTCTCCATCCACCATAATCCTGTGAGAAAGCAGAAAGTGATGTCATGAGTGATGAATGTTTTGTTGAGAATTATGCCATGTGTACTTACTGCTTGACCTGGGGGTGAGAGCCTATCGTCATTCTACTGGACACTTCCTAATACTGTAACTAATGCGGCAGAGGGTGATAAAATCAAAGAGTCATTTCTCTGGCAGTATGTGGACAACAAACAAATGACAAAAATCTTCTCATCTTCACAGATGAGAAAATATTCTCCATTGAAGCATCGTTTAACCACCAAAACAATCAAGTATATGTCCTGGATGGTCACACAGCATGTGCCATAGTACCCAGGATTTAGATAGGTCATCACCCTGTGTCAGTGATGATTTGGTGGTGGAAGGGTGTATCAGGGGTATCCAGGTTGCATTTCTGTGAGAAAGGTATCAAAAACCTCTACCAGAGCGTATCGAGATAATGTGTTGGAACTTGTATGTCCCCTGAACAACATCTTGTTTCACAATGCACTTTCCAACAGAACTCATCCCCTACACACAAGGCAAGGACCACACAACAGTGGTTGGAGGCAAATGTACCCAAACACATACCATCATCTGATTGACCATCTGGAAATACCAATCTGAATCTGTTGGATTTCAAATTGTGGTCAGAGCTTGAGAGAGAGAGTAGCCTGCAAGAAATGACAACACAGCATTGCTAACCTGAAGCTGGATTTGGAATGAGCAGTGGCAGCATATCCATTAGATGTTGTGTGTGTGTGTGCGCGCGCGTGCATGCGCAACCATCAATATGTGGGCTCACAGACTTTGGGCATATGTGGAGACAAAACAGAGACATTTCGAACATTGAATGCTGCTATATGCATGTTATAAATGTGGTTTGTATGTGCTGAAAGCTGTAAATGATTTTTACTGATAGATTAAAGGTTTATGCGCTGTTCAAGTTGTAACAATATTTATGGCTATACTATATAGAAAGAATTTTAAAGATAAAAATATAAATCTTAACTTCTTTTTTTTTTTTCTATTTTAGCGACACTTATATGAACAGATGTCAGAAATCAAAAGTTCTTTGGTGGAAGTCTGTCCACAGTCTGAAACAACACCTGAAAGTATTCAGTATTGCCTTGGTATTGAATTGACAGTAGATAAAAAGAATGTTAAAATTTTAATTTGCCAAAGATGTCAGTCCAAAATTCTTAAACCTGAAATGGCAGATCTTGTATGTATAGAAGTATGTATACCCCTTTTTAATACAGTATTTGAAAAATTCATTGTTATAAACTAACTATGAAGAATTAAATATTATTTTAAGTGCCTGTATAACCCTTTGGAAATGGCATCTCTCTCTCCATGATTATGCAAATCATGATTAATACATAATAAGCAATGTTAAATTGTGAATGAAACTATGTTGTGTAATTTATTTTTTTTCATTCACATTTAACATTGCTTATTATGTATTAATCATGATTTGTATAAAAATTATTTATTATTCCTTAATTTAGGATTACTATTTAAATATTTATTCTAAACTTAACCTACTATTAATTTGTTAAGCAATAATATGTGCAGAATTTATAATAACTAAAATATGTATAAAATATGTATATGATGTAACGAAAAGTATTATTATAATTAATTCTATACGTAATGAAAAAGCTGATTAAGTAGCTCAAATATTCTGTTTATTCTTATTTGCGAAAATTTAACGTTATGTAATCACTTATGTAGTAGTAGAGCATTGTATTACATTAGCGAAATGTTTGCGTTCATTTGTTGTCATGGAGACGCATGAAATAAACAAGCACGAGTCGAAGAGAGCGTGACCTTCGGACTGAAAAGAGAGGAAAAGAAATAGAAGATTTTTAATTAGAGAGAAGAGAAGAAGTTTTTGCGGAGCGGGAAGGAAGGTAGGATACAAGCAAAGGAAGTGGAAGAAAATTGTAAGTTCTCTAGGGCAGAAATTCATGAGAATAGTGTTTAGAAGTGAGCCAAAACATAGTGAATCATATACTTAGCTGCAAGTGAAGTCAGCTGTGTTGTAAAGGAAAATTAATGCCGTATCCAGATAAATAAAGAACTGGACATTCAATGGAAAATTCTGATTAGTTCCAGTTAATCTAGGATTACGTCTTAATTCTATGTTGCCCTGAGAAGAATTATATTGAAATTAACTAGTTTGAGAAAAGTAAACAAGGAAAGATATCAGTGCCTTATTGATGTGTTTTTTTTTTTTTGAGTAGTTAAGCACAATTAACAATAGTTCAGTTAAATCGTTGGAGAATTTTTATTAATGTGTTCCGCTAACGTAAATAAGTTAATTCATAAGTATGCTCACAATTAATTGATGTATTGAAGATTGTATCTGGTAAGAGTAGTCATACTTGTTTGTTTATTCTAACATTAACATATCTTCGAAGTTCAAAGTCCGAAATAAGATTGCTTGGAATATTGTCTACCTTGATTAGTGCTTCCTGTGAATTTAAACATTAAGTACAGCTGATAGATATGTGGAGACTGATTAAATAAGAAGTTTCGTTTTATTAACTTGAGTTAAGAAAGCTTGTGATTTTGAAGCTGTGAATTGTATGTGAAAGTTTAGAACATTGAATTGGCATGAGTGACTTAGCAAGATGTATTAAGTTGATTGTATTGTTTCATTTTAAAGCAGAATTCTTGTATTTGTTATATATATCATATATTAAATGTTTTATTTTGTTAATCTAAATATTGTGTTTGCCTGAATTCCCTTTTATTGCACCGTTCATAAATATTCGAATCTTGCAGGAACCCCAAGTGGAATAGTAAATAATTCGGCCTAAATAAATGAGGAGACTGCTAACTTAATTAAGAATTGATCCTACTATTTTATATAGACTAATCTAAAAATAGGGTGGCGCAGTATAATTATAAATTTCTCTACTTTTGGATCGGTGATCAATTTGCAATCAGTTGTTATATTGATAAGAGTGACTTGAACCAACATGGCGGATTTAGAACATAACATGAAAATAGAACGTCACGACAATACCCCTTTTTAATACAGTATTTGAAAAATTCATTGTTATAAACTAACTATGAAGAATTAAATATTATTTTAAGTGCCTGTATAACCCTTTGGAAATGGCATCTCTCTTCTTAATGCTAGACTGTCAGCAAAAAAAATAAAAAAGTTAAATTCTAGTTACCAATTAGAGGAACCTTTTCTAGATTTTGCAGGTTCCTGAGTTTTTCAATCTTTGGCATGGACAGGTAGGATGTTTTCTTCCCAGAAACTTGATTTGTAACTAACTCTGTAATTCAAAAATTGATTGTAGAACACTTGCACTAGTTTAGACACCAGTGAGATGACCTTGCTATCTCTCATGCATATGAAATCAATAGCCCAAGGCTATTGATTTCATATGCATTCTTGGGCATCTAATCAGTGACACCTAAGGATGGAGACTGGCTGCCTACCAATCTTCCAGAAGTTATGGCTTTTATTTCAAAATTCCATTTTGAAATAAAAGGTATTAGAGGATTTTATTTATTTTATACTAGATATAAATTTGAGTAAATAGTATTAAAACTTCTCATGTTCTTGATGTATCAGCAAGCATTATTTCTTTTCATTTCTATGGTTTTAAATCTAACAGCAACAAATTCAGAGGACAGAAGGAGTATAAGAGGATGTGGTCCTGGATATGTGTATGGGCATTGGTCAAGTAAGGAATGTGTGAAGTTAATTTTTTATTTTATTTTTTTGCCTGGAGAGTGGCAGGCATTTTGAATGCACTTGAGACTAAATACATTTAAAGTGTAGTGTGATCATTATTGGGGTATCCTAGGTCATTCCTCTCAATGATGGGTCTTGATCGGTGGTGCTATGACAGTAATAATAATAATTTGGATCTTTAAGTGCATTGCATGTTCACATGAATTTTCATTGTTTATGTACATACAGATTTTTATTGTTTGTGGAGTAATACACATTAGATACCAGAATAAATTGAATATAATTTAACTCCTATAGGACCAAGGCAATTCAGTGAGCTGGATTGATCAGTAATTGCAAGGCTTAAGGGAGGATGGTAATATGTACTTTTCCTGTATATATGGAAATAGCAATTAATGAATGTTATGGATCCATGAATTTTTCATTACTAGAATATTAATGGAAGGCATTAACATGATATAGCCACTGGTTGGCTATATTATGGCAATATCATATTAAAAACAAAGATATTAGGAAAGAACTTGATATTGTCAGCATCCTGGAATGTATTAGCAGAGCTAATCTCAGGTGGTATGGCCACTTAAATAGAATGGGTGAGGAAAGATTAGCAAAACAAGTGTTCTCTGCAAGGTTGGCAGGAAAACGACCTAGAGGAAGACCAAGATATAGGTGGAGTAATACTGTACAAAGTGCCTTAGATGATAGAAATATAAGATCTGATAATGTTGGAGTTTTGACAAGTAATAGACTGATTTGGAGGAAAATTGTAGATAGGTTAATAGAAAGGGGGATGGTAAATCCCTTTATGTTTTAATAGCTGGGTACAAAACTTGGATCGAAATCCATAGAGATTTTGAAACTATGGATTTCGATCCGAGTTTTGTACCCGGCTATTAAAACATAAAGGGATTTATCCTCCCCCTTTCTATTAACATATTCTTCCTATCTACAATACTTGTTTATTAACATAAATTAGTATTGTAGATAGGAAGTTGGAAATTTATTTTGCACTTGGTTAGACTATAATAAATTTAGTTTAATCCTTTATCCAATTGTAAGCAAACAAAGTTTGCACCTGAAAATATCTTTATGACAGAGGTAACGTGGTGCAACACCAGTCAACTCCGAGCAAAGGTGGACCAAGCTTTCATCACTCCTTGTCTCAGTATCTCCCATAATGCAAAGCACATCTCTTTGTGGACATGTATACTGCTATGCATTAAGGGAAGGGCCACTACCCAGACCGGTTTCGACCTTTGTTGAGTTCTCGTCAGTGGGAGGCAGACCCAAACGTGGAAATACTATGCAGAAGCAATAGGAGAGGTCATATTTACCTATACAAGTTGCCGACAGGTGTACCACCTTATTATTGAATTAGTCTGGATTTAGAGAAAGATGTTGGAAGTTTATTTTGCACTTGGTTAGACTATAATAAAGGTATAGGTAAATATGACCTCTCCTATTGTTTCTGCCTTAGTATCTCCACGTTTGGGTCTACCTCCCACTAATGAGACCTCAATAAAGGTTGAAACCAGTCTGGGTAGTGGCCCTTTCCTTAATGCATAACAGTATAATGTCCGCAAGGAGATGTGCTTTGCATTATGGGAGATACTGAGACAAGGAGTGATGAGAGCTTGGTCCACCTTTGCTTGGGGTTGCACCACCTTACCTCAGTCCTGAAGATATTTTCAGGTGCAAACTTTGTTTGCTTACACTTGGATAAAGGATTAAACTAAATTTATTGTAGATAGGAAGTTAGTAATGATGTAAATTTTTCACGTAGTACTATCATATCCTGTACACCTCTTGAGGGCACATGGCAGAAATTTGATGATGATGAGCCATTAGTTGTGAACATATTTAAAGGGGGGGGGGATGTTTTTCAAGTAAGTTCATTATATAAAATGTACAATAAAATGTCATTTGCATTTACTGTTGTAAGCAATATTTGGTCATGTATAATAAATAACATGTTTTTTTTTGTATCTTTTATGGAAAAGATATGTTTGAATTTAATGTTAAAATACATAGTGCAACTATTCATCCTTCAGTTTGTTGGTTTTTAGTAATTTATCTATCTAAATACTTTTTCTAAGGTGTGAAATGTCTTGAAACACAGGAATGACATTTAATATATAGACAAGTTCCGCATCTTATTGTGTAATCACTATCAACTGGCAATATAATCAACTTACAAGATATCTGTTTTGTTAGTCTCATGTACCAGCTGCTGTCATCAAAAAAATTAGGAGAACCCTCTGAAATAAGACTACTTCTGCTGTATGATCCATAGTCATAACTACTTTTCTTTTTTATTGATTTTTGCTTGTGTCTTATGAAGCCAATGCTGTATCCAATAAACTTGCAAATATATGACCAAATGGAACCTAAGATGAAGCCATTGTTATAGGGCAAAGATTTTCAACAAAATGGGTGTAATCCTAAACAGATAACAGGATACTGTCCTTTATCTTTGTGTAGGCAAAGTATTCCCACAGATCAAATTATATTTCTGCTAAGATTGCAAAATGCAACTCATTAATGTCAAAATATCTGGTGATTTATGAAATCACAATTTATGTGAGTGTTGTATCGTATCTTGGGCCAGACAGGTCATATTTGAAGTGAGAAAAAGAAATATCAAGCAGGCATCCAGATTGAGGAATGGAAAAGATCAGGATTAGCACCATATATCACGTTGATAAGACCATAACACACTGGATTCACTTATTATTCAGACATCTCCATGGAGTCAAAGAATTCATTGTTGGAGTTCCTCTTTAGGCATTGGACACTCAGTACCTATTATACATCTTTGAACTCATTCACTGATGAAGCACTCAGAACCACCTCTTGCAACCTGTTTCATCCATTTGCCACCATCCAAGCAAAAAATATAGTCCTTAACACCCTTGCTAACCAAATTCTTATACAATTCCAGCTGAGACCCCTTATTCTTTCACTTTCTGCCCCATGTACTGAAGAAAAAAAAATGTCTTCAGTGTCAACCGTATAAAATCCCTTTAGTAACTTATATGCTTCTATCATTTCCTCTCTAATTTGCCTATCAAGCCAGTTTTTGAACTGCACAGACCTCTCATAGGAAGCATTCTGCAGACATACCACAATCTTGATCACTCACTTCTGCATCCTCTCCACCACTTTTTCATCTTCCGTGGAATCTAGGTGACCAGATTGTCACACAGTAGTCCAGTTATGGAAATAATAACCTCTTTATCCTTGCTTTGCAGTGTTTTCTTCAACAGCCATGTGATCTGATATGCTGTTTTTGGCCATATTTGCAATATGTTCTCTAAACTTCAACTACCTGTTCATCCATCACATCTCCTAAATCCCTAGCCTCATCAATTTTCTGCAGTGCACTTCCATCAGTATAGTACACAGCTTGTGATCTCTTCATACCAAAGTGCATGACCTTATGCTTCTCTTTAAACTGGCTGCCATTTACCGTTGCCCACATGTTTAGCTTTGTCTATTTAAATCATCCTGCAAGATGTCTACTTCATCTTCATTGACTGTAGCTCCTCCTAGCTTTGCATCTTTTCAGCCAACTAATATTTCCCCTTAAATAATATCCTATATGATTGATGTACAAATAGCAGAGGACCAAATCCTGAGCCATGTGATACTCCACTAGTCACCTGTCTTCTCCCACACTCAATTCTCCCATACATTAATCTTTGATATCTGCCTGTGAGCCATCTCCATTTGTTGCAATTTATGCAGCAGAGTTTCCAATTGTTGAATCCTGTCAAATGCCTTTGCATTGTCTAGTATTCTTATTTTCCATATTTTGTCAAAATCTGTATGTTTTGGGATTTGTTTCCTACTTTAGTTGAGTCTCCAATAGTTCCAATTGCCTGAGTAATTGGAGTCTCCAACTCCAGTTACTCAGGCAAGACTGACTTTTCACAAAAATGTGTCTCTTATAATGTCTATCCTGTCCTCTCAATTCTCTCTTTCACCAACCTCTCCTAAGCTATCCACCACTCCTAAGATGCTGATTGGCCTATAATTAGCATCTCATGTTGGGTTCTCTCTCTCATCAACTACTTGAAGCCTTATTTAGAGATGCTGAATTTGCTTTCAATATTTTTACTTAAAGTTTCCCAATTATTTTTGTTTACCTACTTTACACATAATTTAGCCTTCTTATGTTTTTTCTGTCAGTGTACATGTAATTTACTTGACAAGAACTTTTGATATTATTTTTTCATTTACAGGACAGTCTCGTTAATTTCTTGAATACACTCTGAAGTAGTTAGGAATTTGTCCTTGCAGATACCTCTGCCACATGCTTCCCTGCCTAAAGTTTGTGTTTTCTTAATATTTTTCCTATGGATCTCTAAGATTTGGCACTTGCTTTCAGTTACAGCTCACTTCTGAAAGCAGTTATCTGATGAATCCTTTTAAATTTTTTGAAGATTTTTTTTTCCCCAGTATGATATTCAGTTTTATTCTGCCTAGAACTAAATGATCACATTCAAATACCCTGCATATTGTATCCTGAACCAGTCTGAAGATACATTGTCAAAATGGCTGGTGTTATTTCTTGTGAGTTCTCTCCATGTGTGTATTGATGCATATTTTAAAACTGGAACATTGTGCTAGTAATGATCAGCCAGTTCCTGAACAGAAATCTGCTTTTGCTTTGCTTTTTTTTTTTTTTTTCATATTTTGTCAAAACATCTGTATGTTTTGGGATTTATTTCTTACTTTAGTTGAGTCTCCAAGAAGAATGATATTTTTCTTTCTCTATGTTAGTTGTCCTCTCTCTGATAACTTAAATTGTTCTAGTTCTGTGGGATCACAGGCACAAATAACTCTTGAGCTTGTGATCATCAATTCCCTGTTTTAAAATTTGGTGTTGAGCTGAGCATTATCAAAATGATAATGCTCAGCTCAACAGAGTAAGTGGAGGAGATCTGAACATTTTTTGCAAGAGAACAAACAAAACTGTGTTTTGAAGATTGAAGTTGACTTGTTTTCACTCTGAACAAGGACACTTTGGAGATCATTGTTCAGGGCACTTATTACAGATGATCTTCAAGCTTGAGATGCTTGAGCACCGCAAGGCTTGTCATATGAGTATTATCAGCAAAACTATGAATAGAGTTTGCAGTCAATAAGAGCAGATCATTTATATAAATCGGGAAGAGGATGAGTGAAATGACAGATCCCTGAGGGACATCAGCAGTAACAGAAAAATCTGAAGAGAGAGAGAAAGCCATCCACTGTTTCACATACAGACTGATCTGAAAGACAACTGGCAATCCAATTACACAAGGATGGAATCGGTCCAAATGATGGTTAACTTGTTGAGAAGCCTTGGATGCTAAGGCTTTTGATAAGGTCTGGCATCAAAGGCTTCTCAACAAGTTAACCATCATTTGGACTGATTCCCTCCTTGTGTAACTAGATTGTCAGTTGTCTTTAGCATTAGCACGGGTTTCTCTAAATCTTACCGTAGAGTGGGCCCAGAGGTATATGACGTAGGCCAGGCGATCCTCTGTGGATCTAGAATTGCAAAATCCAGATCGGTGGTCACTAATTAAGTAGCATTTCTTAAAGTTGAAAAAATTGACTGTTGATAACTTTCTCTATTACTTATACAAAGCTGATGTGAGAGAAGTCAGTTGATAGCTTGATGATAAACATTTATCTCCTTTTTTTGTGGGAGTCGGGGACTGGTTGTATATGGGTTTTCTTCCATGCTGTAGGGTGGTTACCAGCCGAGTACACTCAGTTGGTGGTTACACTTTAGTTAATAGATGATAAGGAACAGAGTTAGTTCAAGAGCACATCTCTTGAGCACAATGGGTGGAACAAAAGCTTCCATTCGAACATGGATTATTTCTGTAACAAGATCACAGCAGTTATCTGGATCATAAGAATGTAACTTGTAGTCTTTTCATGGAAAGGAGGAGTAAAAGTCACGAAGTCCTCCCACTTGGCATTGTTGTAATGCCAAAGCACGAGGTTGTGAATTGCTGAAAGGAGAACTAGTTAAGAAGAGATCCAGCGTGTTGAGTGAGTGAAGTGGATTGTTGTTAGGAATTCTACCTACCAGACTTTAAGTCATTGCTTACTGCAAAAATGTCTGCCTCTCTTCATGCTGAGTGAGTGAAAAAGGGAAAACAGGAGCCAATTAGAATTTTGGACATTAAATTCACCCACAGTGATGACTTTATTATATGAAAATTTTGACTGAATAAAATTGAGCTTTGAAGATAGGAAGTGAGAGGAAGTCGGAATGATTTTCAGAATTAGGAGAATGGTAGAGGCAGCAGATGAACGAAACAAAATGTGACAAAGAAATCTTAAGCCACAGAAGGTCAAAAATGGTGAGATTCTATGTTAAGCATCCTTTGGCAAGGAACAACAGAATGCACAAAGGCACAAGCACCTCCATTATAGCTGAAGGAGTCATGAAAGATTTAGTTTGGACAGTTAAGATGAACTATAGTTAATTTAGCTGAAATTGAAGTTCACTCAGAAACAGAAAAGTTTGGATGACTGAAGATGATGATCCATATCATTTAAGCTATTGCTGATGAGTTGGTAAAGTGAATATGAAAGTTTGTGTTTTAAATATTTTGGGACACAAGACACTATACTTATTTAGGCTTAGTTTCATGTTTAATGTTTCAAAAGGTGAAGAGAAAAAGAGAGGGAGAACATGCAGTGGGAGAAAAATAGTTTTGAACATGTCACCCATACAGAGGCATCCAGTCTCCAAATCACAATGTCGCTTCAACAGTGCTCCCTGCTTACTATTACACAGTCTCCTTCAACACGGTCTCCTCCTATCATCTGGTTCAGTCCCCCTTACACTAACTGGCCAGCCTGTGGAACTACTTTACTGCTGTATCCTTGAACATGGGGAGGTACTGAATCTCTGCAGTGTTTGGCATTTCCTCGATGGGTATCATTCACACTATGTCAAAGGTTGGGTGGGGGGGGGTGAGAAATCAGAACCCTGGCTCTAGAAACCAAAATGCTGGTAACCACTTTGGTTTCCCAGTAAGCAAGGTAATGTTATTTCACCAAGTGATGGAATTCATCTACCAATTGGCATTTACTTCAACTAGAAAGGTATCTGTGTGCAGTGGAAATACTTGCTGTCTCTAGGAGCTCCTTTAGTAGAAATAGGACACACCATGAGAAGGCAGGGTTGACTTGATCGAAAGTTGTATATTGTGCACCACTGGTCCAGATTGGAATGGCTCTTTCTGAGTTGCAATGTTTTTTTTTTTTTCAAAATAAGGAACTGCATCCTTGGATCCAGTTCACCTTAGAAAAGAAATGGATAACCAAATGGCCTATTTAGATATACTGATTCTCTGTCAACCAGACGTCAGCTTACAATTTTCAGTTTTTAGTAGAAGGAAACTCATACAGGCCACTGTATTCATACTGAATCTCATCATCATCCTTTTCATAAAGGCTGAGACTGTTAATACCTTATTATATCATGCGCGTTCTTTATGTTCCTCTCACAAACTTTTACACGAAAAATTACAATATATTAAATCCACCTTCTTATCAAATAGTTTTACTGAGTTCATCAAAAAATCATTTAATACTTATGGAATCCATATCTTTTAATCCAGAAGAAATAACTCTCAATACTATCCCTTATGTTCAAGGCATTTCTGAACATACAGCGAACATTTTAAAACTGCTGAACATTTTTTGTCATGTTGTACCATTATTTTGTATTTGTACATGTAAGAAAGTTTTAAAGCGAATAAAAGTTGAACAGCTCTCAGATGTGAACTGTAGACTAAAATACACAAACATGATTGAAGAAAAAATGAGAGTTTGAGAACAGGGACAAAACCTTGAAGATTCAGTGGCAAACCTTGAAGAAAGCCCTGATTGATTTAGCCAGAGAGGCATGTGGTGAGGTTGATTTCAAGGATAGAAAAATCAGAACTCCATGGTGGACACAGGAAGTAAAAGAGGCAGTGAAGGAAAAGAAGAAAGCATATCAAAAGTTCCTGGCAAATAAGTCAGCTTTTGCTCTTAGAGAATACAGAGACAAATGTAAGAAAGCTAAACAGTGTGTAAAACTAGCTAAACAAAAGAGGGAGGATGGGAGGACTTTGGCAAGAACATAGAAAATAAATATCAAGAAGGTGACAAAATATTCTGAAGGTTGTTGAAGAAGCTCAGAAATGGAGGAAAGAGTGCTGTAAAAGGAGTTAGAGACGATAATGGTGACATGAAAACCGAGAAAAAGATATCCTTGAAGTATGGAGTAATTACTTCGAAAAATTGCTAAATGAAACAAGCAGTTATATCACAGTGCTAAAAAACCCTCAACTGGCATATAGTCAGGAATACATATCCATACTTGAAGTAGAAAAAGTCATCAAAGGCATGAAATGTGGAAGGTAGCAGGAGTAGATGATATTCGACTAGAAATGCGGAAGTATGGTGGTATAAAAGTCTTACAGTGGCTGCACTGCATAGTTCAGAAGGCCTGGACAGCGGGACGCATTCCCAATGATTGGAGGAGAGCTCTCATAATTCCCATATAAAAAAAAGGGAAATAAACTGAATGCGAGAATTACAGTGGTCTTTCCCTATTGAGTATCCCTGGTAAGATTTATGGAAGTATACTTGAGAAATGGTTGAGAAGAATTGTGGAAGAAAAGTTTGATGAAGAACAAGCTGGATTCAGGCCAAATAGAGGCTGTCAGAATCAGATCTTCACTTTGCGACAAATAGTTGAGAAATCATGGGAATATAACAAAGATCTGTATTTAAGTTTTTTTGTCGATCTGGAAAAGACATATGACAAGGTGCCGAGAGAGAAGCTATTCAATACGCTACAGTTATATGGTGTCAATGGTGCATTATATCAAGCAATACGTTATTTATTTGAGTTGTATGTCAGCAGTTAGAATTGAAGGAAGCACAGGAAGATGGTTTAATGTTAAATCTGGTGTGAGACAAGGATGTACATTATTCCCTTTGTTATTCATTATCTACGGAGGCCGTTCAATAAGTTATAAGACTATATTTATACAGAAAACAGATTACCTTTAATCGTCATCATTTACATGGTCTTTTTCGAAGTAACTACCGTCAGACGCAATGCATTTGTCCCAACGTTGCGTCCATTTCTTAAACACATGTGAAAGTCCGTTTTTTGAGAGTTCTTTCAAAATCGCCTCTGCAGCTTTTACACATGCTTTGTTGCTTTCGAAATGGCAGCCTCTTAGTGGTTTCTTGAGCTGAGGAAACAGCCAGAAATCACACGGTGCGAGATGAGGACTGTATGAAGGGTGTGTTAGGATATCTATGTTGTTCTTCTGCAAAATGTCCACTACACAACCAGCAATATGTGGCTTTGCATTATCGTGGTGCAATAAGAAGCCATTCTTCAGCAAGGGACGCTTCCTTTTGACATGCTGTACCATTGTCCGTAAAACATCTGCATAGTATGAGCCGTTTACAGTATTCCTGGGTTCTACAGCGTGTTGGTAAACAATGCCTCCGTAGTCAAAAAAACATTATGGTCATAACTTTACCAGCCGATTTTACAGTTTTTGCCTTCTTGGGGGTAGGCGAAGATGGATGCTTCTATTCACTGCTTTGTTGTTTCATTGTAGGGTCATAGTGATACAACCAAGCTTCATCTGCTGTAATGATGTGTTATAAGAAGTTGTCGCCTTCTTGTTTCAGTCTTTCTTTCCATTCTGTGCACACATCCACTCAATGCTGCATTTGCTACAGTGTCAAGAGTTTGGGAATCCATCAGGCGCAAACACGTTTCAGTCCCAAATGTTCAGCCATGATTGAGTAAACACTTCCCACAGAAATATTCAGGACAACATGCAGCTGGCATACTGTAATTCTGTGATCCTCTTTGATGATAATTGCTGCTGTGTTGATCATTGTCTCTGTGATGGACGTTGAAGGTCTTCCCTCACATTCAAGATCTTCCACATTTTGTCTTCCTTCCTTAAAAGTTTTATGCCAGCGAATAACACTTGCCCTCGACATTGCTTCATTGTGGAAAGCTTCGCGTATGTTAAAAGTGTCTGATGCTGATTTTTGCAAACGCACACAAAATTTAATTGCATAATGCTGTTCCAAGGACGCTTCCGTTTCGACGACTGGTCGCGGCTTGTAAGCGCATTGAAACAAGCTTGCGTTTAGTCATATGACACTCTGGCACATCAGCCCATATACGCCATCTATCAACCTCTTTTGTTAATACAGACAGCAACATTTCTTTATTCCACAGAAATTAATATTGTGAAGAGTGGTTTCAGGACAGTAAAATTAGTCTTATTACTTGCTGAACAGCCCTTGTATATGGATCACATTATGAAGGAAAGTGGTATTAAACATGATATCGAAATTGGAGATGTTAATGTCAGCTGTTTGCTTCATGTGGATGATGTTATACTTCTAAATAAATCTGCTACAAGTCTGCAAGATTCCCTGACTAAATTGAATAACTCTTCTAATAGATATGGTATGAAGGTCAGCAATAAAAAGACAAAGACAATGAAAATAGGCAGAATCATTGAAAATGTCAACTGCGTTGTGAACAGAGAACCTGTGGAACGAGTATATCATCCACATCCAGGTGGTGACATTGCAGAAATGGAAGAACCAACAGCTTATACGGGAATTGTGGTGAATGAAGTGGAGGTGAATAGTCTATTACAAAACCTCAATGTTAATTCATCTGTGGGGTTGGATGGTATACCCCACAGCTCGTGTCATACGAGAAGCGGCTAAAGAATTGTCAGTGCCTTTGACTATTTTGTTTAATATGAGTCTCGGGTCTGGGTTAGTCCCAAGGGGTAGAAAGAGGGGAAAATAGTTCCACTGCATAAAGGAAGTTCCAAGACTGCTGTTGAAAATTACTGGCCGATCAGCATATCAGGAATTGTTTTCAAGGCCTTGGAGAAAATAGTCGAGAGGAAAATACGAGATTGGATAGATGAAAATGGGATACTCTTGGGGGACAGCATGGTTTTATGAAAGGTAGATCATGCCTCAGTAACTTGCTCATGTTCCATAACACAGTGACAGCTGAACTGGATAAGGGTAACAGTCTACAGTGATTCTACTGGACCTTGCTAAAGCCTTTGATAGGATACCGCATGGAATTCTAATCAGTAAACTGCAGCATATGAGAATGGATATATGGGTGGTGAGATGGATAGGAAGGTAGTTGATGGAGAGATACCAGAGAGTGGTTTATTCAGGAGTGGAGTCCAAAAGACTGCTTGTGACTGGTGGTGTGCTGCAGGGTTCTGTTTTTGGACCACTACTTTTCAATTTGTTCATTAACGATATAGGAAAGGATCTGAGAGGAAGTGTTCACTTGTTTGCTGATGACGAAAAGTTCGGTAGAGCAATTGTGAGTGCACAGGATGTCAAAATTTTACAGGATGATTTCGATAGTTTGGAGGACTGGGCTAGGGAAAAATGGATGTCAATTTAATGTGGCAAAGTGTAAGGTTATGCATTTTGGAGTGAAAAGATTAGCAGCAGTATATCACATTGGTGGAACTGTACTCCAGGAGATTGATGAGGCCAGGGATTTGGAAGTGTTGATGGATAGGGAGTTGAAGTTTAGGGGACACATCGCAAAAGTGGCAAAATCAGCTCATCAAATCACTTGGTTGCTGAAAAACACTTTAACGAGCAGAGACAAACAGGTTATTGTTCCTCTGTATTGAGCCTTGATAACACCCCATCTAGACTACTGTGCCCATATATGGGTGCCAGGGTTTTTTCTGGATGGGGAGGAGGTGGAGATGATCCAGAGACTCAGAAGATATTTTTGAGAATAGGACTAGTAGTGGGAGGACTAGGGGCCATCCATGGAAGCTTGGTAAGAGTGTGTTAGCAAGTATGTTAGAGCTAGGTATTTTACTTAGAGAGTGGTAAATGAGTGGAATAAACTGCCAGAGTCTGTTGTACAATGACTGTAAATGAGTTCAAGGTGAAGTATGATAGATACTGTGTGAATGTTGAATAGTTGTTTTTGACATGATGTTGGTCCTCCCTCAATGGGTCTAAGGACTCCTTGGAGCTGCCCGTAATAATAAGTAAAACATTTCGGCTACTTAGGCACAATTTTTAGTGAAGATGGTAAATTAAATATAGAAATAGACAACAGAATCAACAAAGCTGGTATGGTAGGAAGTCAATTGAATAAATTCATATGGAATGAGAGAGAAATTGGTCGGAATACTAAATTAGCTGTATACAAGACAGTATTCAAACCAGTTTTTACTTATGGATCTGCGAGCTGAGTTAGAAGTAAAACACTTGACCAAAGACTGGAGACTGCAGATATGAGAGTCCTGAGAAAGATTAGAGGCATGAACAGATGGCGTCAATGGCAATATCATATTAAAAACGAGGATATTAGGAAAGAATTTGACATTGTCAGCATCCAGGAATGCTTTAGCAGAGCTAATCTCAGGTGGTATGGTCACTTAAACAAAATGGGCAAGTAAAGATTAGCAATACAAGTGCTCTCTGCCAGGTTGGCAGGAAAACGACCCAGAGGAAGACCAAGATATAGGTGGATTGATACAGTAGAAAGCCTTAGACGATAGAAATATAAGATCTGATAATGTTGGAGTCTTGACAAGTAACAGACTGATTTGGAGGAAAATTGTAGATAGGAAGTTAGTAATAATGTAAATGTTTCATATAGTACTATCATATCCTGTACACCCCTTCAGGGTACATGTTAGGAATATGATGATGATGAACATTTTTTTGCCTTTTGTCCCATTAGAAAAATCTCCACCTTGCTCATTTCCAGAGGATAATTAGTTCTGCCTCTTGGTTTTCCAGGCATCTATTAGATTCCTTGCTCCTGTGGCTTATCTTATTTTGTATAATATGGAAGATCTTTATTTTATTCATCTTGAAGAACGTAAGAAAAAAAAAAATCAGCAAATACCTTTTATTCCCTTATAAAGAGAGTAGGCAAGGCCTTTTAATCCTGCCTAGTTTTGGACTTGCCGAATTCACAGAAACAACACAAGAATCCTTCATAAAAATCGTTTACTCATAGAACATCTTTATAAAGAAACATGTGAAACATTATCTGTTATTTTAATTTAAACAGATATGATAGTCTTTCTGTCTCATTTAAGAGATAGTACTTTTTAAATCTGCTAATCTTTCCTAACTTTTTTTATTGTATACATTTTTTTACTTAGGAAACTATTGACAATTTTAGTTGTCTTACATTAGCTACTAAGGTGGTGCTATTTTAGAATTTTTTATTATTGTTTGATTGGTGTTCTGTAATTCGGCACTGAAGATGCTTATGAAATTTGGGCAAAAAT
This sequence comes from Typopeltis vanoorti, assembly GCF_054136105.1. NCBI lineage: Eukaryota > Metazoa > Arthropoda > Arachnida > Uropygi > Thelyphonidae > Typopeltis > Typopeltis vanoorti. The sequence continues at coordinate 607,675 of NC_143560.1, read as the reverse complement.
TCTACAAATAAATAAGTTTGAATGTGAGTTTTCCTTCATTTTTTTGTTTGTTATTGTTATGCTCACTCAGAATATTCCAGTATTGAAATAAAAAGTAAATGGAAATGAAACAAGATCTTTCTCACTTTTCCCTATACTGTGTCACCCACACATGTTTTTTACATTGTCAGCATCATACTGGAGAGTGGCAAGGAGATCTGTGTTTAATCTGTTGATTATGGAAGATATTGAAGCTTGAACCATTTAAATGTCATAAAGTTGGTCAAATGAAAAAGAGGAATGGAGTGTAATGCATCAGCAGAATTGTGGTAGTATTTCAGGCTAGATGCAACAAATGGGTGATCAACAAACAAATTGTCTCATTTTGGTAGCGTCCCTCACAGTCAACAGTTTGGATCACTGCTTTGAGTTCATGCTGAAACCATAAAAATTTTCTTCCTAGTGATGATAATGCAGTGTCACATTGATGCACATCACATTAATGCCCAGTGGCAAATTACACGAATGTAGAAGATGCCAACATGATGTTATTGTATGGCAAAGATATAATAATGGCAGGGCTGCCCATGAGTTGTACGCACAGCATTTTCCACATCGTTCAACTCCATCACACATCCTGTTTGCCAACGTGAATCAGCAGTTGTGAGAAACGTGTTCCTTCAATGCAAACAGGCATGACTGTGGAGCTCCAAGCACTCTCCCTCCTCCAGACTTTGACAAAGCAGAAGCGTTCTCTTCATCAGGTTGAAGAGAACCCTCCTGTGAGTACTCGTGGCATTGGCCTTTGTACATGTCATGGGTGTCCCTCACTCTATCACCTGGAAGACCTTACATGTTGATCAGTTCCATCCCTTTCGGTATCAGAAGGTTCATGCACTGAGCCCAACTGATTTTGTGCTATGTGTTGGGTTCAGTCAGTGTTGTGTAGAAGAGCCTCAATTTCCAGAACTTTTCACCAATTAAGCTGTATTCACTAGGGTATGTGGAACTGCCAAAATAGCCACATTTGGTCCAGGGACAGCCCGCACATCACTCACCACCATGGATTCTAGAACAGTTTGCCATCAATATGTGGGCAAGGATGGTTGGTGATGAGGTGATCATACCATATCCCTTCCTGAACTTCCCCATGTACTTAACGTTCCTTCATAAGACACTGCCACAGTTGTTGTTGGAAGATGTGCCATTGCACATTGGGCGACATGTGCTTTCAACATGGTGGTGCGCCACCACACTTTCCATGTAATGTCCGATACTACCTCTGCCAAACTTTTGTGGGCAGTGGATTGGCAGAGGTGGCCAAATAGCATGACCTTGCATATTTACTGTACGTACACTCTATTGCAATTTTTTTTTTTGTCTAAGACCACATGAAGAGTCTTGTGTATGAAACCCCTGTGGAGTCGGTAGAAGATTTGTTGGCAAGGATACTGATTGCAGCAGGCAAAGTCCACACCGTGGTAGGCATTTTTGAAAGTGTGCGAACTTGCTGCTCAGGTGTAATGCATGCTGTGAAGCTGGAGGTTGCAAATTCGAGCACTTTTTATAAATGTTTATGAAATTAAAATGTAATTTACCCTGTGTCTGATGTGCACGCAAAATGTTTTCAACCTCTACAATTGCAGTGGCGCATTTGGGAGATGTATTGCTAATCAAAACCTGATCTATCCCAATACATTGTAATATTGTACTAATTTGGTCCAGGGACAACCCTCACATCATTCACCACCATGGATTCCAGAACAAGTTGACCATCACTATGTGGGCAAGTATTGTTGGTGATGAGTTGGGGATAAAAAGACATAAAATTAATTAATTTTTCTTCTAGGTTTTTATCAGAACTTTCCAGCCACCCTCCCACCCGTGTGTGTGTGTGTGTGTGTGTGTGTGTATGTGTGTGTCTTGATGCCTTTTATTTATAACATTTAACCATTTCTGAAGAACTTATTTTATTTTTCCACTGTACTTTATATATTTTATTTATTTATTTTCTGTCTTACATTATGGACTGTTTACAATTAAGAATAATTCAGTATTTTCACAGATTGTTGCATGATAAGATTATATTTTGGTTGGTTTGAAAATGGAAAAAATTTTTATTAGAAGAAGCCATCTTATTAATTGTGAATTGATACTGTTTACCTTTTGACATTAAATCTCAAATTTAAAAAAGTTGTAAATCATATGATTTGTTCATTTATCTTGGATAACTTGCTTTTTTTTTCTCTCTCTCTCAGAATTCTGTTAATATGTATTTTATATGTAGTTTATATCAAAATCATTAGGTAAAATCCCCCCCCCCTTCTCTTACAGAGAGTCCTTCCTTATATGCATTTAAGAGCTGATAGCCATGAAGACAAAGAAGGTGAATCCTTACAATATTACTGGTGTGTGGACCATATTTACACTTTTGAGAATGTAGGATTCAGCAATACTTTAGGAAATATCAAGTACTTAACATGTGCTGATTGTGAAATAGGACCAATTGGGTGGCATGACCTACAGAGTAGAAAATCATATGTGGCACTTCATAGAGTAAGATATTCCTAAAGGCAATCCAGGATAGTTATATTTTGTTTGCTTTTTTGTTTTGACAAAATAAAATAAACTTATAAGTAATGTGGCATATACATATTGTTGAAAGAATGTATTGCCCACAAATGTATATGTAGTTGAACATTGCTAATGTATTTATTTTATCAGTTTAAACATGTATATAATAGCAATACTTTCTTGAATAATCTGAACCACTGAAAATTGTCAATAAAGTTTACTTAATAATTAGCTCTTAAAAGGCAAATGAAATTCTTTTATCATTCGTAAAACATCAAAATATCTTTCCCTTAGTAATAATTTATAGTGAATTGTTCATTCATCTACACGAATACCTGACAACCCTCTTCACTCACCAAATACTCTGTAGAGGTCACCTCCCATCTCAGCAGTTCAGATCACAATCTTCTACAAGTTTCCTCTCTCACAGAATGCCCTTCCTCAAGCTACTTCCTACCTTGCACCCTCTGGCACTTGAAAGGTACCAAATCGAATGATTTCTGGAACTTCTACTCCTCCCAGTGGTCAGACTATTGCTTCAGCCCATCTGATTCCAATACCAGCTCTGAACAAGTTATAGACATTATCCTCATTGGCATGAAGGCTCCATTCTACTTGGAATCCTCATCTGCTATTCATGCCCTAGTTCAACAGAAACTGTATCAGAGCAGTTGAAGAAAAAAAAGTTTAGCTTACCGCAGGTGGCTTGCATCAAGAACTCCAGCTTCATACCTTGCCTATACCAAAGCACGCAATAAATGCAAAGCAGTCATCAGTAGATCCAAATCTGATTTCATAAAGGCCAATAGCAGAACACTTGCCTCCTGTCCAGACAGAGATCATACCTTCTGGTCTATTGCTATGGCCATTGGAATTACCTTCTGCCTTCCTGCACTTCCACTTCTCTCTCTCATCCCGATAGCACCATTGTTACTCCACCCAAAGATAAATCTGACCACCTAGCATTACTCTTTTCTTCAAACTCCTGCATCGATGACCAAGGGAAATTGTCACTTACCATACCGAAATCCAAGTACGGTATGCCTGCTGTAGTTTTTCAATAAAAAGACATCAGAAAATTCCTAAATAACTTGCACACAAAAAGTCTCATGCCCCTGTTTACATCTCTTCATATGTTTTCAAACATTGTGCTTCGGCTCTTACACCAATCCTGTATTATCTCTACAATCTGAGAAATAAGATGCATAGCAGGTACTTATCCGAAAACGTGTGGAAGCAATCTCATGTCCAGCCTATTCCAGAAAAGGGAGATGGAAGTCTACTGTCAAACTATTGATCAATTGCCATCACCTCAGTCTCTCCAAAATAATGGAGAAAGTTATCAGTAACCAACTTCTTTCCCTAGAGGCCCATAAATTAATCAGCCACCATCAGTATGAATTCTGCCATTCAAGTTCTACTGCTGACCTCTTTGCTTACATGACCCACCACTGGACATGTGCATTGGAAGGTTCGGCAAAACTTGTGCTGTCACTCTTGACATTTCCAGAGGCGATTGTGTCTCGCATTGTGGCCTACTAAACAAACTGCCACCTTTTGGTCTTTCCATCATCCTATGTAATTGGATTTCTAGCTTCCTCTAGTCTTTCATTGTGTCATGTTTGATGGCTTCCTCTCTTCAAGCTTCACCATCAATGCAGGAGTATCTCAAGATTTGTCCTGTCATCTACCCTCTTTCTGATGTACATAAACAACCTACTCTCAGTCATCACTAACCCTTTCACAGCTTTGCAGACAATAGTACTTTCCATTCATTCTACTCATTTGACACACCATGCAGTGCACAGATATCCCAAGCATCAAGTTTCCTACCTGACTAACTTTTACAGATGATAGAAAGAAAAGAACTGTGCCACTTTCCAACAAAATCTCCCTTTACTTCAATACATTTTCACATCTTTGAATTAACATTTCTATGCCCTTGAAAAAACAGTCTGTACTTTTGTCTGCAAAATAGTTTAAAACTGCATCTTTCATCTCATTGTCGTCTGCAAATTTTCTACCTTAAAGGTCTTTCTTCATAGTAGTAGTCGCTGAGTGCTAGATCTGGGCTGTAGGGCAGGTGTTCAATCTTCTGGAAGCCACAGTCCTTCACTGCAGCCTTTGCAACAATAGCTGCATGAACTGGAGCATTGTCACGAAGCAGGTAAACACAATGACTCAGCATTCCTTATCTCTTCTCCTTGCAGTTTGTGTAGGAATGAAGCATAATATTCTGCATTCACGGTGATATTCCTTGAAGTCAATCAAGAGAATTCCCCAGCAATTCCAAAAGATTGTTGCAATGATCTTGGTGGATTGAGTTACCTCGGCTTTTCTCAGTGGTGCTTCTGGTTTGTGCCTCTCCATGGATTGGAAAGAAGATCATAATGAAGGACCATGGTTTCATCTCCAGTGACAATAGATTCCAGCACTTCTTTCTGATTCCCTTGTCAAAACTCTAAAAGCTTGCAGGAACAGGTAACACAGTGCTCCTGAATTGAAGGGAAAAGTCAGAGCACCCATCTTGCACTGACCATTATTATTTGAAGCTTCTTGTGAATGATGTGAAAGACGGTTGTTATTTAAAGCCCCAACCTTGCTGAGATGTCATTGAGTTCCTCCTCAACAAGAGACATTTTCTTCAGTCATCACTTTCACAGGCCTACCATCACGAGTATTATCTTCGATGCTCTCTCTCTCTTCCTAGGCGAAACTATTTAGCCCATTCCTTCGCAGTGGAATACGAAGGAGAAGCTTCCCCATAAACATCATCCAATTGCTGTTTGATGGCATTTGGAGAAAGCCCTTTGAGTGCCTTCAACTGAATGATGCAGGTAGAGTTGAAACTGGTACTCTAAGCTCCCTATAGATATTGCTGTGTCACTCACAGCATTTTAAAATTGGTGCCAATTTTGTATATCAGGCTGGAAACTTGGAGCCTACCTTGTACATAATATTCTTCAATGGAGCAAGAACAATCTAGTCATGTTCAATTTACCAAAACAGTCTTGCCTCATCTCTCGCAAAAGAAATTTCGGATCACATTCTCTTGCCCTCATGCATTACACAAGTCACCAGACGATCAGATCACTCTCTCTCTTTGCTTGGATTAACATTCACCACCTCTACTGGCACCAACACATCTCAACAATGGCTTCCTCAGCATTCAAAAAACTAGGCATTCCCTTTCATTAATGCTATTTTATTTTCTAGATGCTATTTTACTCTCAACCCCACTCTTAATAATATACAAATCCATAATCTGCCCATGCTTAAAATACTGCTCACATGTTCAGGGTGGAGCACTTCACTTTAAACTTCAAAAATTCTTGATGCTGTCCATTGGAGATCAATTCAGCTCATAGATGATCCCTCTCTTACAGATTCCTTTCAATTTCTATGTCACAGATGCAGTCTTTCAGCTCTGTGTCTTTTATGTGTATTTTATAGGTACTTGTGGACAAACTCCAGTTAAAAGCAAAATAGTTATTAATAATAAAATAATAGAACAGATAAATACTTTCAGTTATCTTGGATGTGAAATTTCATATGAAGGAGGAAAAGACATAAAATTAAAAACTTCAAAATTTTTACACATTATAGGGCTGATAAATAGAACACTCAACCCAAATATAGTACAAAAAGAAACACCCTTGAAAATATACAATACGTTAGCAGTGCCCACATTATTATATGGCAGTGAAATTTGGGCAATAAACAAACAAGATGAAGAATAAAAACAAGTGAAATGAGATTTATGAGAACCGCAAAATACACATTATTAGATCAAAAAAGGAATGACATTTTAAAAGAACTAAAAACAAAATCAATAGAAGAAAAACTAAACTTATAAAACAAAAATGGATTGAACATGTAAACCAAATGGCCAACACCTGATACCCTAAACAAATACTAAAATATAAGCCATTTGGAAAGAGAAGGCAGGGTAGACCTCAAAAAAGGATATTGGATGACTGGAACAGACATATATGGTCTATATATCCGTATTTAGTGTTATGATGATGATTATAGGTTAGGTTAGACTCATATACATCGGACAGACATCTAGAAGTTTTGAAACAATAAAGAAAGAACACAGGCAATAACAGACAAGATATATCAGGCCTTTCTTCTCACTTTGCCTCAACCAACCATAATATTGAATGGGATATGAGTCATATGCCATACATAGAAGAGAACTTCCATTCCAGAACATTCGAAGAAGCTACTACGATTGCACGTTCAACAGGTAACTTAAATAAGAATCAAGGCCTAATCCTACCAGATATATGGAAAACTAATCTGATCATTTAACCAAAAGGAAATGAACTATCATGAAAATTACAATAAATATCTCAACAAATAAAACGTTGTACTTGCGACACACGTATTGTTATCACGCACAATAACTTTATATAATTTTTAGAATTGTTTTAGTTCCTAGTTTTTGTTACTTTCTATTGCTTACCAGTGTATCCTTTGAAAATGCTGACATATTAGTCAGTGAAACGGCAGATATTAAATTATTTACTTGACTAACATACAGAATTAAGTCTTTAATTTATTAATAAAATCAGTTGTTGACATATTTGATAGAGAAAGGAAGGCCAAATCAGGACATTAGTGTACCATTTATACAACCCTTCAATTAACTGACCCTTGTATGTCAACAGACTTCTGGTTCAAAACGAGGCAATTGCACTTCAAGCAAATTGCCTTCCTAGTGTAGTTGGGTAAATGGTAGAAGACTATTGCTAGGTTTGTCCATAAGTATATCAGTTCATTAATGCATCATGTATCAGGCACTACACAATGAGTAAGAAGTTCATCTTGAAGTACATACCACTTCCATACATTTCAGAATGGTGCCATCCCTGTCAGACTTCCAATACACAGAAAGTTGTGTGTAGTAGACAGTATCCCAGAAGAGGAAAGTCACTAGAGGTGTGCACCAGGGATCTGTTTTGGGACTATTGTTGAATTTGTATGTAAATGATATTGGGAGGGACTTGAATAGGGAAATACGGTTGTTTGCAGATGATGTGAGGCTCATTTATTGACTGAAAAAGCATTTGACAAAGTTAAAAGAAACATATTATTTGACATATTAAAAGAAAGA